>NC_064414.1:34943055-35254444 GCF_023375975.1 Astyanax mexicanus | reverse complement strand
TTTTTACTACTGTTGATGTGCAGAGCAGCCATCTTGGATTCTATACTCGCAAGGGTTGACAAGGCTCTCCCAATTTTCAGACTAGGAAATTCGACCTACTTGGAACTAGGAAGTTTAAATGGAATGCAGCCTTAGACCACACATCCCATTTACCATGCCCTGAGTAGCTGTTCTTTAGGCCAATTAAATATGGCCTAAACCCTTTTTTAGCACTCCCATCTTTAAGGGCATACAGCCAAAAGCCGTCTAGAACTGAACAGCTTACCATTCCATAATTCTATCACAATAAATACCACACTATTGTTTGTGTAACCCTTCTGGTTACTGGCTGCTGGAGGGGCAAGAGATGAAGGTAGCATGTAAAGGCATCCCCCCCCACCCCACCCTATCAGTGTGTTTGGAGTGGCCCAGCACAGGTCAACAGCTCAGTAGGGCTGTCTCTACAGGGGTCCCGTGCTGTTTGGTCTCTTCTCCGGTTGAACTGGACACACCAGAGTTCCTCAACCCTGGCTCCTCACCATCAGACAGGTGTTTTTCTTTAATCTTAGACCTTTAACACCCTGTAGCTTAATCTGATTGGACGAGTCTCTGTTCTGTTCGAGGACGGCAGTGCGGTTTATAGGCAGGGGCCTAAAGGGAGCCAAAAAAGCCAAGATCAGGACATAAAAGCATAGAAAACTCATATACTATAGGTCAATACTGTGTAAACCACACATTAATTATATTGATATTTACCCATATGGGTGTGTATGGCCAGAGCATAGTTGTTTAAATTTCATACAAATGTTGTGTAACAATAATTTTTTTAAATATTTACTCAAAATACTTCTTCACTTTAACTTTTTGTAGATTTCCATGATGCTTCCTGTTTAAGTTGAATAATAAATGTATTAAAAATTAAATAAAGTGCATTTTTTAATTAAAGTTGTAAACATGTTTTACCAAAAATGTAGACAAAACAATTACGGTAAGCTGTTTATATGTAGCAAATCATTTTTAGCTCACCCTTTTACCTTGAGATTACCGCCTTTGACATCAGTGACATCACAACCTTCATACTGTTTTATTTGGGTGGACTAAAGACACTTTCTGCATGTTCAGCAATGAATAATATTAGTTTCACCTAATATCCATTATATTGTCTCCATAATTAGTAGAGGTAGTTATGGTAAAATAACAATGTAATTAAAATAATGTTAGAAAAATTTCAACATGAACAATTTAAAAAGTTTGCAACTCTAGGTCAATCATGTTTTACTAAATGCCAACTTTCACTTAAATTGTCCACGGAGTCGTGCATCTTTCCATCACAGGGTGGACAATTACATGCAAATGAAATTATAAAGTGATTAAGTCAGGACAATATCATTTCTGTGTAGTCTTATAAATATGATAAATAGTAAACAACTTAAAATCTTAAGTTATTTTTTGTAACATTTATAGTTTTTTGATAATAGGCTTTAGCAAAAGAGAACTAGAAGAACTATGGAGGTTGCATACTGCCACAGAGCGCTGCACTAAGAAGAGCTCACTGAAAACTCCTTAATGGCTCCTCTCTTCCAGCCCCTCACATATTAATGCAAAGTAATCATTCTGTTTAATAAAATGATCACTGAAATACGGACACCATGAGATAGATGACATAATACATATAAATCAACATGACCATTAAAGCTTCGCCCGCTAATACCAGCGGAACATTTTACCACATTAAGGCTGTTATATACAACCGCTAGACGGTAATATGACTTCATTCAATAATTCAAAATCCTAATAATTAGAATATGTCGCTTCAGCTCTGTGTCTATTCTGTGAATGTCTGCAGGTATATTAGTAAAACCTGGCAGCTTTTATGGTCAGTCCACCATGTGGTCAGCCTCATGTTATGCTAGGAACTGACCTGGGGTGATGGGGTCAAACCTGTAGAAAGGCCCGTAGCTCAGCATGACTCTGTGAGGCACAGCTTTTCCAAGTCTTTCTACTGGAGCTTATGTGGAAAGACTTGTAATCTGCTCTCCTGCAGGAAATGTTTTAACTGAGCATTTAGATAAATAATATAGAATAAACATGATGTATTAGTAAAGACATTAGAGTCCTGGAAAATATTTTACAGCTGCAACTGTTTTTTACACAACTATACAGCTTTGGAAAAAATTAAGAGACCGCTCCAATTTCTGAATCAGTATCTTTGAATTTGCTATTTATAGGTATATGTATATATAAGTAAAATAAACATTTTTGTTTTATTATATAAACTACGGATAACATGCAAAGAAAACAAGTTCATATTCATAAAGTTTTAAGAGTTCAGAAATTAATATTTTGCTTTTGAATAACTTTATGCCACTCCGGGTGCAAAAATTCAAGCAGTTCAGCTTGGTTTGATGGTTGTAATAATCCATCTTCCTCTTGATTATATTTCAGAGGATTTCAATTTGGTAAAATAAAAGAAACTCATAATTTTTAAGTAGTGTCTAAGAGCTGTAGAATAGATAAAATAAACTATAGTGAAATGTAAGAGGACTGGTGTTTATTGAAATGTTGGTAAGAAGCATAAAATTAAAGAAGGACATTCTGTAGGTTTAGTAACTTACTTCTCTATGAACTCCAGTCAATGTGAATGGATTTGTTCCGTTCCACCAGTAGTTCACCTGATTTACTTTTATGAAGAATTGATTTGTAATAGGCTTCCTCTATGACGTGGGAAGTGACACTAATCATGATGCATTTTTTATTTATTTCATCCAATGGTAGTATATTTTGTTTTTGACAAATGAACACACATACCCCTGATTAAAAAAAAAAGTCTTCTGCATTGCATCAACATAGAAACGACTAACACTTACTTACCAAGTCTTTTTGAAATATTTCTACAGTGGCAATATGCTAAATACAGTCATAACTGTTGTTTTAATGTCAGCTGTCGTGGCTCTTTGTTTAAAATGCTCAGATGTTTTTTTTTTTTTCATGTCATGAGTTTTGCAGTATGATATGTGTCACAGTATAAAGTACTGTTTAATCAATTTTTGTAAAACTTCTGTGGTATAAAAAAAACTGATACATTATAGAAAAACATGATCAGATCATCAAATCATAAAACTTTAATATATTGATATTTTCTTACACCGCTAACATATATGTGTATATTATTATGCTGGTATGGTATTTATTGTATTTATATATAGTCTTATTGTAAGTTTGGCCACTTATGTAAAAAACCTCAGACAATTTTGATATTCTAAGTGTAGATAAACTAACATCATCTACAGGGATGCACTTCTGCACATACTAAAGCGAGATACCCGTTTATTTGCATTATAGAACATTAGAAAACACAGAGCATGAGCAAAAGTAATGGCACATTAGATATGTTGTGGTTAATTTTGTCAAAATGTTAAATTTAATAATTGAATGGGAATTGTGGTCTAAAAATCTTTTTAGGTTTAAGCTTGTTTCCTGTAGAGGATTTTTTCTGTCATTTATTTTTACTTAGGAATTATTTAAACATATTTAAACATATTTAATCAAGGTGAAATGAGAGCGAAAGAGAGAAAGTGAGAAAGATAAAGCGAGAGAGTGAGTGATAGAGAGTAAGAATTGGAGTTCTGAAATTCTAAATACCTCCAAAAATTCAACATTTCTGACTGTATTCTACCTTTATTTCTTTATTGCAACAGTACATAAGATTTCCCCCATAAGAACACCTAAGACTCCCTGTAGTTTTCACATTTAGGACGGCCACTACTGATTAACAGGGCTTGATGATTTGCCACGGTCGTCCTGTATTATCTGGTTTGAGGTTCCCGTTAAATTTGTCTCAGTAACCATAAAATTGTAGAAACCAGAGGGATCCAGCAGGTTGTGGGAAAAATCACACCTTCTGTGTAGCTTGTGATGCCATGCAAATGAGGTGCAATTCCAGTGAAAAAGAGGGGACGCAAAACTGCTTTCATCCATTTTATTGAGCTGCAGCCATCATCCTTAACCCCAGATAAACAAACAGAGCTACCTTCTTAATTTGCTTAGGGAGCAATTTAGACTTGTACAAGGCCCCCTGCTGAACCTGGAGAATGCTTGGGTGAGAGAATGGGACGACCCAGACCTCTAAGCAGTCTCCCTTCCCATTCTGCTTCACCCCAACCATAAAATCATTCCAGCTAATAGGAGCTCAATTCAGGAAACTACATGAATAAAAACTTTAAAGTGCCTTAAGAAAGTCAGTACCTGTGCCAGTAGTCTGTTGACTGAACAAACAGTGGATTTTTTTATTTTTATTTAGAATTTAGAAACTTCAGGTAAACAAAGAAGAAGATTGAGAATTTGGAAAAACAATGAATAAATTAAATAAAATTAACAAATAAAACAAAACCACATCAGAAAATGGTTAAGAATGATTCAGAACATTGGCCATTTAAGAACTTGAAATTCACATTTAGGCCAAACAAACCAAGACTCTTTAGGTGTTTACAAGATTGTGCATCTTATAAGCAAGCCAGCAGCCAATCAGAGAGACATAATTGAAACACAAACACTGATTAAAGAGGAGATGAGTTCCGACAGTTTGATTGTTTAGAAATGGAACTTACGGAAGACCTGTTGACTTTTCCAATTGGATCCGTAATCTTTGTTTGCTCATGCATTTCTAAGACTGATTGTCAGAATGTTCTGAACAATTATGGGCTAAATGTGTTTGCCAGTCACACAGAGCACCCTGCACCCCTCTAAAGAGATCAAAAGGGGAGGCTCCCCCTCCTTCTTCATTTCCTTTTAGTCTTGTCAATTCAGCTGGAAAGTCAACCATAAATGATTTTTTGAGAAGTCTGAGTATTGAGGACATGGTCATTCCTAATGTTGCATATTGATCCTATATGCACTGTTATATTACACTGTTTATGTCTACACTGCATGTCTAAATGTTCTGTAGGGTCTACAGACTATTAAAACATATTTAATATGGACAATGTTTATACAGGTAGAAAACAAATACTGTCTGTGCATTTTTTGTATATTCACTGTACACAACTAAAAGTGATACTCTCCATTATAGTATATTATGTAGTACTAATACTAATAAGTCTTGTATAAAATTTGTGCTCATAAGTAAATTAGTGATTTTGTCAATTACAGTGATATGATACTTAATAGAAATATGCATTACATTATTAAACACAATTTGAAGCCAAAATATAACTGTAAATGGCCAATATCATGTATGATACATATACTTTTAAAAAGATTCTAAAAAGTTGCAAGACTAGTTCATTTTGAATTCATTATGTGATGTTACAAAAAACAACATATTAATTTTTAATATCCTGTATCTGCTGACCAGAAACATAATATCTTCAAAATAGTAATATTACAGGAGAAGAAAACAAAATATTTACCAAAACAAACAAAACATGTTTATATCCCAAGTCATTTTGGACTATTTCTGTTGATCTACTGTTTTTCAAGAACTATCAAATTCACATTATGTAAAAATGGTAAAAACAGCTTAAATAGGAAGGTTTAAGCTTGACAGCATGTTTCTACTGAAATTGTTTTTTTGGTACATAAACGAAACACAAAAGTTATAAGTGGACCTTAAGAGGCAAAAAAATGCTAGACACGGGCCTTTAAAAATAAGAAAGAAATGTTTTTCTTGGATTAGCTCAGAAGGTCAGTAGTGCACTAAACTACTTGGTCACCACCTTGAATAGTTTGAGGTCAAGCTTCCACTTCTTTCCTAACAAAAGCAGCTATCAAGTAGACACATTTCTGACAATCACATACCATAACCTAAGATCAAATGGACCCATTGTGGAACAAATATAAAAACATGTCCTACAATGACAAGCACTGAATGCTTACATAAGATGGAATCCCCAGTCAAAAAGGCCTGCCATACAAAAAGGAGCAGCTAAAGAAGAAGAAAAACATCAATGCAGTTGGTGGAGCCAAAGTGAGGGGTGGACACGGAGTGGAGTTGGAAAAGGGCTGAAATGAAGAAAAGAACAAAATTGCATTCCACAAGCTACTGAGCATGTCTTCAGAGAAGTCAAGTCTATAGAAGAAGAAGAGACAAGAGCTGAGAAGGAGTAAAAAGAACAAGCTATTGACCTACAGCTTTTGTCATACAGAAACACTAATTTGCAAAGCAGCTTTTGATTAGAATTTTAATTGATTTTCAGTGTTAAACCTATATATATATATATATACGTATATATATATATATATATATATATATATATATATATATATATATACGTATATATATATATATATATATACATTTATACACAATTAAAGATATCAAATTCGTTTCAACATTTTAAGCTAAAAACAAAATGCGCGCTCCAAGAGATTTTAGCTCTAAAATAACATTTAACATTGCCTAGCTTGTGAAGCCTATGGTTTGCTTGCAGTCATTATTAGGAAAGGCCAGTTAAAAAGCACATTTGAAACCATGAAACAGTGTGTTCCAGTTAAATAAAAAGTATTATTTCTAACAAGTTATCACATATCATAAGTTAAGGGAACTCAAAAAATTTACAAGGTATTCTCTGAACTGAACATGTTTTTTTGAATAACATAAAAATTCGAAAAGCCAAAATGATTATAACGTTACATTAAAATGTTAATGATAAAATACTCATTTAAAGGTCTCATTTTGCTAAAATCCACTTTTTTTTGTTCTTTGTAAAATACAATAGGTCTCTGTGAGTTGTATATGCATGCTGCATATGAAACTGTTATTCAATCTCCATTGGGAGAGTGGCGCAGCGCTGAGAGTTTGACGTTAAACAAAGTTTAAGGGTTAATTTTACCTATCACTCAGTGCTATATATTTATAACTAAGACTGTATCTCTGAAAACATTTTGTCCTTTGAGTTTTAAAGCTTTAAAATTGACGGTGGGTGGAGGCAGGACCCGCTCTCTGCTGCAGTGCTGTTAGCCAATCAGAAGTGACATATTTGCATGTATGAATATTTATGTACAAGAACTGAAATCCTGTCTTTCTTCAGAGACCACTAATTTAGTAAAATTAAGCAGGGCTTTACAGAAGCACCGGAGCATTTTTTCGCACAAAAAAACGCTCACAGGGCATTCATTCATACTGGAGACCACAGCTAGACATTTTAAAATGAATAAAAAAAAACTGCAAATAAAAAATAAGATGCAAATATATTAAAGAAGCTTGGATATTTATAAAATATAAATGTACAGAGAAATGTCAGCAGTAGTAGTATTAGATGTTCTGGAATGTGTATGTTATTTAGAGATACTGTAGAGATTATGCAGCAGGTTGTGCTAGAAATGTATCACAATATGATAAAATGATAAAATACTGGTATATTGCCAAGCTCTGCCTGAACAAAAACTGGGACTGACATTTTTTTAAATCAATGTTTTTTATTAATATTTTATTTGCGTGTTGTCATGATTTTCTGCCTAAAGCTGTAACACAGGATAAAAAAAATATTCCAAGCCGAAGTGAATTTATTTTTACTTTGCTTACAACACAGACCACGTGACCCACTTCAGACTGGAATGGCTCCCACCACTGACTGATTTTACACGCTGTGAAAAAGATGGGATTCTGTAAAGCTTTTCCTAAACCCAACAAATCAGTTCGCTGTAAAGACGTTAAAACACGTCGGATTAAAGTCACTGTGAGGAGTAAGAGGAGCGAGGCGCTGGATTTGAGACGGAGCCACCATGTCTCTGTTTCAGCTGCCAGAAGACGTTCTGTACCTCGTCCTGTCCTTCTTGGACTGCAGGTCTCTGTGTCGCCTCGCTCAGGTGTGCAGGAGGAGCCAGCAGTTCACCTACCGCGATGCGGTCTGGAGGAGGATAGCGAAAGACTTCATCAACACAGGAATGACCCGACTAGGACTGGACCTGTAAGCGCTTTACTAAATATAACAGCGTGCAAAACTAGCTAGCTTAGTCCGCTAGTTGGCTAACACGGTACATGGCTGTGAATCACGCAGCTAGCTACGTAAGTTACGTAGGAAAAGCTCCAGCTTTCACTAGAAACAGCGTATCTTGCAATTCTCTAAGATGTGCGCTCAGTCTTGTTTATGTTGTGTAGCATGTCAGCCTGTTTAGCTAGCATCTCTACATGTGTCTAAAGTTATTCACAGTAATTTATAATATAACCTATATGTGCTGTAGAAAACGTTAGGAATTACATTATGTTAACGTTAGCAACGTTGTGGCCTAACGTTATCTTAAAAACGTTTATTTCAACACTTACATTAGCTGGCTTTATTTTCCCAAATTAATTTTTGTATATAACAAAACCCAACGTTCACGTTTAAATAAACACTAGGATAGCCCGGTTTGACAGGGTAGCACAACTCGAGAGAACACAAACAAACAAACAGAAAAAAGTGGGATTCAAATAAAATTAAAACGTTTCAAAATATATATTGATTTATGATATTTGTTTATTTTTAATTAGTCGAAAAGTAAGTATAGTAAATGTCTATAATTTTACATTAGCTACACAACTTATTATTATATAATACAGTCCAACAGCATGATTGGAAATTTAGGAAGATTTGCTTGTTGCGATTCAACAACCGGACCCCTCTGTCCTTATGTCATTTTTTTGTGTTACAAGTGTAGATGGCTAATAACAATAAAAATAAATAAATAAATAAATAAATAAATAAATAATAATAATAAGTATGCAATAAAAATACAAAAACGGATTATAATCACCCATATTAACCTTAACCGTCTCTTAAAAAAGAGTGCTGAACAATAGTTGCTGCTTTTTCTTCACACTGTAAAGTTCAAGCTCATCCTTAAAAGATCTTTTAGTTGATCAGGTTTAGGTCAGAGGATTGTGGAGGCCAAACACTTTATTGTTTACTACATAATTTTTATGTATCTAATATTAGTCTACAATGTTACCTACAATTAATCACAGTTCATGTCAACAATGCACTTTTCTTTTGAATTCATAAACGTGGTTCTCAAATAATGTCCCCACATTTTAAAATTCATTGTAAATCAATTTCTTATTGTGCATCTCAGTAGTAGTGGTAAATGTTAAAGCGTGTCTTTCACTAATCCTATCAGGTATCCTGGCATTCCATTAAAAGACAGAGTGAAGGTATCCCAGAATTGGAGTCGTGGTGTTTGTCGAAAAGATGTCCTTCTGAAATGGAAGATTAAGTGAGTTCCTGTTATTTTTGTTCACAGTAATAATGCAGTCACGAAGATGTTGTGGAGATTGCAAGGAGGGGGCCATGTATTTTATTTTGTTGGACTTTTTGGTACTTTACTTGAACAGCAACTGTTAAACACTTCACAAAACAATCGCAGTGTTGAGGAACTCTATTTAACTTCCTGCCTTCACCTTCTACAGGAGGAGCTACATTTAATTTAAACTTAATTTAGACTACTCTTTGGACTGCTCAGCATCCCGAGCTACATTTTAAAGACCCTCGTAAACGTTCATACATCTACTCTTTATAATTAGTTAAAAGGAAAGCAACACCAGAATATCCTCACCAAGAGGATCGGATTGGTTCTAAAGATACGGTGAAGCATACAGGTCGACATGACTTGTCGTGGTTTACCCGGTACACAAACCACTCCTGTGAGCACTGAACTCACAGCACTGGCACGTCCACTTCACCAGATCTTCATAACTGAGTTTCCTTTTACAGAATAGGAAGAGTAGATGTTTGAATGGATGTTTTAAATTTAGCTTCTTCACAGCCTAAACAGTCTAAACAGCCTGCTGCACTGTTGGGTTTCCATACCATATCTATCTACTTTATGATTAGTGTCCACAGCGGTCACAGTTGAAGGAGAAATGAAAGGCAGAAGGGACACTGAAACATATTTTTATCTTGTATCACATGAGAAACATTTTTTGAATACCGAAATAGAATTGTGATTGTGTGTGTGTTGTTGACCTTGCCAGCATATATCAGGAATCAGTGTGCTTTTTATTAGACACTACATCATCTAAGTCCTTAGAAACCAGTTTGAGCTACATGTGTAGGAGTAATTTCCATTCCTTGATTTTTCCCCCACAGCTTGTTGCCGTGGATACAGCTGGATGATGATGTGCTGTATCTGTCTCAGGCAGCAGACATTGGAGCGTACCATCTCAGGGGTGCTGGAGGGGGGAGGTTTCAGCATAATAGGTTGGGTGTGTTTTCGGGACACGAAGAGGATGTGTGTAGATTTACTCTGACAGACGCACATCTTGTCAGTGCTGGAGGGTAATTATTTGTTTAATAATTCAGAAATTAGCTTACTCTAAATACAGAAACACTGATATTTTCAGGTTTGTTTGATTTTAGTAAACTAGACTTTTCAAAAAAAAAAAAAAAAAAAAAAAAAGTGTGTTTAAGGCTAGAGGTTGTAACAGTGCGCTGAAACATTGAGGTATTGCAAATAAAACATTTGGCCAAAAGCTGAATAATAAACAATCAATGCACTGGTTGAAGGTTTTTGTTAAATTTGGCCCTTTTCTCACCATTTTCATAAATTATATATCCTCAATATATTTTTGTTCCTTTAAATTACAGCAACAAAACCACAATTAAAAATATTTTTTATAATCATTGAACATTTTTTGTATTTAACATTTTAGTAGACATACCAACAAAGCACAATATTGTTCAGAATTTTCACTTATTTGCACCAAGTTTGAAAGTGCCATAATCAGCAATATAATTTCTGTTAGCAAGTATTCGGTGCATCCTTACTTAATTTTAAGACATCAATTCTTAGCTTCTGAATTGTTATTTAGTTAATATTCTTCAGGGTAAAGCACTCTTTTTTTTAACATTTCAGTGCTTGGCACAAACAAATATTGTGCACTGTAAATTGTATATATATATATATATATATATATATATATATATATATATATATATATATATAATACTGTGATTTAGTGATATTTTAGTGAAAGTTATATGGGACACATGGTTTACTGATGTAAATTTAGTGATAACTTGCTCTAGGTTTATGAACTTAATAACAGTTTTGGTGCCTAAAATGTTTTTATCTTCTCGCAGGGATGGGAAGATAATTGTTCATGACAGAAAAAGTGCTGAATCTGTGGCGTTTTATGCCCATGAGCAGGAAGTAAACTGCATTGACTGCAAAGGAGACTTGATCATCAGTGGCTCACGAGACAGGACTGCTAAGGTAGGCTTGTAGTTTACAGTGTAGCCCTTTTATTTTATGTTCCATACAACTCTTTCTGACACTATTTTAAATTAGAAGTTATAAAATGGATTAATTTTGTTAGGTATGATCAGTGTGTGACTACATCTTGTTTATTAATTTATCTTTAGCTGTGGGCCTTAACTCCAAAGCCATTCGGCAGGCGTCTTCATACCATGCCTACCGATGACCGAGTGTGGTCTGTGGCCATTAGTCCCTCTTTATGGTGAGCAAATGTTTTTTTTCTCTAATTATGATTATTAGTTTTTTCAACTTTTCTAATGGACTGTACAATAACATGCCAAAAGTCTTGGGATAGCATTATGTACATTAATCATGTGATCAAGTGTTCTCAGGGGATGACTAGGGAATACCCGCACTTGTATTAGTTCTGAGGTGTTATCCACAACATTTTTTCCAAATGAAATGGGTAAACTTTAACCCCTGTAATAAAATGTAATATATAATATATGTTTAACAGGTTCATACACAGCTCTTTAGTTATTTTTTCATTTTTTTCTTATAATATTTGGTAACTTTAGTTTGAAATCAGGTATTTAATTATTTAAAATTTACCCTTATAAACTTTGTTTATGATTTGTTTGTGGACTTGGATTATGGACTTAATTACAGAGTGTTAACTATTGTATTATTATTGTTAGTGTTTTGACATTAACACCATTTTTTACGACAAGCAAAACTTGCATGGAGAACTTTCCTGGCCAAAGTTCAGCCTCCTCACTGGGGAGGTTAGTTACAATGTAGCCTACCAATGAAAACAATATGATCACTCCATATTCCCCAATCAAATATATATTATATATATATATATATTTCAGTTTTATCCTGATGATATGTAGAAATCAGCATAGAATTCTTCTGAATTTTCTTTGTTTTTTGTATTTGAAGCTGTTCCATCAGCCACTAAGTCTGTTACAATATACCCCACCAACATTTGCACGTCTGCCATTTTAATTTACATTTTTTATGAACAATAGGAGCTAAAAACAAGATTGATGCTTTCATTTGAAGCAGAAATGTGTCGGTTGATTTAATACGTTTCTTATTAAAAACCTAAAACATTTATATTAGACTACGTTGCAGAGTTAGTTGCCCATGATACTTTTTTATGATCTCTTTTTATTTGTGAACCGTGGTATTTAGTAATTCATCCTTATTGTTTTTTTTTTTTTTTATTAATGCTGCTGTCAGTGTAAATCTTCACTAGACCCCCAGCATCTACCCACTTTCATCAGGGTGAATTTGAGATTGTCCAAATAAAGAATGTATTAGATGGTTTAGGAAAGGGGGTGGAGGCCATCGTTATGGATAGAGGGGTGAAATGGTCAGAGACAGGGATCTCCAAAGCAGGTGGCCAGAGCCTTTTTTATATGTACTCTTCAATTTATTGCCATGCCGTTGCTTTGAAGTCAGTTAGCTAACACCTCTGAAATGCAGATGGAGGAGAATGAGAACCTGGCTCTTAATGGTTAGAAAGCAGAATTGTGCCCCCTCATGGTGCAGCATATGTGATTTTCCTTCTAATTAATTTCCTAACTTGTTAATTCTTATTAACTATTGCTGTAGATTTATCTGGTTAACCATATTGCATATATCCTTTTAGTACAGCCTTGATTGAGCCTGGGGTATTACGGACAAAAGACCTGAATATTTGCCCTTAGAGAAGTCAGACAGATACAGTGAGCAAAGTCATTTTCTCCTAATGTGACGATCTGGTTAAAAAGTAGGGTATAAAGTGAGACGAAAGGGGGAAAACTGGCAGGATATAATGTCGGAGCAGGGTCGCCTTCACCGCTGCTGCCTTTGATTGCTCAGCCATGTATACACCCACACACTTAATGACACACAGCCGCATGAAGCTGTAACACTAGCACTGAGCCTCCACCTGCCTCTGTGTGTCGGGCAGCTGATCTGTCGAGCGCACCTTTGCAGTGCCTCTGAACGAATGGAAACATCTTGCCCGGGACATGACTAAAGGCCTTTGCCAGGCTCTTCTATTTCGCCCTTTGTTGCAGCACAGGCTGTGTGTAGCTGAAGAAAGGCACCTGAACAAATGCAATGCTTCAATGCTGTTTTAGCCGCTCAGCTGAATTATTAAACCCCAGTGCCCTCCCTCCTCAACCGCGAATTTAGATTTCTGAATAAGAGACGATTATCCACGTCATTAATTCTCCAATTTGATGGCTGAAATAGCAGGCCTCTGAAACAGACTGCTGCACCCAAATAATGGACTACACTCTTTCTAATAAATTGACAATGGGAAAGTTAATTAAAATGGCCAGAAATCAAGGTGTCAATTAACCTACAGGCCTATTTGGTTATAAACATGTCTGTTTGTGATGTGGCAACAGGGATGAAACACAAATTTGGAAATTTTAAAAATGATAATTTTCTGCTGCTGTGCTTAAGCCAGATAAATGAAAATGAGGCCTGAAAGTATGAGATAATTGCTGTAAGTGCAACAGTTCTACTTTTGGTATCGTTGTCATCCTAACGCTGTTCAATATAATTGGAAACTGGAGAAGTAAAAATCCTGCTTAAAAAATATGAACATTTCTGTTGGTCCATTCATCATGAAATTGTTATATTATATTTAAAAAAATTTATTGCCAACTTTAAATAATGACAAAAAGTAAAACTAAAATTGTCAGAGCTAAAGGTTTTGAATAATGCTGATGATATATTCATTTGAAACAGTACAGACCACTGTTTGGTCAGATCATGAGATTCATTCTCAAAACGATCTTCTCTGTTAGATTAACGCTAACAGCCTTACGTAATAGTGAGAATCATCATAACTGCAATAACCCATGCCTGACTCTGTGTAATTTCCAATAATTCAGTCCCCTAAGCTTTGAAATATCTTGAAGGTGGAGAATGGTAATGGGGGTTACAAAACGGTGATTGCACATAGTGTGTTTTAATTTGGGAAGCTGAGTGAGGAAGAGAAGGGAGCCCCTTGTGTTGCAAATGTAATTGTTCCAGCTTCACGCCTGAGGTATCTAAAGGACAGGGAGTGAGACAGGAGGCACAGCGGTGAACGACAGGATCCTAAAGAAAAGAAGAGGGAGGGAGAGCAGTCAGAGAAAGAGAAGAAGAAGAGTGGGTGTGCTGCCGACACTGATGTGTTGGAGATTTTATTATATGTTCTGGGCCGTGTAAAATTAGTTTTATTTTTCTGAAATTACATATTATTTTTTCTTATTTCTGTATATCTTTTTTCCATTTAAAATGTTCTATGGTATTTTACAATTTTTCCTGTTCTTTCCTATGTTAACTGCAGTTACACAGGCAATAGCAAAATCGTACTGTAGCATACAAAGCACTGTGTTTATTGAAATAATTGTTGATTACTAAAAAAATACCTAGATATTCATAAAATTGTAGAAGTGTACCCAAGACAAGTGAGCCTGATGAGGATCGTCTTCATGTTTAGAGCGTTTAATTATGGTGTAAAGAATCACAGATCTCAGCTTCATATCTGATCCCATCTTGGGTTGTATTAGTGACTTTTATTTTGACACAGTTTGTTTGTTCATGTTAGTGACTTCTCTTTTGTCAGGGTAAACACAGTCTGTTGCTTCAGGCTCTTGTGGCACAGTGTTTGTCTTTGGTTCATATGCATCCCAAACCATAGGGGAGCGATCAGAATGGATAATTTATCTGTGATTTGTTGCATATATTATATATACATATATTAAAAGGACACACTTAGTTCACAGATAGTACACAGTGCTTTTATTCTATGGGGTGGTTTCCCAGACAGGGATTAAGCCTAATTCTAAACTAATTTTCCTCTTTAGTTGAGAATCTCTATTCAGAAAGCTGTGTAGTTCAGGACTTAAGTGCCTTAAGTGTTTTTTAGGCCTCAAATCAGAAGTTTGCAATTATGTTCTCTGCGTAGTTTAGCCTTATACAGCTCTGGAGACCAGTTATGAATGATGATTTTCTTTGATTTTACCAAATTGAAAACCTCTGGAATATAATCAAGAGGAATTTGGATGATCATAAGCCATCAAACCAAGCTGAACTGCTTGAATTTTTGCACCAGGAGTGGCATAAAGTTATCTAAAAGCAGTGTGTAAGACTGGTGGAGGAGAACAAGCCAAGATGCATAAAAACTGTGATTAAAAACCAGGATTATTCCACCAAATATTGACTTCAGAACTCAGTACTTTTTGAATATGAACTTGTTTTCTTTGCATTATTTGAGGTCTGAAAGCTCTGCATCTTTTTTTGTCATTTCAGCCATTTCTCATTTTCTGCAAATAAATGCTCTAAATGACAATATTTGTAATTGGAATTTGGGAGAAGTGTTGTTCGTAGTTTTTAGAATAAAACAACAATGTTCATTTTACTCAAACATATACCTATAAATAGCAAAATCAGAGAAACTGCGTCTCTTAATTTGTACCAGAGCTGTATGTAACAAAAAGTCCAAAATAACACTAATGTAATAAAGTTGTGGCTAAGGATTTGCAACCATTATTCTGTTAAAATACTGTTTACTGACGTGTATCAGTATGTCTTTCTCTTTCCTCTTCTGTCTATGTATTTACCGTCTACTATCTTTTATCCTGCTGTCTTTCTGTCCTTTTCACTCTCTTTTTCCCTCTGGTCCACCTTCTTGTCAGTTTTTCCACTGAATATAATCTCAAGGTTCATTAAAGGGACATCATCTGTAGAAAAAGGCCCAGGTTGGTTCTCTTTCGTCCTGTAACTCTTTGCCGTGAAGATGATGAATTCCACTCTGTATTCTCCTTTTTTCTGGAATTGCTTTTCACAGTTGAGTTTTTTGGGGTTTTTTTTGCCAGGCAGGGGATCACACTGCTATTCTGTTCAGTATTGCATCATGTGCTCAGAAACCCAGAAACTCTTATGTTTCTGAAGTTTTGTCAGTCTCAGAAGTCTTAGTCCTTTGCAGAATGGAATGAAGGATATGAACTTTGAAGATAACTGGTAGCATTCAGCAGCCGATGCTGCATTGTAAACACTACCCCTGGAACTCTCATAATGGCGTCATATGGCTGGCGGTTTCAGTTTAACTGTGAGGACGATCAAAAAGAGCCCTCTCTCCCATCGTGAAGGTAATGGCTGCTCTGGCCCCCTGCATTGTTCTCATTTCACTTCAGTGGCTAGCTCTGTCCATTTGCTGTCTCATATGAAAGAGACAGTGATCATGCAGAAGAAAAAAGAGCAGAAGTAAAAGCAGGTGGAATAATCTTTAATTTGTGATCTTGATCCTTTGGGCTTGACACCCCCCAGTTCCACCACCCTTCTTCTCAGCCAAGCCTGCGTCCCTCCCGTCTGAGTCCAGATTTTGTCTGTCATGTCAGGCTTCAGTCACCCGCTCCCAATGTGGATTCATCTGCTGCAGTCTCAAAGCAGACTCTGATTGCTACTAATGGCCTCTGATTAGCATATGCTTTATTCTGAAGGCTCTGTTTTAGATCCTGGAATAACTTGTCCAGTTAGTTGATGTGGCTCTCTGTGGAGAAAGCAACTCTTTCAAGTCTTTCAGCTGCTCTAATTGGCACTTAAGCACGTTGACCGTTTGGATTGCAGTCGTTTGTTTGTTTGATGGTTGTTTGCAATGAAAATCAAAAATTGTGTACTTTTTTAATCATTCTTTTAAAATGATTTTTTAGGATTAAGATTTATTTTTTTAATATACATTTATTTATCCAACCCTTTCAAAAGTAATGTTTTGGTCAGTAAAAAGTTCCTTTGGGACATTTTTGTGAAAAATATGCCAATTACTGTTGTGTATATGTAATTGTTTTATACAGTACTAGTTAAAAGTTTGGAACTACCTTCTCATTCAATGTTTTGCCTTATTATTTTTATATATATTTTTACATTGTAGATTAATATGAAGATATTAAAATTTTAAAGGAACACACGACATTATGTAGTAAACAAAAAAGTGTTAAACAACCAGAACTCTATTGTCATAATTGCTACAAAATGTAGCCAGTTTTAAATTGAAAGCGTTATAACCTTCGCCTGAAAAGGTAAAATTTGTGATATTCTAGTAGGAATAAAAATCTATAATATAAAATACAGCTCTGGAGAAAATGACAAGACCACTTCAGTTTCTGAATCAGTTTAGCTGATTTTCCTATTTATAGGTATATGTTTGAGTAAAATGAACATTGTGGTTTTATTCTATAAACTACGGACATCATTTCCCACAAATTCCAAATAAAAATATTGCAAAGAAAACAAGTTCATATTCATAAAGTTTTAGGAATTTAGAAATCAATATTTAGTGGAATAACTCTGTTTTTGTTTACAGGTTTCATGCATCTTGGCATGTTCTCCTCCAACAGTCTTACACACTGCTGTTGGATAAATGTATGCCCCTCCTGGGGCAAAATACAAGAAGTTCAGTTTGGTTTGATGGCTTGAGATCATCCATCTTCCTCTTGATTATATTCCAGAGGTTTTTAATTTGGTAAAATCAAAGAAACTCATTATTTTTTAATTATTTTTCTAGAGTTGTGTTGTGGGATTTCAAGATAGCACTAAACTGAGGATAATTCTGTAATACAATAATTTAAGTTTAGGGGTTTCTATGCTGAGTTCTACATGTAAATGCAGTTTCTGTATTGTGATAACTGGTAAAGATTTATTTTCACAGAGTTTCATTTATATTGACAGAAGTGAGTGTAATAGAATCAGGCAGCATGTAACTCTGGTCTTATAATAATGTGTGACCAGTGTAGGAAATGTTTGAAGTCTAGAAACATTGTATCTTGATAAGCAGTAAAAGGTCACATTAGATAGAACACAACAGAACATATCTGCTCGCTTTCATTAATAGAGCCTTTTTTAGTCCTGTCTTCTGTATTTCAGTTTAACATTTTTGCTTAATCCTTTTTTTTTTTTTTTTTAAACCACGGGTGAATGTAGAATTATAAGGAAGCATCGGTGAGTTTGTGATTGATAGTCAGCCAAATTGTTTCCTGTAATGTCAAACACGTTAGACCTTTGCTAACAAGATAGGGCTTGTTGAGTCTGCAGCGCTCTGTCCGAGAGTGTGTAACTCTAGCCGATGTGTGTACACTCACCACACCAAATCGTTTGTTCTCGGATCCTCCTCCTCTCAAAGTGTCCTTTGGTCTCACACAGGCTGAAATTACTTGTTAGTTCACCTGATAGTGACAAATTTGAAGATGTTCATAATTTGTCACTGTCATGTTAAAACCTCTTCTGAGCCTCTTTTGAAAACACAAGCCACCTTTTACACCTTATAGTAACCGTCTGAACAATTAACACACTTCAGTTTCTGAATTAGATTCTCCAATTTTGCTATTTTTAGGTAAATGTTTGCGTAAAATGAACATTGTTATTTTATTCTAAAAACTACGGACAACATTTCTCCCAAATTCCTAATAAAACTATTGTCATTTGGAGCATTTATTTGCAGTAAATGAGAAATGACTGAAATAATAAAAAATTCAGAGCTCCAGATCTCAAATAATGCAAAGAAAACAAGTTCATATTCATAAAGTTTTAAGAGTTCAACTACAATATTTGGTGGAATAGCCCTGGTTTTTAATCAAAGTTTTCATGCATCTTGGCATGTTCTCCTCCACCAGTCTTACACACTGCTTTTGGATACCTTTTTGCCACTCCTGGTGCAAAAATTCAAGCAGTTCAGTTTGGTTTGATGGCTTGTGATCATCAATCTTTTTTAATTTGGTAAAATCAAAGAAACTTATCATTTTAAGTGGTCTCTTATTTTTTCCAGAGCTGTATAATCTGTCAATATACACTAAAATTAATAGCAGTTAGATTTTAGAATTGTTGTTATTGCTTTGTAGAGCAAAGAGCAAATGTATGCAGCAGAGATATATATCACTGTACTAAGTAGCCATGTAAAAATATTTAGATAAATATATCATGTATCAAACATGTTTTTAAATATCATGATACAAACCTTTAGCATGTTGCCCACCCCTATTTCTGACATATTATTTTAACAAATTTGTCTATAAAAAAACGTTTTTTTTTCCCCTAAACATCTGTCATTTTCCTAAAAAACATGTTAATTAAAAGCATATTACTGAAAAGAAGGTGTAACCTTTCAATTAATCTGTAATGATTAAGGGATTAAGGTTTTTTTTTATAGTACCTAAGTAACATGGTTAACAGTCATTTGTAACTCTCAAAAGTATTATTAATTAAAATGTTCAGCAGATTACTTACAAGTTATGAATAAAGCATACATTTCTCTGAATTCCAGCTTGCAGGTACATTGTTCTGGTATATTGCTCTTTTAATTTTGTGTTTCACTGTTCTTGGAAATTGACTCTGTACCACATTAATACTTAATACTTATTTAACAGCAGCCAATGGAGGTCGAATCTGAAGGACTGATTGCTGCCAACAGAATGTCACTTAGACTGTTGTGGAAGCAGGAACAGTTTTATGATGATATGATGATGAATACTTATTTAATATAAATGTTTTAATAATTTCATAACTATGGTTAAATGTATGTGATGATTAGATGCTGAGGTCATGTTTGTTGAATTATGTCAAAGTGTTTATATACTTGCTCTGTGATTAACATTGATTAGTAAAGTGAGCAGGAAGAGACATGCATTTTGTAGCATCTTTAAGTGCTCAGTTCATATCGACTGGACTGTGCAGGTTCATGCACGTCTCTCAGCGAGCTGTGCATGCGATAGGATGGCCTGTGACAGTGGATCTGCGTGTGTCTGCAAGTGTGGAGTACACAATATCTCAACAGTTGTAGTGAGTCCACTGATCAGGCCAGGGAGATAGAGGGGGAGGGGGTGCGAGCCATCGAAGAGAGAAGCAACCCCAAGGAGAGGTGAGAAAGGGCCCTTTTTTGGGGAGCCTGTTTTGTCTAGAGTTGGTCAAGCACAACTACAAAGATGTTGCAGGGGTACTGCCTTTGAAATTTTCCAAAGAAAATGATTGTTGGATAAACCGCCCCCAAATCGCCTCTCTCTGGCAAACGGAGGGAGCATGACCTCTGACCCTCGGTATCAAAGTACAGGGAGACTCAGGCCTCTATGCCGCCCCAACCCCACCCCGCCCCAATTTCACCCCCATTGCTCCACCCCACTCAAGCGCAAAAAAGAGAAAGAGTCGAAAGAAAAAAAAAACTCTGAAATTCACATCTTTCATTCTGCCTCTCGTCCCACTCTCTCTCTCTTTCTCCCTCTCTCAAGTCTAGCAGAGCGAGCTGTGTCTTAGGAGTCAAGAATTCAATTAGTTTAAAAAAAAAACAAGTGAAAGAAAGAAAAGAAAGAGGCTGCAACAATAAAGCGATAACGGACAGAATGTGCGTTCCCACACGTTAAATACAGGGCGCTTACTACTGAAAGCACTGCATGGGAGCTATAGCCTCTGACTGCAGGTGGTGTCCTGAATAATTGCAGTCAATATGCGCCTTCTATGCAGGCTTTGCAGAAGCAGATCATTAGGCACATGCCACATACAGGTGTTCCCTAGGTGCATTTGAGATGGAAACTTCTGGTACTCTCTAAAAAGCATTTTTCCCTTTAGAAGAAGAAGGAGTCCTACAGGAGTTTTTATACTTTTGTGTAGAGTTAAAGTTATGTCCGAACTGAAATTAACTGTGAATAACTCTTTTTATTTTAAATCAGCCTGTAATGAACGTATCATACAATATATGGACATAACTTGATAACTATTTTTTTTTTGCTAAATTAAATATTAGAGCCCTGTAAGAAAACTGAGCAGATATGTAAAGTTATTCAAGAACAGTTGTAGTTGTTTTATGTGTATTTATGTAGAATACTTAAAATGCACAGCTCTAGAAAAATTAATAGACTACTTCATTTTCTGAATCAATCTATCTGATTTTGCTATTTATAGGTATATGTTTGAGTAAAATGCACATTGTTGTTTTAATCTATTAACTACAGACCAACCCAAATTCCAAATAAAAATATTGTCATTTAGAACATTTATTTGCAGACAATGAGAAATGGCTGAAATAACTAAAAAGATGCAGAGCTTTCAGACCTCAAATTCATATTCTTCAGTTTTAAGAGTTCAGAAATCAATATTTGGTGGAATAATCCTTGTTTTTAATCACAGTTTTCATGCATCTTGGAATGTTCTCCTCCACCAGTCTTTCACACTGCTTTTGGATAACTTTATGCCACTCCTGGTGCAAAAAAATCAAGCAGATCAGCTTGATTTGATGGCTTCCTCCTGATTACATTCCAGAGGTTTTCAATTTGGTAAAAGAAACCCATCATTATTATCAAATGGTTCTCTTATTTTTTCCAGAGCTGTATATCCCCGTAACTGCATTATTATGCTACAAATTGGTCTTTACAAATTACAATAATGTGTACACAATATATTGTGCAAAAGTACTCTGACAAGCCTAATTTCATGTAGTTTTGTAACAATAACAAAAAAGGTGTTATTGCACAAGGCAAGCTTATTTTAAAACAGTCCAAAATCCCTCTCTATAGAAGGACAATCATGTGATCGAAAGATCTTCCCGAGCTGCCTGCAGCCCCAAATGGAAAGAAACATTCAAAAAATGTGATTGTAAATTCCAGATGGAAATAACAGTGCTGGCCGAAGTGGCTTAGCAATTACCCACAGCATTGTAGGCTTGTGTTGCACCTTGCATATGTCATAATGAGACAGGTGACTGATGTCCTGGAGCAATAAGACCAATGTGTAATGTGTGTGTGTGTGTGTGTGTGTCTGTGTGTAACAGGCTGTAAGGTTTCTCATATTTTTGTCCAAACTGATCTGGGGCTGTTCCACCCAGCTAAGCAAAAGGCGGTGTGTGGAATGTTCCTCTGACCTCAGACACAGGGGACATGGACAGAAAGCCAAAAGGTCTGTGAACTCGGGTGTGAGTTGAAGTGGGGAGGGGGGAGAGGGCGGGAGTGCAGACACAGAGAGGGCGAGGGAGAGAAAGAGCGAGGGAGACCCTGCCTATTGTCCTTTTCAGAGCGATATAAATACATCATAACCCTTTTCAATTCAAACATATTTAGAGGCAGAGATGAAAGCACTTTTACAAACTAGATACATCCCCTCTTACAAAGCCAGGGGTCAACCAGAACAAATGAACAACCTCCTCCTGGCCCAAAGCTAGCACACTTGAAAGACAGACTGATGTGCTGGGTTTATACTCGCTTTGAACCCCATTTGTAACCCCTAAATTTGTAGGGATTCAGAGTGGGGTGAAATAATATCATTTCTTTTAATGAATTAAGCCCTGACACTGCAGGGTTTATATTTAGTGACTACTATGATCACATAATTCAGTATTTATAGTAATTATAAAGCAGTGTTTCTTACAATTTTATTTTGACTTATATTTCATTGCAGACATTATGAACCCAAGATATTTCATATTTTGTGTAATTAATTAACTTCATTTATTCAGTAATATTTATCTATTCCTGCATTTTAGGGCTACAGCACATTCTGAAAAAAATGTTTGAATGGTTTTGCATATTTCACTTTTTTGTTTTATTCCATTCTTCCTGCAAACGCACCTTCTTATCTTTGATCTGAAACTCACAGAATTAATTTATTCCAAAATATTTTAAAAACTAAAGCATTTCAACTGTGTGATGGTTCATCTCAGGTGCCTTTGAGCCCAGAGATGTTGATGCCAATTCTAGACATGGTTAAATGACTTGTTAATGCAGGGCTGTCTAAAGGTTGAAGACTGATGTTCAGCTTGCACCTTTGCTTTTTGCATTACACTTTGGTTTAGTGGTTATTATGCAGAAATATGAAAATCTTTGTTGTTTCTAATAATTTAAAAAATTTCCCACATTTGTTGACAAAATCCTGGAAATCCTATCCTAATCTTTGATGCTGCTTTTATACAAAATCATGATTACAATCAACATCTGTTTGAAATCACGTTTTTTTTTTTTTTTTATCTTATTACATTTTAAACCTTGTCTTTCAAATATCATATTATAAATGACATCATAATTAATATAAGCATATTTTAGCTAAACATTAGAAGATCTTACATGTTTCTCAGGGTTCCTCCAGGTCCTTAAAAAGGGTTATAATGTCTTAAATTAAAATCTGGGTAATTAAGGTCTTAAATTGTGTATAAAATTTTCAGACTGTGTTTAATACCAGTGGGAAAGCACATGCTAACTTTAGCATACCAGTGTTAGCATAGAGTTATCTATCTATATTACTGGAGAAAGAACTAAGGTTAGCGGAGAGCTAGTTAACATTAGCAGAGAGCTAGCTAACATACTAACATTAGCAGTGAGTTATCTAGCCACATTACTGGGGAGAGAACTAAGGTTCGCAGAGGGCTAGCTAACATAGTAACGTTAGCGGTGAGTTAGCTACATTACTAGGGAGAAAACAAAGGTTAGTGGCGGGCTAGCTAACATAATAACATTAGCGGTGAGTTAGCTACATTACTAGGGAGAAAACTATGGTTAGCAGAGGGCTAGCTAACATAATAACGTTAGCAGAGAGTTAGCTACATTATTGGGGAGAAAACTAAGGTTAGCGGAGGGCTAGCTAACATAGTAACGTTAGCGGTGAGTTAGCTACATTAGCGGGGAGAGAACTAAGGTTTTAGTTCAAATTATTTTCTACCAAAGAAAATATGACTAAACTTTTGGGTCCTAAATTATATTTATTGTGGTCTAAAAAAGGTCTTAAAAAGCATTATATTTGACTTTTAAACTAGTGTAAGTGTTCATTTATTTGTCAGGGTCACAGTGGTCTGTATCGCAGTGTTTTGCAGTGGTCTTGACCCGATTTGTGCGGTTGGTTGTGTTGGTTTGGCCCTAACAATCTTGTTACTGTTGGAGTTCTTCTCCCAGCAGGGGCTGAATTAAAGTTTGTGTGACCCCGGCACTAATTTCATGCTACACAGTACCTCGAATAATGATGTCAGCTGATTAGGTTACCAAAATGGTTGTGTTGGCAGTGAACCCCCGACATGTTCTAATGATCCTGAGGCGCACTGTGTTTTTTGGGTTAGAAGAGTGGTTAGAGTTGGATGGGGGGGGTTGTGGGGGGGGGGGTGTCGCTTGGAGGGGCTAGCAGGGGAAAGGGGGAAGTGTCGGGAAGCTGCGCTTACTCTTCGATTTGAGGTGGGGTGGGTGTAAGGTCGAGAGAAGGGTGGGGGCACGTTAGGCGAGAGAGAGGCTTTGACCTTTTACAGCTATAATATCACTGGGACTCCCTTTCAGATCAATCAGAACTTGTCTGGAGGACAAAAAATTATTTAATTGTGGTGTTCTGTTTTTCTCTCGTTTTCTCTCTTTCTCTCTCTTTCTCTCACTCGCTTTCTCCCTTGTGTTTTTTTTTTCACAATCAGACTCAGTGAGGGATGAGTAATTGAAGTAATAGAGAGTAATAAGGGCTGGGAAGAGAGAGCTTGGCTTTGCCCCTATTGTATCTTGTGTCACACTGGTTCAGAGGTCAGGCAGCCTGCATATTCTATTAGGACACACGGCCTTCATTGGGGCAAATGAGTTTACCCAACAGTAATTAAAATGCCAGCACTGGCCCAGCAAGCTGAATATGGTTGATGGGCCACCGCTAACCGGGTTGACAGCTGCCATGGCTGTCTTTGCCAATACGCTTGGGCCCTCAATGAAGAAACTAACTGAAACCATCAGAGGGAGGAACGCCGGTTCCCTCTCTTCTGCTCGCCGGCTTTCACTTGATTCTCTTGTTAATGGTGCTCATATGATGTGTTTTTAGATTAGCACAGATTTCAGAAGAAGTTTGATGTTTTAATCTGCTGGACTTTTCTCCATATCCTCTCTTTTAGATAATGCTTTACAACTTTGCTATTAAAGGTCATTTCCTTTCATTGGTCAAATCTATAGTACATCAGGTCCTGAACTTCAGGCCTGCAATACATTCCACAAATGGTAAAGCATTTAACACAGTGTAAAGAAGCTGCCATTCCTTCTTACAACACTTTAAACATGTTTTGGTACAGGGGATACCAAGCAATGAAGTGTTATAATTTTACCTTTTGCGTACAAATACACTCCCCTCCAAAAGCATTGGAACAGTGAGGCTGGTCCCTTCATATCTGCTGTAGACTGAAAACATTTGGGTTTGACATTAAAAATTGAATATGAGACAAAAGATCAACATTTCAGTTTTTATTTTCATGTATTTACATCTAGATCTGATACAGCACCTTCTGCCTGAACCCACCCAATTACCAGTAAATTAAAGTGAATAAGACTTGATATTTAGTTGCAAATCCTTCTCTTGAAGTAACTGCATCAAGTCTGTGACCCTTTGACACCACTAACCTTCTGTATTCTTCTTCTGTGATGCCTTTATGGGCATTGTGTTTTTGGTTATTATCATGCTGCATGGTGAAGGATCTCCCAATCAGTTTGGTTTCATCTTTCTTTAGATTCACAGAGAAAACATTTCTGTAGACATCTGAGCTCATTGTACATCAATGAAGATTAATGAGCCCTGCAAGATTAATCCATGCAAGCCCAATTCATGACACTACCTCCACTGTTTTACAGTGAGCTGGCATGTTTGAAATCATGAGAAGATCCATTCTTTCTCCAAACTTTAGCTTTTCCATGACATTGGTAAATGTTAATCTTGGTCTCATCGGTTCATAATCAGTTCAGAGGCTTGTCTCTTTACATTTTGGAAAAGTACAACCTGGCCTTCCTATTATTCTTGCTTATTAGTGGTTTTCATCATTATCTTTTGTTTATGAATTCTCAGTGAACAATAGATTGTGATACCTTCACTACCTTTTCTTTGGTCTACCTGTTCATCACCTGTTGTTTAGTACATCAGTGATGACTTTCTTCTGTAGCCCATTCTAAACAGTTGTTCTGGCAGTGGACTATGTTTGTGCAATGGTTCTGATTGATTTTTCCAGCTTCACAGTTGCTTGTTGTTTGCATGTTGGTTACTCCTCTAACTATAAATGCACAGGCAAAACCCAAATCTGGAATGCTGTTTACTGTTTGAATAATTAATGCATAAGGACACACCTGGTCAACAAAACACACCTTACAGTCACAGAACAATGGGTGGGTTCAGACAGAAGGTGCTATCTACCTAACGGTGTATCAGATCCAGATGTAAATACCTGTAAATTAAAGCTGAAATGTGGATCTTTTGATCTTATTAATATTTTAATGTCAAATCCAAATGTTTTAAGTCTACAGCAGAAAAAATGTGATTGACCTCACTGGTCCAGCACTTCTGGAAGGCACTGCAGGTATTTAGGGTATGCAACAGTATGAGGCAGGTCAGTGCAGTTCAGTCTGCAGTCATGCTATTTAATATTTAGTATTTACTATGTGATTATGCATTCTCTACTTGAAAAATACATAGACATCTTTGAAGAAAGTGAAATATGTTGGTCAATGTACTTTTTTGTGGCTAAATGCTGCAAATTAAAGCGGTTTACTGATGCTGACTATTGGGCTTGTTGGTCTTTTGCTCACAGACATTGAAAACTGCTGGAAAATGTTCTTGATTGGGAGCCGTCGTTCCTCACTGCACTTTATAGCCCTCGTCTTATTGTGACCCCAGTGTGAAAGGTGCCGTCAAAACCCTGAACGCCTCCTCATTCAGTTCTCGCTGACCGTGATGTAGGGTCACTGTCTCTCTCTCTGTTTTTGTGCTTGGGGTTTGGAGCTGGACCCCAGGCGCTACAGAGCTTATTCACACAGGCTGGCTGTTAATTTGAGGCCACACTGGTATTCCATTGTGGAGCCTGATTCTTTGGTGTGGGGGCGGAGAGCCCACTGCTCGGGAGTTCTCTGGAGGTATGAAAGTATGTTCGAGAGAAAGAGAGGCTCTAAGAAGCTTTGTGATTTATTGTAGGCAGTGTGGTTTTATGTGACTTCAACAATCTCGATACATTAGCTTTAGGTTTTGGTCAAATTGATATTAGGCTTACGTGTAGTTTTGGCTTGCATAGACCAGAAAATTCGCACACACACATATATACACACACACAGACTGTTCTTTGTCTTCATTTGGTCGGCAATAAGACTAAGAAGCCAATTGGGATATGGGGGGGGAAGAACCCATCCCAGCAGGACGTTGTAGTAGGAATACCTGTGCGCTAAAGCCACCACATTCCAGTGTGCTCAGTAGTGTGGGAGTCCCATTGTGCAGCTCACCTCCACACACAATGCAGGGAGTGGTGGAGGCCTGGAGCCTCGCCTGCCAATCCCAGCTGTCCAGGAGGCCCTAATCCCTAACTATCAGGCAGGTCAAAACCATGGTGCACACACATGCACTTACACACATACACACACACACAGACACACAGACACACACCCTCCTACCATACACCTCCTTACCTGTTCCAGCTAATTTTAACCTGTCATCCAAATCAAAGGGGGCACCAAAGTGTTTTTGTTTCTCTTACTTAGCCACCCCCCAGCATCGCAAGGAAAGAATCTTTGAACAAAGTCGACTGTCTTAACTTACCGCTAACCTTCTCGTACTCTGTTCACATTTCTAAAAGTTACGTTTATTTTCTTTTCGTTTGTGTGACTGGTCCCAGTATAGAAATTTCAATAATTAACTATTGTAAAATAAACAATAACAATGCTTGTGCTGGTGTTCGTTTTTAAATTGTTTTATACGGCTCTGGAAATTTATTGCACCAGGAGTGGCATAAATTATCCAAAAGCAGTGTGTAAGACTAGTGGAGGAGAACATGCCAAGATGCATGAAAACTGTGATAAAAAAACAGGGTTATTCCACCAAATATTGATTTCTGAACTTTATGAATATGAACTTGTTTCGTTACATTATCTTTTTTGTTATTACAGCCATTTCTCATTTTCTGCAAATAAATCCATATTTTTCTTTGGAATTTGGTAGAAATGTTGTCCGCATTTTTTAGAATAAAACAACGATGTTCATTTTACCCAAACATATACCTATATAAGTAGCAAAATCAGAGAAACTGATTTAGAAACTGAAATGGTCTCTTAATTTTTTCAAGAGCTGTATGTTGATTATTTCCAGTGTGTTCTAAAGTGTTCTAAAGAAAAAAATATCTGTTGCAGTTTGGTGTTTTTTTTCTTTGTTTTGTTTTGTTTTTTGGCGCTTTGTATTGTAAGAGTTATATAACTTCTGATGAAGTCTTGACACAAAAGAAAATAAATATCACAACATATATTGCAGAAGAATATTGCAATGTAATTTTTTTCTATTATCGTGCATCCTCAAGTTTAATTACAAAATACCAGAAATTGTAAAATTGTTGGTCAATCGTTTAAAAATAAGGAAATTATATATATTATATTTATTATGTTATATTATATATATTATATTATGATGATGTTTATTCTGGTAATTATGAGAAACCTTATTTTTGTCTATTGGTGAATTTCCATTATTGTTTGTAATTGTAAGGATACCTGGTGTCTATGAGTCTATGAGTGTCTGTGAGTCTTGAAAGTAGTGGCTCATTTATTAATCTTGTTAAATGTTTGTCTCAACAGCACTTTTGTGACTGGAACTGCGTGCTGTGAAGACTTTGATCCTCTTCGAATATGGGATACAGAGAGGTAACTTCTCAACTTTATAACTTCATATCTGTTACTTTTACAATGCTCATATAGCATCATACCTGTCAGATAAATTTATATGTGCAACTTTACAAGAAAAGTTTTTTTTTTCATAAATATATGAATGGAGACAATGTAAAGAACCGCCGCCATAGTTACGTTATATCAAATAGTAAAAACATCTTGAACACAATTCACTTGTCCTCCCAGCTATACTATAAAAACCATTTAAAAAGATTTAAAACCCAGTATAATTGACTGACAAGTGCCTTTAAGTCTCCAGATCATTTGCTATTTGTAAAGTTAATTGATCCCGCACAAGCTAAAGCAGAAAAATATCATAATGATAGTTGTTGTTCATTATCCCCTGAGCTCGCTTACCGTGCTTTTTTTGAGAAGTTCAAAGCTGGCTTCAGAATTCCCATCATGAAAGGCCTGGCTTAAACCTGATACAACCTGACTGGTTTCTGTAATTCCCCTGCTTTACCTACAGAAGTCAGCCTGCTTACACATTGTCAGTCTAGGGAAAGGAAAATTAAGTAGGAAAAAGAAAAAAATGGTGGGTTCCGGCACCAAATGACAAGGAAATTCGAGAAGCGAGAGATTACTAGGAAGGAGGAGGTGCAATTCAGCATGCATATCCCTGGGAATCGCATATTACAAAGGAGGAGGAGAGATAGAAAATTTCACCAAGAATTAGGTGAGCGAAGGACAGGGCCTGAGTTTTGATCTGTGAAGCGTGGATAGCTGGTGTCAGGCTGATGGACATTAGCTGGGTAGCTGGTCTACAGGCATGTTTTACTGGGACTGCACATTGCTGACGTGGTCCTGTCACACAGGAGACCAAGTGTGGTTGGTTCTAGACAGAGGGCTGTGACTCTATTTACATATGAACAACAGAGTTATTTTAAGGGATCTTTTCGTACTTTCAATGTGTGTTTTGATCTCAGTAACACTTCATGACCTGTTTCATTATGTGTATTATATTCTTTATATGCATGTATTCTCTTTCTCCTCATCTTTGTGCTGCTGCTCTGGGTTTAGATGTGTCTTGCCATAATGTGTTCCCGTCTGGTAATCAGGTGCACCTTGTGAGCACAAAGCCACCACTCACAAGGGGGTCGAGAAAACAACCGTGAGTGGAGGGTGGGTAGAATGGGGGCTGTATGTGTGTCTGTGTGAGTGTCTGTGTCTGCGTCCGTGTTTTTGTGGCTGCCTTTTTAAACATTTCCCAGACAGACCACCAGCATAATCCTCAGACAGCCACTACCAACATGAAAAAACACATTAGCACGGCTACAGTTGCGCTGATAAAGGCAAGACGTCAGAGCAGGGATCACAAACAATATTACAGCCTGTTGGTCACAACACAGACGGGGTGATGATTGTTGTCGAAACATCACATCAGATGTTTTTAACTTGGTATTATTATAATATTTTGTATCTCAGCGCTTAATTTAAGTTCTTTGTTTGCAACAGAACATACTAGGCTAACAATGAAAATGCATCCAGGGCATTTATTTATTTTGTGCAATTTGACTAACTTTTTAATCTATGAAACAACACACATTTCACAGCGTTAGATGTAGCTGCAGTTTTATCTTAAATATTAAACACATGTTCATTAGCCTTTTAGTACATTATTAAACCAAGTAAATAAAGGTTTGGCTGGTTCTGTGCATTTACTCTAATTGGGTGACTGTACACTGAAATTTCATACGTAATATAGGGCTGCAACTAATGATTATTTTGGTTGTAGACTACTCTAATGATTATTTTTTGGATTAGTCGATTAGTCAATGATGTCCTCCATCTCTAAAAACAATAGAAACAGCTTAACATGAGGCTTAGTTGTTGTTTAAACTTGTAAAGTACTGATATTTAGTGGTTAAATGTGTAATCTGTTATGTTTGGGCACTTTTGGAGACACAGACTCCAGAAGTTGAGTGTAAACTATGTGAGTGAGCCATTTACCCATCACTCATTGCACTTCTGTCCCCAGCACTTTGTATAATGCAGTACTGTTAAAATTAAGGATTAGTCGACAATGAAATTTGTAGTCGACAAATTTAAATAATCAACATTGTCGATTATATCAACTAATCGTTGCATCCCTAATGTAATGGGATATAGACTACAATCTTGTCCCATGGAAGCTAAGGAACACTGCAGTTACCTGTGGGATATGTGTATGGGGCCTCCCGCATTGAATGTGGATGTGACTGGATGTGTAGGGATGCACAGAATATTTGGAAATCAAAAATATGTGCCAGCCAAAATGTAAAAAAAAAAAAAAAAACACAGCACTTTCAGCGTTCAACCTAATAACCAAAAAAAACAGGGCTTAGATTATTGAAGCCATACGGCAGTGATTCTTCTAATGTTATGATTTTTTTCAGCAGTGGCTGCAGGCCCAAACTTCACACTCGGTATTCAGCCTTCCTTTAAATGTTTCATTGTGTTCAGTTTCTGTTTCAGCCTCAAGTTTTAATATTAGTGTATATGCCAAAAATCCATTGTTTGTTTTTACAGACAGTTCTAGCTAGAAGCTGCTGGTCAATATCATTATCACCCACTGCACTGCCCACTGTGGGTGATAATGCCTTCTTTGACACATTCCCAATACATACGTGACATTGTTGTTCGAGATGTGTGAAATGCCTTCAGAACTTTAGAAATCAAAAGTCTCATCTATCAGGCACCCACCCAGGCACCTATGTCACCTCATTCTCATGTCGCCATACCATGACCATAAAAACAGATGTGGGCATTTTCAAGCCATACCCTGAGGCAAAACCTTATTATTAGTTTACACACTGCTATCCCATGACTTTTGGCATGTCTGTGTATATTTCCAGTGTATTCTCATACAGGTCTTGGCTGATTGACTGCATGTGCAGTAAATAATAAATCATGTTAATGGTGTCAAGCCTTGCTTTATCACACACTTTCTGTCACGTCTCCATGCTGTTAGTAAGACAGTTATAGACTGGGCAGAGCTAAAGCAAAATGTTTTTCCAGCAAATGAGTTTCGTTCCCTCCTAAAACACTTGTGGCATAGCAAAAATGAGTGTGATCGCTCCCCACAGAAGATCTGCTCAGATACATCCCTCAAATTAAATGTCGCCACACTCTTAAACGCCCCTGTATAATTCTGACACGGCTGTCCTAAATTTAGTCACATTGGTGACGAAAAAACCCGGGTCATTCCAGAGGCTTTCCTAAATATGGTACTGCATGCATTTTTGCAGTACAAACAAGTAGCTTAGGCCTTATCAGGAGAGTAAACAACTAAACACACTGACTGTGCATTTTTTAAGTCGGCTATCTCATGCGACATAGGCCGGTGAGTACGCACTCCCTATTAAAATGTAAGCGTTCCACACAGCTGTGCGTTGTGAGGGTGTGATTACAACACTTGGCGCTCTTGTATTCCTGTCTTTTGTTTATCTGCTTACCTCAATGGCCACTTTGCGGATGAAGACAAGTGCCCCTGACATTTTTCTAACGTGCGCACAAAAGATGGGGGCACCTTTTTGAACAGTGCGTGTTGACTGGAAAGGGGGATGATACAGGAGACATGTACAGGCCAAGATCACTCGCACCCTCATGCCTGAACAGCGCAGCTGACCAGCTGGTGGGAAAACAGACTGAAGAGGTATGACAGAAGGAGTGAGCAACAGAGAGGGTGTCTGTGAGAGAGATGAAGATGATCCTGCTGTCAGTTAGAAAAGACTGTGCTTTCTTTTCTCCATCCTGTGAGCAAAATAAAAAAGACAAAACTAATGATTAGCTTACAAACAAACACATGGTGATACATCTGTCTCCACTAAATGTAATGACCTAGGTATCAGACAATAATATTGAATTATGTTGCGTTGCATTAGGGCTCCACGTTACTGGAAAAAAATATATATACCATATTTTTTGCACTGTAGGGCGCACTATCAACAAACATCTATGGTCTGGTCTATTTTCATACATAAGGTACACCGGATTATAAGGCACATTTTAAGAGACACAATAAGGAACTTCTAAAACAGTAAGTCACGCCGCTGGGTTGTGGTGGAGTAAACAAAACTGTAATAAAAGAAGACTTTCTTTTAAAGTCAAACGAGCGTTGGATGTTAATCTACTCAGATTTCTGTCCTGAAAACTGTTTATTTGGGTGAGTAAAGCACTTCCATTTATTTACACTAAGCTTAGATTCTCGAATTTCTCCAGCACTAAGGATGGAGTATTAGTAGCTAACCGTTAGCAGGTAATGCTAATGCCGCTCCAGCAGTGCTAGTCGGGATTAGAAGCAGGCTACAGGCCAATAATACTTACCCTTGAACAGGAAACTAGCTGTTAGCAGGTAATGCTAATGCTACTCCAGCCCTGGTGCTGGAGACCTAAACTATAACTTCTGTGTAATGCTGCACTTTAGCAGAGTGGCTTTACTGCTCCTTACAACCTGACCGGCAAAATTCATACATAAGATGCACTGGATTATAAGGAGCACTAACAAATTTTGGAAAAATTAAAGGATTTTAAGTGCGCCTTATAGAGTGAAAAATACGGTACTATACAATATCTGATTGTTCTGTGATGTACAGTATTTTGAAATTAATAATGTCCTCTGTGTATTCAAAGTTTCAGGGTTTATATTTGTCATGGAAAATGACATTGAATGTGAATGTGAGTTATTAGCAAAAAAAGTATTCAAATTAAATTAAAATGTAACATTGCACATCTTTTATTTGACTTTGTGCACATTGCATTAACAATGCTGAAAAAATATATTGTGCAGCCCTAGTTTTAATCATGGGCAAAAAGCGCCCATCAAAGCATTATAGTCTTTGTATATTTTTGAGCAGCGCTTTTTTGAATATGGTAAAAAAATACAGATGTCCTCTATGATCTATGATTTCACGGTGATATATTTGATTGGAAATCTTCCTTTCTTTTTGTTCTTGTTCTGTCTTGCTCATCTGTATGGCCCAGAGACCTGTGATCACTCAGAGTCCCACACAAGTGGTGCTTTAAAGGCACCCCTAACTTTTCATGAGGCCCTCGGTCATGGATAAACAGAGAGAAAAGCCATCAAAGAAACGCACAATTGCACTGAAATTCCTCACATTCTTCCCTGAAAGAGAGGGTTAAATGTCTGGATCTGGCAGGAGCTGTGTTTTACAAATTGCAATCTCATTGTTTTTTAAGAGAACGCGTGTGACATTTAAAAGTCTCCATTGTCCTGCCCCCTGACATTCCATGCTGGGCTTTCTTTTTTTTTTCTTTCTTTCGTCTTGGCTGGCGGTTATTTCAACTCCTGGCTAAATTGGCTGACGAGCAGGCGGCGCAATGCAATTTCTGTTTGTTTTAGGCGCTGAAAACCCCAGCAGGACTCTTTATGTACCTGTCTCACATCCTTTCAGGGTGCTGACTGTTTCCCATAGCTTCCCTGTGCCAGTTTACCCTCTATACTTAACCTTACAAGAGCGTCAGTGCAAAATGACCTTTTCTGTGCTTCCAATACCCAAAGAAATGTCCTCAGCCTCTCCCCTTTTCAGAATCCATCAATTCATTAAAGGTCCCTTTCAGAAGGTGTGTGTGTGTGGCCCCAAATGGCCAAAGAGAAAGTATGGACTGTTGAAGAGGCCAGCCCCCCCATTTTCCTTCATGGCCCTGAGACCATAACTCACAACTAATCACTAACACATGTCATTCTTTATAGTGCTGAATTAGTATTTAACAGCCCTTGTACAATATCAGAACATAAAAGCAGATGGACTGCCTGTCACATTGTTTTATTAAGACTGTTCTGGAACTGTTAGGAGAAGATATAGAAACAAAAAGAAGCATAACATTAAATCAGCAAATGTATACAGCTGAAAGTATATCGGTTCTTGTCATACATAACAAAAATATAGACAAGTTTAGCAGTTTTACTGCTTTGCAGCTCTGGCTCACATGTATCCAGGGGTCAAAGAGGATTAGGGGGAGGTCAGCAGTCTCTGAGGAGTGCTTTAAAAAGAGCCTAGAATATAAAGCTTTTTTCCCCTCTTAGTTTGTCTCACTGCATTTGCTGGTAATTTTGTCTGTGTGATCTCTTTAGCAGGTTGCACATCTCAAATGCCCCTAACTTGTCTGCGTGTGACCTTTTAACTCCCCCACAAGTCTGGACATTAGACGTGTCCCCCAGCAAGCGGCACAAAGCAGTCAAATAAGACATGATAAAGCCCTAATCCTCTCTGCTCTTTGGTTATGCTTGTTCAGAAGAGCTGCAAGGTCTTTGGCTTTCCTGTGGATGTCTTCTGTGTGTGTTACTCTATCCTGGGTATTGGAAAAAAGTAAATATATTCTCATTGTGCCAACAGATAGTTACAACTATAGATTCAATTCTATTTTCTATAGATTTTAATTGTTGATTGTGTTTTTTTTTTGAGAGTTTGTAGGCAAGAGAGAGATTGTACTACATGGTGCATGTTGTAAAAAAGTGTGGCCTGATTTATGATTAATGAAATGGTATTGTGATATTTTACTCACCATATTTCTCTAGAAATCAGAAATACAACTAGGTCTGGACAATATGGCTGAAATTTATATCATAATCTTTTTATTAATCTCTGTCAATAAAATAAAATTATTATGTTAATAATGTTAATAATGCTAAAAGCCACAGAAGTAAACTCCCAATAATACTCACAATTTGTAGTTTGTACCTGCAAACTACTGAAGAACTCTTGCCAGTTCATGTAATTCACCCTGTAATGAACGTCACTCACGAATTGATTCTGTAAATAATGTATATTGAAATATTGGAAATGTGTTTTTCAAAATAATATTAGTTACCGTGATACTGAGTTATTGTTCTGCCCTAGTTCCAAAATGTAAAATTAATATATTCGACAGCCCTAATCTCTCTCTGATATAGATGTCATGGAAAATGTATGGTTTAATTTGCTTTATGTGACTTTGTTCGTCCTGCAATGTGACCGTTGTGTTTGTGCACATCTCAATGACGATACTAAAGAAATGTATCATGCAGCTCTATTATCTTGTATAATTGAGTCAGTTTCAATTCGTAACAAGACAAGCTTCCACCACAAGCCTACTGGTGTTTGTCACTGTTATGTAGTAGAAAGGAGTATGTGTTTGACCTAAATGTGACATTCTGTACAAACCAAAGCCGCTGTTTCATAATCTAAAGCTCTTTTTTTTTTAGTCAAATTCTCAAATTCTCTTCCCTGTCATCATCATCACAGAGCTAGCAGAGCAGTTCACCTGCCATTTGCAGAGCTCTCGGAGCTTTCCCGACATACTTTGTGACGCTGTCAGATCAGATGCTGGGCTGGCTGTGAAAGAACAAGGCTGGCCGCCATGCAGATGCAGCAATTTGAAAGATTATATGGTTATCCTCCATCCTGTAATCTTCATAGGTCCTCCCAAGGAAAAAAATGGCACACATAAAACCTGTGACCTAACAATTTAAGAATCCTGGTGTTTGCTCCTCTGCATGGAACAGTGCTATTACTGGCTTTAAAATCAGAGCACAGATGTGAGGACTTCTTTTACGATGCTTGTTTTTCTCGCTTCACGCTTTGACATTTGCAGAGGGCCAGGCAGACACCGGATGCGCCGTATTGACCCGAGTTTACACATTTTCTTTAGGCAGTTCATAAAACTGTGCAAAATGTGAATTGCTGCAATTGCTCCAAGGAGTGCGTGTTGTTTTCTTTGGACGTGGGATGACCGGTTCTGTTGTTTGGTCTGTGTCTCCTCTACCTCCAGTGCTAGGTACCTAATAATCTGCTGGTTTAGCTGTGAGGGGTAAAAGATTCTTGGGGTGTTGGGTTCTTGCTTAACACAGACACCCATGGGCCGAAGGGGCAGTTTATGTTTAGGCCCACTGGGGCTTTGCCTTTAGTTCTGGAGGCCTATCTTTTAAAGAGCCTGTGTCTAATAAGACCCCCCTTGTCCCCACAGAGCGAAGGTTGGGGATTACCAGTCTGCCCCTGGCGAACAAGCTCGCAGGAGACCCCAAACGTGGGGGGCGGTCGCTATGGCCATTGGGATCCTCTAAATAGTTGCTAGGGACCAGGTATCAAAGGTCCACAAGTCGCACACAGTCACGGTCATGGAGGGAATTAAACGGCAACAATGAAATTGTTATTCTACAATAATCTGGCTTCGGCAGCGTGGGCTGGGGGCGAGGAGGGCGCAGCAGGCCTGTTCAGCCTGTGATCATAGGAGCGTGGTGCTAACACAGGCACCCCCCTTCTCCTCCTCCTCCTCCTCCTACACCACCAAGACCCCCCCCCCCCCCCACCCTCTCTATCTCTCTTTCTCCTCTTCGGTCCCTCTCTTCTCTCTCTCCCCTCCTTTTTCTCTCCCATACACATCTAAGAATAGAGCCTAGCGCCACTCCTAATCTGCTTTCTCAGGCCATTCAGCTAGGTGTTTACTTTTTCCCTCCATCTCCTAGGACTTAATTTATCCTTTGTGTGCTCTATGGATGTTGGAAATATGGGAATATAGTGGGATTTAGAGGTAATGAGAGATTAACCGGCCAAATGAAGGCATTGGGACTGAAATGACAACTGATGAATTGGTCCACACTAATGTGTTAACTGAGACATAAGACCTTGAGACAACCTTTAGGAGTGAATCCAATGTGTTAAACAAACGCAGGTGTAAAGCAACATCCCTTGTAACAGCTTGTTTTGGAGATGGAGTCCACTTTGAAGCCTCTCCTTGTAATTTTTGATGCCTTTGCTTTCTTTCATGGTGTTTGGAAAGTGGTATAGTCTGTAACTTCTCGTGCTTTTTCTTCTCCTCCCTCTCTCCCAGGTGTCACCTGGTGTCTTGTCTCGGCTCCGGGTTCCGCAGAGGTGCAGGTGTGTTGGATATTGTGTATGAGTCGCCCTTCCAGCTCCTCACCTGTGGATATGACACCTTTATCCGCTACTGGGATCTGCGTGTCTGCTCTAGGTACGTGCAGTGGGAGTGTAGTAAAGAAGGAAAAAAATATATTCCGTACAGTTTCCAGTGTCATATCTGTCTCCGATATCTGTAACATAGGGCTAATTATCAAGTGCAGTAGAAGTACATAAAAACACAAAGACTATAGATGGAATAATCAGGACTGCAGTAAAATCAGTCGATTGCAAATACCAATTGAGGGTGGGGCAGGATGTCACATTAGCTTTTACCATCAAATTTGGCAATGCATCATTGGGCCAGACTTCTGCAATGTTCTGCATTTCCTCTGAAGAGCAAGATGAACTGTACTTTTTGAAATCCATCACATTTAAAACACTGTCAAACTCCATACACCAGCTGAAAGAGTCTATGAATTCCGTATTCCAACTGCACTGTGGAGCTCAAAGTGGAAACACAGCTGTAAAGGCTGCTTATCTAGCTCTAAATTCTCAATCAATTTGGATGCAATTGCTTCAGTTTTCCAACTGTTGCTGATGTACCTTTAGCCGTGGTTAAATGTGGACCTCACTACTCTGGAGAGTGGTATCCAGTTAGCAGTGTTAAAAGTATTCACTTCCTGTCCTTCATGTGGTAAGTTCATAAAAAAAACGAAACAAAATTACAGAAGTTTAAAGTTTCATCCATCGATTAAACAAGCAACAACAGCAACCTGTGCTTGAGATATCCCAAACATGCGTAGTTGCTGGAACTGTAAGCTCAAAACTAGTTTGATCAGCTCTCGGAATAAGGTAATTCGAGTAATATCATCTGATTGCATGTTTTGGCTTCCAATCGGCCAATACAAATACATAATTAGTCGGTTTTGCAACCATTATGGAAGCAGACTCAGAACATACTTATAATAGACATCAGTAGGTGCAGTATGTTGTGAGGTCACTAGTTTTGCTCTTTTTTTTTTTAAGTGCTGGAAATGTATTGTCTTTGGTAATAAACCGTATGATACAGGTGTAGCAGATAATAGAGGTTATAGTTGCAAATTTTAGCAGATTTAATAAATAGCAAAGGATAACAATGAAAGCTGCTATACTTGTTTATATCTGTTTTAGACCGCTGGCTGTATCGCATTATTAGTGGGCCTTAAACAGCAATAATACTCCATGACCGCATCACAGGTTAAATCGGACTTAGCGCATGCAGTGCTCAGTGCTGTCAGAAAAAAGCTAGGCTTGTTGGGAGAGAGTAATAAAGTTAGTTTGTGGGTCTCTCTCTGAGAGCTTGCGAGGAAGATTAGTGTTCTCAGTTAATCTAATAAGCCCTCCTGTGCATAGAGCACCATTTAGACAAAAAAGGAGCCAGGCCTGAGTCTCCTCTTGGCTCTGTGGACACAATTGTTCCAGTGGGTGACTGAAAGGGACCCCCTCTTTGAGAGGGACTCTCGCTGTAGGACTCTGACCCACCCAAGCCTGCACCAGTCGGTGGCCATATTGATGTGGCGCTGTGCATCTCCAGGGCAACGGGGTGAGCTGTGGGGATCAGTGGGCTGCTTGTGAGGCAGACTGGGCCCCTTGTCAGGCTTTGGAGGGATGGGGGGGGGTGGACCCTCACAATCGCATATGGGCAGTCAAGTAACACAAATCAGAGGTGATTGAAAGAGGGCCCTGGAGAGTTTGGGGAGGGGCAAATGTCCCCTCTTAAGATATCAATAATTCACAGTGTGACCAGTCAGGGGCCAATATGTGGTCAGTCCTGACTCAGAGTGGGTTGTCATCTCATCAGTCTAAAGAGGGTAGTTAAAAACATACTCTGTGTTAATTGTTTGTGACAGGTGTGAGTGTGAAACGAACAATGACAACATATTGTTTTATTGTCTCAAATTGTTAGGTTTTCTTGACTCGTTCTATTATTAGAACTGCTAAGAACTGTTCTAATTGTCCACACTGCACACTACGGCTGTGTGTTGCCAAGAACCTGCCCATACAATATATGTCTTTCTATTGGCAAGAATTATGATTAAATAAATTGCAATATATTGAGATACTGTAAACAAGACCATATATTGTGAATGTTTCAATGAAATGTTTGGGGGAAAAATGATAAGTAGTAAGAGTAAAAGCAGAGGTTACATTTTATCCAATCATAAAAGTTTAATCTAACTACAGAGCACAACAATGCTATCTAGTGCTACCTAGTGGACAGGGTTTAAACACAACATCAAATGAACCACTGTCTTGTAACATGTAACGTGGGATAAACTGCACAGGTGTATATGTTCTGTTTTTTTTTTTTTTTTGAAAAATATTTTAAAAAATTACGTGGTATATTAAAAAAACACCCTTGTATGCAGGAAATAAATATTATTTTTTAGACTGTCAGAACTATTCAATCTGAAGATACGCTCCATTTAAACATACTACAAAATGTACGTCTGTCTGACCCCAATCATTACATGTAAACTTTTAAATAAATAAAAACTCTGTATAGTATTACAAAGCTTAATTTCATGATACTTCACTTTATTTTTTAAGAATCTTATACCCCTGGTGAATACTAGCTTTTTCTATTCATTTCTGCAGCTTTGCAGGTGTCAGTTTTTTTTTCTTTATTCAAAACTTGGAAACACTTTACAAGAAGAGTACGTGAATTAACATTACATATGACAGAATGTCTCAACTAATTATTGAGACATTAATTATTTAACCATTTAACAATGTTCATCACTGTCGTAGGTACTGTTAATTCTTGTGAAGTGTAACCAAAAAAAATGGTAAAATCAGCTTGTGTCAAGAAAGAAAGCTGAAAATTTATAAGTTTTTAATTCTTTCCTGAAGGCAATTGCTGAAAGTGAGCTCATATAAGCAGCTAAAGCTATTTCTTTAAACCCAACCAGTAGGTGGTTGGGAGGTCAGAATCTGAATTGATCGCTAAGAGTATGTGTGTGTCCACATGCATGGTGCACACACACCCCACCGAGTGTTAGTCCAGACATCTCTGCATGCTCCTGCTGCCCTGATGTCTGCCGCACACCCCAGTCACAATCCCTCCCCATGATTTATTCATTACCGCCATTAATGGAGAATTGATCTCTATTGGCCTAGTGCTCACGCAGATATTTCCCCTAACCTTCCCACCTCTATTCTCAGCCTGCATTAAAACAGGAGAGCCCCTTTCCGTAAACAAGGTTTCATCCTTGACAATTCAAATAAGATACTTGTCTTTAAGCTGCCACAGAGAAGCAGCCACAGTGGCTTTGGCCCTGAGCTTAGGAACTGGCCAAGTGTGAGATGGACTGTGCTGAACGGATGAATGCAGTTCCAGCCTCTGGTTTGCTCACTCACTGCAGATTGTTGACTTAAAAAACAAAAAAAGGAAAAAAAAAAACGTTAGGGATTTTTGATTGCAGAGCTGTTTAGATAAACTCAACAAGTGTGCATATTTGCATATTAAACTAATTTACTTCTTTCTTTACAGCAAGTGCGTGATGGAGTGGGAGGAACCCCATGACAGTGCACTTTACTGTATCAAGACTGATAAGAATCACATGATTGCCAGTGGCTCCTCCTATTATGGAGTGGTGCGCCTGTGGGACAAAAGGCAAACTCGCTGTTTGCAGGTAAAAGCATGTATATACATAGCCAATATTATATTGAATATTATATATTATGACCATCTCCTTGATTTTATACTCACTGTATATTTTACCATCTGTACTTACTATATAGGAGCATGTATGAAAGTATGTTTTTATAGTTACAGTACATATAACACTGTTTTTCAATGGTTAGGACCCTAAAGAATGACCACAAAGCAGGTATTATGTGGGTGGTGGGACACAGCAGTGATGCTGAAGTTTTTAAACACTGTGTACAGTCATATTCCACTGTATTAGACAATCCTCCTACTAATCATCTCCATATTTGTTGATGTCACTACATAGATAGAAGCTCATCTGTTGCCTGACAGTTTATGTTGGTCATCTTTAAGTCATCCACGGTTCCTGCAGGTTCTTAAAAAGTCTTAAAATGTCTTAAATTAAAATCACGTTAATTAGGGTCTTAAATTTATTGTAAATTTGCTGTAGGTATTACATTTTCAGACGGTGCGTTTAATGCCGGTGGGAAAACACATGTTAACTTTAGCGGTGAGTTAGCTAATGTTACAGGAAAAAGACCTAATGGAGAGCTAGCTAACGTTAGCGGTCAGCTAGCTAACATACTAACGTTAGCAGCAAGTTATCTAGCTACATCCCTGTGGAGAGAACTAAGGCTAGCGGAGAGCTAGCTAACATTAGCAGTGAGCTAGCAAACATACTAACGTTAGCAGCGAGTTATCTAGCTACACTACTGCGGAGAGAACTAAGGTTAGCAGAGAAATACCTAACATAGTAACATTAGCAGTGAGCTAGCTCCCATGCTAGCATAATAACATTAGCAGCGAGTTAGCTACGTTATCGGGGAGAGAACTAAGGTTAGCAGAGAGCTAGCCAACATAGTAACGTTAGCAGGGAGTTAGATATGTTACCAGGGAGAGAACTAAGGTTAGCGGTGAGCTAGATAACATAGTAATGTTAACAGCAGGTTAGCAAGTTTTGATTTTCAATACAACAAATTATTTTCTACCAAAGAAAATACGACTACATTTTTGGGTCTTAAATTTTTTGGGTCTTAAATATTTATCCATCTGAGAAAGACTGACCACACAAAATAACTCCTGCTTTGTGGTGGTCTATCCTGTGGGGTCCTGACCCTTGAAGAACAGGGAGAAAAGGGGTTAACAAAGTGTGTAGAGAAACAAATGGACCACAGACTGTAATTGTACAACTACAAAGTGTTCCTATAAGGTCAGATGAGCAGATCAAATGGACAGTAAGTGTAGATACAAGGAGGCGATCATATTATTCTGGAATAAGTTTTTTATTTGTGTAATGATATGTTCTACTGAAACTGACTTTTTCCACATCTCTCTGTGACTGTTCCAGATGTTCCAGCTCACCTCCACCACCAGCAGCCCGGTGTATAGCTTGTGCTTCAACACCACACACCTGTATGCTGCCCTGTCCTCAGCCCTGTGTTCACTGGACTTTAGAACTTCGGGGTTCAGGCCCAGAAGATAGAGCAGCACAACTTCTACACAAAGACACAGGTCCTCTCAAAGTGCACCTTGGGTTTCAAGCCCACATTAAACAAATCCAACATATCCTTTTAGCTCTAACAGCAGTTCTTTTGGCCTTTGACCTTCAGAGATTTCAACTAGACACTTCTGAAACACCATCAGAAATATCTGTGTCTCTCATGGCCTTGCATTGGCAGGGCAGATAGTGGCAGATAGTTGTCATTTCTCCAGCTATCTGTGTCACTGGCTACTGAGAGGGAGCGGTGGGAGCAGGGTTCACGACCTTCTGTGGCCTGAGTCTTAACGGACTTAACACATTGCCAGTGACCTGTGGGACTTCTAAAACAAACACTGCTCTGAGCTGCCAGAATGTCCTGTGGGGATTTATGCTGAAACATATACAGTATAATAACATGCTATTTTTTTCTATTGTGTTGGAAATGTATATTTTTCAACAGTGGGTCAGTTAGATGAGGTTTGGCCTGGCTTCGTGGTTCCTGAGTCCTGAGTTTTTCACAGTTCTTTATGACATTGTGAAGCAGCATTTTTTGTTGCAGCTTTTTTTCTGGATGGATGCCACCTGGGATTTGATTGCATCATTTGACAAATAAAGATCTTAGACTATATACATAGTAAAAACCCAGGGTTTCTAACTTGTAGCTCTTTAACCACTGATGTCTCATGACAAGGATGTTGTTGAAAATGATCAATAAAAAATATTGATTTAAAAAAAAAAAATGTCTGCACACCAACCAAAACACCACCGCGTCTAAACTCAGAAAAGCCTGCAGTGTAATACAATTTAGATTTTTTGAAAAAATATAATGACAAATGATCTTGTACTGGTTTAATAAGATCATTGTGTGAGCGTTTATGTTGGTCTATTCATCATGAGATTTTACAGAGAACAGCTGCCAGATTCGTATTATGTGAAGAAGGAAAAAAAATGTTTTGGGTATTAAATTAATTTGATAGTATCAAACAAATGACTTTTGTTTTTACCTGCGAGTAGACAGACTACAGACAAAACAAATACATACCATGAATAATATAAAATAAATTATTAAAAAATGCAAATATTTAAAACATGCTATTTATTTAATTTACTTCAACTTCTTGTCTGGTCAACTACATTGATCTTTGATTTTACTAAATTGAAAACCTCTTAAATATAATCAAAAGGAAGATGGATAATCACAAGCCATCAAACCAAGCTGAACTACTTGAATTTTTGCACCAGGAATGACATAAAATAATCAAAAAACAGTGTGCAAGACTGGTGGAGGAGAACATGTAAAGATGCATGAAAACTGTGATTAAAAACCAGGGTTATTTCAAGAAATATTTGATTTCTGAACTCCTAAAACTTTATGAAACTTTATGATTCTTTTCTCACTATTTGAGGTCCAAAGCTCTGCATCATTCTACTCAAACATATGCCTATAAATAGCACAATCAGAGAAACTGATTCAGAAACTGAAGTGGTCTCTTAATTTTTATCAGAGCTGTATATATAAGCATTTATCACTTTGTATTGTTGTCATTCCTTCTCACAACACTTAAAGATGCTTATAAAACCAAGGATTCCAAGCAGTCAAGTGTTTCAGGTCAAATTGTGTCCCATTTGTGGGACAGATCAGGACTGCAGGCAGGACAGTTCAGTACCAAATCCAGGTGGGCGATATGGCCCTAAGATAATATCATGATATTCCATGTTTTTTTGTTGCAAAAACAATACAATTGGTGATATGACAAAACATAAAAAAAACATTGACTTTTTACAAGATTACATTACTGCAACAAGTAAAAATTTAATTGTATTATTGCATACGATATGATATGGCACACCCCTAACTGAGATATAAAAATATACAAGAATTTACATCAGAATGTAACAGAAATCAATGATCTAGAAAGTATTATACTAAAAATGCACTCCAAAAATCTACACATATAAAAGATTAAAGTAAAATAAGTGATACTAGACAGATATAATATATGTCTAGTAAATATATAATGGGAAATGAGAACAGCTTGAATTTTCCTTTTGCTGAAAACAGCAAAAAAGTAGTACCATGATGTTATAAAAAGGGGTGGGTGATATGGAACGATATTTCAGGGTATAATATTGTTCACGATATTTAAAAGAAATTACAATATTATTGCATACAATACAATATGGCACATCTCTAGCACCCCTACCCTATTCGTCCACAGCCATGCCTTTGTAATGTGTGCAGCATGTGGTTTTGGATTGTCTTGTTTAAAATCCATGGCTGTCACTGAAAAAGATGCAGTCTTGAATGCAGCTTGTGTTGATCCAAGATCTCAGTGTACTTCTCTGCATTAATGATACCATCACAAAAGTGTACTGACACATCCCTATACAATTGTGTTTTAATTTATTGCTGATAACAGTCAGGATGGTCCTTTACCAGGAGCACACAGCATCCATTTCCTCCATAAAAAGATCAGATATACTGATTATCAAACAACAACAATACATGTTTCCACTGTGTGATGATCCAACCTAGATACCTCCGAGCTCAGAGAAGAGGATGTCTCTGCTTCTAGACAGGGTTAACATAGGGTTTCTGTTTTAAGTGGCATTTGTAAATGTAATTCTCTATTTTAATGTGTGACAAATGTTTAAGAAGTAATTGGAATGCGGGTGCATTTACAAGGGAAAAAAGAAGCTAACCAGACAAAACAAAAGTTTGTGGTTGTACTGCTACCAAATATTTTAAGCAAGTTAATGGAACATATGAAGATATGTAGCTATATATTGAGTTCTAAAGTCTACAATATCTAGTTCACACATCAGAACATTTGAAGACCCCTGCTTTAAGTTTTGTTGAAAGAAAAGTATTCTTGCATTCTTGGATGGAAGGTGTGGGCTTAATGACAGTGGGTGGCCATGAGATTCATGGTGGTCATGATGTTGGAGCACAGACATGTGCCGGAGGGTAAGGAGGAGAGAGAGAGAGGGGTAAGCAGGAGTGGGCCGTCTGTTCTTGCTGTGCTCTAAATGTACCGTTTTACAGCACAGAAGTATCTGACCAGTGAGTGAGGAAGGGCCTGCACTGACACGGCTAATCCATAGGCCACCCCAAAACAAATGTCTCGTCGCTCTGATGTTAAAGCCCCCTGGATTTGACTCTGACAGAGGAAAGGTGTTGCCCCTTAACACTCTAGTCATGTTTCTTTTCTCTTACAGGGTTATGCGGAAAACCTCAACCATAGAGAAACATAATGACTACAAAAACACAGGGTTTGAAAGCTGTGCAGTTTGACATATTTCAAATCTCGTGTCATGGAAAAATCCAGTGGAAAATCTACATAGCTCATGACGTGGTGACACAAAAATCTATATCGTTGCTCTCCAATGAAAAACATGTATCTCAAAAACAGCAACTTTACATTAAAGGGGTAAAACCTTCTTAAGTTACGATAGAAGTCAGTGTAAAAATAATAGATTCCAGGTAATTTTAGACAGTTTCTGTTGGTCCATTCATTAAGAATTTTGCTAAAAATGTTGTGTGTTCAAGTTATTGAACAAATATTGAGATACTTGTTTTTCATTGGTCGGCATTGTGTTAATGTGTATACAATGTATAATGTAGCTGTATTTCCATGTTTTTCTTTTGCACATAAAGAAACAGTCTTGGACTACACAGCATTTTCAATAGAGGTTTTCCATTAAAGGGAAAATCATTTCCAGGCAGAGTTGTATATTATATTTTAATACATTAATACAGTTTTATCCTTCTCTTTTAAATTTTCATTTTGCATTTTTGGAGATGCAAAGTTTTTTACATGACGTTAGCAATCAGTTCTTTTGATTTGGAGTATTGTAATAAAACAATACATTATTCATAATTGAAGCATCATAAAGCATCATGTTTTTACCCTATAATTGGAATGAATCACTGTTTACACTATCATTTTAATACCTTTAACATCTACTCAAAAAGCTGGATAGTGGCTTCGCGGAACAGGAAGACGCTGAGTGCTGGGAATCTCAAGGAGGGGTGGGCAATTTATGGGCGGTGATGGAATAAATTAGATCACATTCAATGTGGGACAATCCATTAGCTGATTTTGCCATTGGGGATAAAATGAATGCCTATACCTCCGTGCAGAGATTGTACAGTCATGCAGGAAATATGGCCCCTTGGGACCTAAAACAGTGGTCAGCTAAATAAATAATAATTCTCTGCTTTTGGGCTGAAATGGAAATGGGCACTAAAGCACATGTACGATGACGGATTTTACTGCAGTTTATATTATATGTGTAAATTAGCCAGCCACAGTAATATACAGTCATTGACAAAAAAAAAATAATAATACTGCAGTTAGGAGGACATTAAATGTGTGAATGTAATGATAATATATGTAAGTGATTATAATACTAGAGCAAATGAAACATGCCACCTCTAGCATGGACACAAGATGAGATACTGTTGGGCATGAAGGCATACAGGTTCTGAACGGCATCCTGTGCCACATTTGTTCACAGATGTTGCAGCTTCCCCTGTAGATCATGCACAATCATATGTTGCAAAACTGGCATCCCAGCTGGTCCCATTTTAGAAAATAACCAACTGGATTTTCTAAGTTTAAAAATGCACCCTCCTTAAAGAATATCTACTGGGCAAAATGTCTTTAAGTGCAAGGTAGAGACATGTCTAGCAGATGAAGGACCTCTCACCAAGAGGTACACTACCCAAAAGTAGCCTCTGATAGCGAAGGAAGCAAGACTTCCCTTAAAGCTGATGTCCTTAAGTTTTGGGATTTAGGGCCCTCTCTGGTGAGAGTGGGTAATTGCACCGAGCATGCGGAAAAATGTATGTGTGATGTAAAAACGTAAAGACGCATGACTTGGTCAGAAGAACTCCCACAAAAAGCGACCCGACACCCCAGTTTTTAGAATAAATATATTAGGCTTAGCAGGGATGGTCATTTCAGCACACTGGTACCATTAAACACAATATTTTGTCCCTTCTTCACTCAGATATGCTTCTGCTTTCAGTTAAGAAACAAAATAATACAAACTGTCACTTTAAAAAGACTTCTATTCCGGGTGTTACTTATTTATTTATTTATTTGTTTATTTATCTATTTATTTATTTTATTTTATTTATTTATTTATTTATTTGTCAATGAGTGCATATTAAATTGGTGACAATTCTACAGATCTGAAGAGCAAGTTGCACCTCGACATCACACATCACAAGTCATTCTGTTTCACCACCTCTCTTTATTGCTTCTTTTTTGTCAGTCAGTCTTTCTCGCTTTCCCTCCTCTCTCACCTTTTCATGTTCTCCTTTCTTTCCACAGTACTCCTCAACCACAACTGCCCTTCTGACCTTTCCACTTTTCTTTCCTGTCTTGTCCCACCTGTCTCATCTGACCTTTGTGGTTAAAAACCTCCCATATAAGTGCTGCTGAATCAGCCTTTTGTTCGAGATAAAACGAAGCTGGTGGCAATGGGCCACTTTACCTACAGTATATCTCACACAAATGGCACCTAAAGCAATCACTTTCAGATGAGGTTCTAGTTTTTTGGATCAGATGACAAAGAGCTCCACAGATACTCATGTTACTGGAAGGGTTTTAAGGCTGATCGGTCCTGAAATTCTCAATTTTTGTGGTACATTCCAGAATGACGTAAAGCTAAACGTGTTGTGCAACGTCCAGATGTTGGTCCAAGGACAGATCTGAAGTCACTTAATCACAAGAATACACCCTGATAAGGTCAGGTTTAAGAGGCCCACAGGGAACTGAGCATGAGTAACCAGCTCCTGGTCTTTAGTGGATGTGATGAACGTAGAGAGCGCGGTCACCGAGTCCTTGGGGTTCACAGGGTGTGGGGAGTGTCTGGGGGCACCTTGTAGAAAGAGGGTTTTGAGGGATTATATGACACACCTTTGGACCCTCCTGCACACAGGCTGAACATTCACACACTCACACTGGCCCTTGTATCAGATACCCCTATAGGGTTAGCAGTTCTCAAGGGTTCATGGAATTAACCTCCTCCTGTCCAGAAACAAAACTAGAAAAATGCTCTAAATTGTGTATGCATAATCACACTGGCTAAAAATAGCAATATTGTATGATGAGCCACAAATGAGGCTGTGTTTGGCAAGCATATAAGAATTCTTCCCAGAAATAATTATATTTCTGTGCAGATCTAAATTTCACTGACAGGAAAGTATTATTTTAGAGTGAAAACTTTAGAAACTCTCAAATAACATTTAGCAAAGTGTCTTTCCATCCAAATATACCATTTTTACTTTGTAATAACAGTTTTAAATTCTTGTTGTAACTGACTTGCAATAGGAAGAGTAGCATCTTTGCCATTGCAACTCTGGGGTCACCATGCTGCTAACTGCACTATGTAATTGATAAGACGAAAAAACGATATCTTGTGGGAAATGAGTTTAATGACGTTTCTCTAACTTTCAGCTTGTCCAGAAATGCATGTTCAACATGTGAATTTTGCTTGTGCTCATGGACACAAAATGCCAACTCTCACATAGTTGTTCATAATCATACACATTTCATGGCCTTATTAATACTTGACATCTCTCTTAATTTGTTTGATTACATACAAAAAACAGTTATAGTTTAATTACCTTACATTGATTTGTGCTCCATTCTCCCCTATTCTATTTCTGACTGTAGAACATCTATTGTGCCCAGTTTTTCAGACCCTTCAGCCTGTCCAGTTCTGGGGGACAGTGTCCAGCACAGTTTGGTGGTTTTCCTGTTAAAACACATTTGGATTGTGTTTGAAAACCTAACCCAAACTGCAGCAAACCTACCAGTGTTGTAAAACACATACAACAGGGTTCTCTGGAGTGGAGGGAAATACATGGCTGGCCATAAAATAAGGCTTGAGGACATTTTGATCTAATTTGTTTTAATTCATAGCTCCAGTTGTTTTGTTTGTTTGTAAAGCATCTGTTCCTGGGCTGGACACATGCTCTAGCATCACAAAAATGATAAGAGTAAAGAGGGCAAACCACAGAGACTGACCTGAGCACAGACCGCTCTATAAATTCAGACAGGAAAATACAGTGTGACAGAGGTAATGATGCAGCTGGTCAGCGTGCTGGTCTGCGTCTTCAAAGCTTTAATTACACTGTATTTCTCCTGGCAGATGTTGGAAGAATAGTGGGAAGACAGGGAAGCAAAGGATTTAGCAGGTGAAACACTATCCACCATGTCATGTTTATACCTTGCAGTTAGGAACTTATAGGCCATTTTAGTTCTGCTTAGTTCTGCTTGTACACTGCCTGACACCCAAAAAAAATTACCACCAAAAAAAAGGTCACACACTCTAATATTTAGCTGGACCACTTTTAGTTTTGATTGCGGCATGCATTAGCATTCTGTGGAATTGTTTAAATAAGCTTCTGCAATGTCACAGGATTTATTTCAATCCTCTGTTGCATTAATTTTTCACCAAGGTCTTGCAGCATTGATGATGGTAGAGTCTGACAGCTGCTCAAAGCCTTCTCCATCAGCACATCCCAAAGATTCTCATGATGTTAAGATCTGGACTCTGTGGTGAACAATGCATGTGTGAAAATGATCTCTTTCACAATTCCAGCACGGTGAATCCTGGAATTGTCATCTGGGAATATGCCCGTGCCTTCAGGGAAGTGGAAGAGAAAAAGCCATTAATGGAATAACCTGGTCTATATTCAGTATATTCAGGTAGTCAGCTGACCTCATTCTTTTATCACATACTGTTGCTGAACCTAGACCTGACCAACTGCAGAAACCCCAGATAATTGACTTAGTTAAATCCAGTTTTTTGGCCAGGCAGTATATTTTCAGAAGGTTGAGATAGAGTAAGAGTAACCAAATAGTTTTGCCAAATAGTTCCCAAACGTTTAATGAATGCAGTCAGTACTGAATGCTAAAGCTAGCCCACCCCTATTCCACACATTATTCACCTGCATTCACCTGCACGACTCCTCAGCCTCTCAGAAGACTGGAAGCGTAACATGAGTATAAGTTAAAAGTAAGACCGTGTTTTGCTTGGCCAAGTTCACTGGACTTAAAGGGAATCAAGGACTTCCTTTTGAGAGCAGGTGACCCCTGTTTCCTACAGGATGATGCCCTTTCCCGGGCTGCATTAGCCTGTGGTGGAGTATCGGGTGTCACTGAGTCTAATCACACACACCCCGGAATATCCTGCAGCTCACTCAGCCGCCTCACAGCCCCGCGCGCTAATTCTACACCAATACTGCCATCTAAAGGTCAGACTCAGCACGTGCACAACTCCTTAAAAAATCCACACACATCCACAACTCTTCACATACAGATATTTATATAACTGTGATATATTTAACTCTTGTTTTATGTATATTGTTGTTTCCGAATTTAGATTATATTGTAATGATCACGTGATATATCGATCTACATTATACACCAGTTGCCGTTGCGTATTGAGAAGATGACTGATGTCATTCACACAGACAGTGCAAGTACGCAGGTATATAATAATTGAGCACTGCAAATTTGCAAACAATTAAAATTTCAAATGTTCCATGCAAACAAAACAATCTGTAAACTTTTAAACCAATACATAATGTAATATACAGCTCTGTAAAAAAATAAGAGACCACTTAAAAATGACGAGTTTCTTTGATTTTACCAATTTAAAAACCTCTGGAAAATAATAAAGTGGACGATTTTTTGCACCAGGAGTGGCATAAATGTATTCAAAAGCAGTGTGTAAGACTGGTGGAGGAGAACATGCCAAGATGCATTAAAACTGTGATTAAAACTAGGGTTATTCCACCAAATATTGATTTCTGAATTCTTAAAGCTTTATAATTTGCATTATTTGATGTCTGAAAGCTCTGCACCTTTTTATTGTTGTTATTTTAGCCATTTCTCATTTTCTGCAAATAAATGCTCTAAATTACAATATTTTTATTTGGAATTTGGGAGAAATGTTGTCTGTAGTTTATTGAATAAATCAACAATTTTCACTTTACTCAAACATATACCTATAAATAGCAAAATCAGAGAAACTGATTCAGAAACAAAAGTGGTCGCTTATTTTTTTCCAGAGCTGTATACAACCAATGTAGCAAAATCTACCAAGATTCTAAAATCCAGAATATTTAGTGCATTAATATTAAAAATGCCATAATACCCCAAACCCATTTTTGAATATTAAGACTAAATTAAAAATAATTTTGTCTTACTGTGTTAAAAAAGAGCCCTTGTTGAAATCCATACAGCACATAAATGGCTCAACAACATTTTAATATTTGTTGTAGAAATCATGTCATGACTGGTTATATGGAATGTAAAACCTTTAATTAAAGCATTTGAATTGTTAAAATGGCTGAAACAGACTTATATAAATAAATATATTTTAGAAGGAGCTAGTTTTATCTTCAGCATTCCTGCATTCTGTAAATAAGGTCACATGACTACACATTCAGAAATTGTCCTGTAGTGATGCTCTCAGGATGTTTAGTCTACTATTCACAGCTCTTAAAGGGTCTGTGACACATATATATATACATCAATTTACAGTAAATAACAGCCTGCTTTTAATACAGTATACTGCTATTATCATGATATAAAAATTTAATTCACAATACATGTGTACAATATGATATATTATACCCTAAACATATACATACAAAAACATATATATAAACAGAATGTTTGTAAATAAATTGTGACAAAACATTATCTAATTAAACTATTTATTAATTAAAATCTAATTAAAAATATTTATTAATTTATTTATTTACCTGCTGTCCTTTATGGACTAAATATTCTTTACACTACATTACATTACATTACATTTGGCAGACGCTTTTGTCCAAAGCGACTTACAATAGTGAAGTACAAAAGTAACAGAAGTTAAAGGTAAAAACATTTTTATATAGGGCCTAAAGGAGTTCAAAGGGAAATAATAGGATAGAGGAGTGAAGGAGGGGAAGAAGGATATGAGGTTAAAAGTAGTTAGTGTGTTAGAGGTGTTAGGAGAGTAAGTGCTCTTTGAAGAGCTCTGTCTTCAGGAGTTTATTAAAGATAGTGAGAGATTCTCCTGATATGGTAGTGGAAGGTAGTTTGTTCCACCATTGGGGAACTCTGTATGAGAACAGTCTGGATTGCTTTGTGTGAATGTTTGTTTGGTAAAGCGAGGAGACGTTCATTGGAGGAGCGCAGCGGCCGGGAGGTAGCATAAGCCTAGTGAATGCAGGTAGGAAGGAGCCTGTTCTGTCATCACCTTGTAGGCGATTGTAAGAGCTTTGAATTTAATGCGAGCATCAACTGGTAGCCAATGGAGCTCAATAAGCAGTGGGGTGACATGTGCCTAGGACTTCCTTCGAAATTTCTTTCTACCTTTCTTTCCTTTTCTTTCTTTCTTTCTTTCTTTCTTTCTTGCCTTTTTTTGGAATATATGTATTGGGACACATTTTTGTAAATTTTTCTCTGATTTTAAAATTTAGCTATTGAGATGTGATATAAATAAATAAATATAATTAAATTACTGTCTCTTTTTTACACCGTGAAATAATTTTCAGGTATTTTACAGTCAGTGACTGAACTCTGGAACCCATGGACATAACCAAACATAGAGTTCCTCCTCGAGATGCTTTGTTTTTACTATGGTCATATTACTTCTTTAAATGTTTAAATCGCACTGTAACACGTGACAAGTCAATTTATAATGTGTATTTCAATATTGGGTTCTAGAAATGGATTCAGAACTGGTCATATATCTACAACAATTTTTTTAGAGTTTAGAGTTTAAAGTGTTTTTTTAGAATGTGATGACACAATCATAAACTGTTCTGTGTTGCACAAGGGATGTTCTGTATACGTCACTTGGGCATGTCACATGTTAAAGTGAAGTACAGTGTGTTCCAAGGAACATCCATGTCTTTTAAAGCATCTGTGACACATATGTCACCATGTGCTCTTTCCCAAGGACACTCCCCATCATTAATTCTAAATCATGAACTCTTTATTTTCTTCACCATGCTGAAGTTCCTATCCTGATAATCCTTTCTGTCAGTCTGTTTCTATTAGTTCAATTTGAACATTCTATTCCTGATTTGTATCTTAAAGTAAAACATCTATATTTTAATTATTCAACCCTTTCAGACCCTGCATCCAATGCACTGTGCATAATGTGTTTTCTTAACACAGATTGAGACCTATTATCCACCAGAATAGACATTTATCAGCCAATCAAACAGCAGCTTAGCTCCACCCACTGCACTGGAAAACTAAAAATCTGCACAATGAAGTAATTTTTTACTAATCACTTGAGCATAGTTCCGGTTTAAAAGGGTATGTTGGTGCATATTTAGATTTTGTACAAAATTTCTCTTACCGGTCAACTGTCCAATTATTTTTGAGCCTGTGAAAATAGAGGTACTAGGTAAAAAAAATGGTTGTAATGTCTAAACTATTAATGCAATATTTTACCCCTTAAATTAAAACTGAAATCTGAAAGTCCTCACATTTCCAGAATGTCCTCCCTCTGAGATCAATAAAGTATCTATATATTTTTCATTCTCATTGCTTTCCTTTATTTATTATCACAGTCCAAATACGTATGGACCTGACTGTATACAAAAAGGCATTTACATGTCACATTTGTAAAAATGTTTTTTGTTATTATTATTATTTTTATAATTTTTTTTATTATTATTATTAAGCTTTAATTGCTTAGTTACTTCAAGAGGCTGGTGAACCATTTCACTGTGCAGCATCTCTTGCAATCAATCAGAGGAAAAAAATTACTCAAAACAATAATTCAACATGTTTTGTCTGTAGAAAAGGGAAATGCATTTCATGAAAAGAGCAACTTGCCAACTGTAAAGCATGGGGGTGGATGTATCTTCCTTTTGTGGTTGTGTTGCCACCAGAGGGTATTGGCAGTATTAATGGTAATAGATCCTATTTCTGATTCTGTCATGTGCCCAATCCATTGCACTAGTGTTTATATACATTAGCACGTAAACAAACCAGTGTTTGTTTTGATGACGGGAAATAAAAGGTTAATAGAAAAAAGGAAAAAGCCACAACACCTTTTGTGCAGATTTAATCTCTCTCATTTTCTAGCTCATTTAACTATCTTTATCACTATGCAAAAAAACACAAAAACAAAAAAACAAATCAGTTTGATCTGTCTGTCAGAGGCCTCTCTTTAAAGGCAAAGCGCTTTGAATCAGAATAGGGTTGAATCAGAGGGTAAAGAGGTGGGGCCAGCCTAAGCCCACCATGCTGCCCAACCTCTCCACCTTCTCTGCTAGGGAGAAGGCCAGGAGCTGTCAGTCACCACGCTGACGCTGGACCTGAAGAATACATGTCTTTCACACAGACCTCCAGCATTTCTCCTCATGAAATCCCACCAGCACTTAGTGAAAGGCACCCTTTACCCAGAGGAGGGGGGAAAAAAAGCAAATTTGAAGAAACTCGAGCCTACTTTGCAAATCAGTCAGTAGATACCTGATTGTCACTCCAAGAGTCGGGGACTAATCCTATTGTTTTTTCTATAGGATTACTTGCGCCAGGTCCCACTCCCCCTTTGGCACTGCGCGGGAGAATAGACAGATTAAGGGGATTAGCTTGTATCCTCCTAACTTGTCAAGCCGAGATGTAAGAAACCATTGACTTCTCTGTTCTGAATGAGAGAAGTGCCTAAAAAGGGAGAAATGAAAGGCATTGAACAAGAAAAATTCCTGAAAGAACAATGTGATTTGTTTGCTTTTGTTCCTTTTTAACTTGGCTGAAAGGTTCAAAGGGCCTCATGAGCAGGAGTCCAGAGAAGGAAAAAAAGATACATTTTAGGAATTAAATTCGGTATGAGCGCATCACTGTGTCTGTCAAAATAACAGTTTCTAAAAGACAAACATGTACACTTCAGAGATTACTCTCATCTACGTCAGCCCACAAAAATGATAGAAGCACTCATAATACAGGGAACACATTCTGATCAAGGACACTGAAATGTAGCCTACAACTCAGTGCTCATCATGACTTACTGACATGTGTTTGAGCAAGAGCTATTAGAGTATTGCTTTACGTACTCCAATACATAATTAAGAGAGTATGAAACTAAGTATTCTCTAAATATAGGACACATTTTGATACATATTTAGACAAGTTTTTTTCAAGAGTTTTTACCTCAGTAAAGACAGTCAATAATATGTGGAATGGGGGTCATTTAGTAAATATATTTTGTATTAAGTTATTAGGGCTTATTAAATCTGCCTTTTGTGCAGCATATTTAAAAAAAATAACCTGTTTGTTCAAGATTTACTCTGAATGATCACATTATTATACATAATATAGAATATACATTATATAGAATATATATGTGAAATGTTAACCTTCACTGTAAAGTACTTTTTGTACATTTATACAGTTTTAATTTATGTGGGTATGTTTTTACCATGTCTACAGTGCTTCCTGGATACGTTGAATTAAGTATTTTAATTTGTGAAATAACACAAATGTTTTTTTATTATGTTTTCATCAGTGGCAGTGGCCAGTGGCAGATTTGGGCTTTGTGGAAGGTAGGGGCAAAAATTTATAAAATGGCTCCTACTATTGGGCACTTCTTCATTAGAAGGGCACCTATCTGGGCACTTCATCATATTTTCTCACCTGTAGGAGAAAGTTAATCCAATACAGAACTACATCCACTGCATGTTCTATACTAGAAAGGCCACCTTTTGGTAGACGTACACAGGTGGGTCCTGTAGAGGGCACAGTTTCCTATTTGAAGGGCAGAAGGTCACTGCAGAGATGAACACTTATTAAGACACATTATCTAAATGTTCATGATCTAGAGGGCATATCATAATTTATTAGAAGACAGAGCACCCTAATGGGCACTCAATTACTTTTTTCCACCACAAGAAGGGCCTCCCTGCCACCCCCTTTCCCACTGAGTCTAATATTGTCCACCCTGTCACTGTCCACCCTGTCGTGCAGCTTGCCATGACATGGTAAATGCATGCAAGATATTACATGAAAAAAAGTAAAAAAACAAAAAGTGATTTAGCTGGGAAAAATATTTAAATGTATTCTGAAATCGTAAAAAGAATAGTCAGAAGAATTTTAAAGATTAGGCCCTTTTTGTTTTAACCCACACAAGCCCAGACCCATTTGATGCCAAAATAAAAATGTAATCAGATATGTTCAGTAAGCAGTATTTAATTAAAGCAATTTAATTGTTAAAACGGTTAGAACAGACCTGAAGAAGAAGAAAATAGAAGACAAACGGCGATATACTATATAATAGTAGAGGCAAGTTTTATCTTCATCACTAAATCAACACTCCTACATTCTGTAAATAAGGTGATATGAAAGAACACAGATTCACACACTGTCCTGTGATGCTCTCAGGATGTTCAGTATATGCAATTTAGGGACTTTATCTGTGGCACATACCTCATCATGGGCCCTTTTGGAATGAATGCTACATTCAAGTGTAAGAAATATACGTATTTACGAGAGCACATGAGCACATGACGTGTCAGTAACAAGAGGTCATGGCGGCTGCCAGTATTTTTTATTTTATTTTTTTTGGTAATCTGTAAAAGTTTTAAGCTGTACAGGTTGTTCTTGAGCTTAGCAACAAAGCTAATTAGGAGCAGCGAAAAATTGTTGCCTTGTGCGCATATATTGGTTTTATGCGTGAATACATTCTATGTATTATTAGGTTTGTAGGTAGGTTTTTTAACAACCTGCTTCACATATAATGTATTATAAAAACACCTACAATTTGTACATATAATATAATATATAAAAAAGAATTTTCTTAGTGGCGTCCATTTCCACCCGACCAAAAAACACTCTAAAGCATGTCAAGCCGTATTTACGACTTTCCACTTCATTTTGTTTTTTTGTTATGCTAAAAAATAATTTTAAAACAATCATTATCTATTTTAAATACATCAAGAATCAACCTGATGTAAACTGTGAATTTAATCAGAGACACAAGCAAAACGCTGACATAAAAAAAAAATCCTACAAAAAAAAAAACATCAGCTAAAATACCCTTTTTCATTTTTAATTCGAGGCAAAACAACTCTTCAGTGCCTCAGATTGAAAAATGCATTTCCTGTCCCTTTAACTGATCATCACCTGACTTCTTTGCTATCAAATGTAAAGAGCCTGCTCACAAAGTCACACCCAGCCGAGCCCCGGCGGCGCTGACAGCACTGCAGCTGTTTGCGGAGTGACAGCTCGGCCAGCCAGTGCGCGGCCGCTCCTGCAGCGACGCCGGGGAAGTTTCCCCTTGAATCCTCCAATAGCAAAGTATGAAGAAGGCGGTGCCTGGAAGTGGAGCTACTTTCTTCAGAGTTGTGTAGCTAGCAGGCTAATTAGTTGAAGAAGATAAAAACAGAAATAAAACAAAGCTGGCTGGCCTGTGAGCTAAATGTTATACCGCAGCGCAGATGAGCCGACAGCTACGACCAGGTGTGGGATGTGGGAGACCGACTATACAGCGCTGAAAATGGGCTTGTTCTTCATGAACGCGGTTGTCGGACCCGTCAGCTCGGCGACAGCGGAGACAGTGCTCCCCGAGGTAAAGCGCAGCGGGGCTGAGGCTGTTATTCCTCGGCTAACTTCGCTTCTTACTCCTCTGTGTTGGAGCTGGGTTCGGTGAGCCAGAGGCTAAGATAAATTGCTTGCTTAACTAACGAGTAGCATTAGCAAGCTGGCTAGTTAGCTAGATTAGCTAGCCTTCCTACTGTTGTGTAGTAACTAAAAAAATGTCATTAGTCAACCAAGACTGCTTTATTATGTAATTTTATTATAACATTGAGACTGGCAGCTGAACAGTATTGGGAATATAACTATCAATATTAACACTAGCTAAGTAACCTTGGTAACTTAGGTAACTAGTTAGCTAATTAGCTAGATTGTTATTTATCTACTTTATGAGTTGTTAGCCTAACAAAAGTAACCTAGCTAACCTGGCTAATTGAGTAAAAGTTTGTTTGGCATCTAGCCTAGCCTAGCTTAGCTAGCTAGCTAACTTAACTACAGAGAGCCGGTGTTCTGACGAGTGGTGCTAACCTGTCAAACCTTGTTACCCTGGTGTATAGTTAACTTAAACCTAAAAATGCCAGAAAAAGCACCATATTTCAAAATGCTCCCTACAGAAGTCTCGGTATGATATTTGTAAAACAGTTAACTAAGGGAACAGGTGTGAAAATAACCTGTTTTTCATTTTTTTATTATTATCTTATTAATATTTTATAAATATTGACTGACATTTATTACACATTAAATAAATGTAAAACTCAGACAGATAACGACAAGAGACTCCAGTTGTTTAATGATGCCAAGTAATATAACTATTTAAAATTTCTATGAAACAAGAAAATATATTTAAAAACTTTTGTCCGCGCATGCGCGCCGCTGGTAAGAAACACACATCGATGGGTAGCGCAACTCGACAGAACACCTGGATGGCTAGGTTAGGTTAGCCTAGCCAAGCTAACTAGGCTAGTTAGATGAACTTGTAAATGAACGTTAACAATCTCTCATCTATGTTAAAATATAAAAACACAAATATTGTTGTTAAAATTTACAGCAAATTCAAGCTAAGTGGGATTAGTAAGTAGCTATATAACCTGTTTTTGTTGTCAGTCTTTTTAAACGACCACCTTTAAACAATGTCACATAATTATTTCCTCCTAGTTTAATGACGTGCTTTGTTATCCGCTATTTTGCTTTGTTTGTATGATGATGATGTTTATGGCTGTTGAGTAAGTTTATATCTCAAGTATGAACTTTGATCGTTTTCACTTTAAGATCTGTTTGGATAGTGTTTAAATTGCGTCAATATACATTTAAATTATTAATTTTTTGTTGCTAGAAACGTTTAGAGAATTATTGATTGATTCTGTGGGCTTTTAAATAAAGTCACCATACTAAAATATCAATTTGAGGCTTTGTAGGTTGCCTATAAACTGCTGTCTTCAGAAGGAAGCATTGTCATTTTATTTGATTTAATTCAATATGTAGGTGAGGGGGAAAAGGAGTTGCTTCAGTGTGTTATTATAGTTGGGCTTATTAAGACCTAGCCAACACACACACAATAATAACATGAATTAATTTTAGATAAATGTTTGAATGTTTAATAAATGTTTGACGGAATGTTGAATAATAGACATATCTGATGTTACATTGGTTTGTTTCATACAGTACATTCCCAAGTTGTGTTATTTTCTATGTTTAAAATGAACACATACCACATAACTCCAACTTTTCATATCCTAAATCCCACATTTTTTAAACTTCAAATACTAACATCCAAACTGGAAAAACAAAAACCCTGACAGGCAGTAGCAGTGGTTTAAAATTTAAGTGTATATATCTGAGAGAGAGAAGCTCCCACATAAAGTAATTAAAAAATCCAGATGTGAAAGTGATTCATACAACAGCCAACCTTGATATGTACTTATGGCCTTGCTTGTGTACCTGTGGGACTGGAAAGTAAAGTTGTACACCTGCAGATTAGTTCAGCCAAAAATTTGGCAGAGATCGTGCCTCTGTATAAAATGTTCATGAACTCCTGCCCTCAGGATTAAGGGTGTGATTCTTTAAACGTACAGTGATATTTTACAATTATGCAATAATTCTGTATGTAGAAAAATGTTGTAAACATCAGTTTGATTTATTGACCTTCAGTTTATTTCATTACAATCTCACAATCTTGCCAAAACTAATCAATTTCAGTGACTGATTTGTAGATTTCTTGCACAACAGCCATCCCTCACCTTTTTGATCTAATGCACTCCTGAAAAGGGCCATCATTATTTCTATAGTAAGAAATATGTTCCTTTAGTGTGTTTTTTAATTGGGAAAATATATATTTTATTGGGATATTTGGCAAAAAGACCAAAAAACACCAAAACAGGTATTTTTATGTGCACTTGCAAAAATGTCCCAATGTTGGTGGATGGGAACATGGCAAATTTGACAGTCTTTTTTTTATTGGACAGTATAGGCCTTTTTTGTCTACCCTATAGTTTTATTCTTATTATTACATTGCACTGAACCTAAAGTAAATGTTAACTAGATAGAAAAGACATTTATGGAAATGAGATTTGCTGTTTATTTATATCAGCTGTTCTTTCTAAATAATCTGAAGCACTCAGCAAGTGACGTATGCTGCAGTTCACAGCATACATCAGGTCCTGGATACCATTAATAAACTGCCTAAAAATAGAAATGAAGAAAAAACAGCTTAACAGAAGGGACATTGCTGTTTTAAGGGCATTATTTCATGATCTATCTCTGTCACTAAAATACTGTGTAATTTGTAAAGACATTTGGTTGTGCCTAATTTATCTCAAAATGCCTTTACAGTGGTTGCGTGTGTTAAAGTGTCTGGGCGAGTGACAGGGAGAAGCAGCTTGCCTGTGTCATCCTGTTTACTTGCATTCCCTGGCATGGCTCTCTATGACCCAAATGTTGTGGAGCCTGTGCTGGTGGTGTGTGTGTTTAAAACGAGACCAGTCTTCAGACAGGGCAGTTCACATCACACTGTATTATATGCCAGTGCAAAATAGCTTGGACTTGACCTTCTGCTTGTCTTTTCCTTCGCTCTCCAGTCCTGTGTGTGTGTGTGTATAACATTACTCTCTCTGAGCTGAGAATTCTTCTTTCAAGAATACGCTATGACCCTCTTTCTGGGCTTCCAACAGGTACTTCTTACTTGTTGCTCTGTTGGCCATGTTTGATGCCGGGACTCACTGAGCTTCACGTTGACTGCATCCCCCCTATTACTTTGTCCTGTAGGGCTGTAAAAATGCAGCTTACTAAAATTGTATTACTTTTATTAATGCATGATGTATGATGTTGTGTTGATGTATTATGACTAGAATGTTAGCTTTGTCTAGTGTGTTAGCTTGGGACTAAAATTAGTTTCTGACTAGGGTGTGAAGCATGGCTTTTGTTCCAAATGTTGTTCTGCTGGAATGTTGTTGTACACTGAAATAAAAATTTGGCCTGCCTTTCTATGAGTGTTTTTACACTTGTCTTGAGTACATCAGTCCACACCCAGCATTGATTCTGGGCTTGTTTGGAAGGGACTCATAATCGCTGGTTGCATTTACCAAAAAAAATCTATAAGAATGTCATTCTCTTCTTATTGCTTATCTGCAGATGAGTGGAGCCTTGGTTTATCTGTTTATTGCTTTCCTAGTAGGGCTTGACAATAATTTCACTAAATAAATGTTTCAATTATGACAGTTATAAATGTTTCGTTATCGTCAATATTTCAACATGCATTTTAACACGTACCATGAATTCTTTGGTCCCTTCCACACATTCAAAACAAGACTTGTCACTGAAGATGACCTGCTGCTGTTTTGCTTTTGTCTTGGTAAAGCCAACCAAAGAATTCATGTGTGAGAGCACTGTGATTTGTCAAAATGAGCGTTTTATCGCATGTCACACATCCAGAAGGCCTGGTGTCATGATGTGCGGTGCGATACCTTAAATTTTGCAGCTGCACACCATTACAACTGAATGCCAAGACATCTGGCATGTTGCGTTACATATTACTATGTGTGGGTCAATAAATGTTGCCCATATCAGTTAGAAGTTTTAATCATTTATTGCTCCTTGTAACTTTTTACCTTCCATCCAAATAGCACTGCATTCTGACACTTTCCTCTGGTTGCAACCTTTTTGTTTGTTTCGGTCATGAGTGTATTAAATTGGGTTATACCTTTTTTTTTATAAAAAAGCCACGTTTCATTAATTGTACAGTTTCTGGTGCTGCACACATTCTGGTTCAATGAGAAATTCTAGATCTTTGTTTTTCATTGAGAATTTGAAGGACCGTATCTTTCAAGGACAGTACAGAATGTGACTGTTGAGGACAGTGCAGTTAGTGCAGCACAGAGTCACTTATAAACACACATTCTAACAAAGTTCATTAAGTCACTAATGACTCCTGAAAATAATCGGCATCTTACTTTCTGTTTTGTTTTTCAGAGTAAGCTGTTTTGTGTTGGCGTGAACAACGAGAGCTACATCTGTCAGTCAGGCCACTGCTGTGGAGAATCTCAGTGCTGCAGCTACTACTATGAGCTATGGTGTAAGTACCACCTGCTTCGTCATGTTTTCAGGTTCAGGTCAGAACAAGGTGAAAATACTGTATGTTTTTAGAGATGTAGGTCATGTTTGAACAGGGAGTTCCCCAGCCAAGTATGTTTGCTTCTGGATTCCTCAATGCTGTAGGAATTTTAACAGATGGGTTGGGGGCAGATAAAGGGTATAATGAAAGTAAATATGTTGGCCTATTTTGTGGTTGGGTTATATTCAGTTACCTGCTTGGAATTGACAGACATGGTGCATATATTCTGAACCTTTGTATATGCTGAGTAATTTTTTAGTTTTTCAGAGAGTTTGCCTGGAAACTGAAATTATTTACGTTGGTGTCTTGGCCAGGGAGTCAGTGATATTGTGTGTCTTTACTAAATGTTTGTAATGAGGACAAAACTTAATGATAATCTATATCAACATTCTTTTCAACACGTATGTTTCATGAATACTTTAAACAATGACCTCACACTCACTTCAAGAAATTCCCAGGACATTGTGTCAGAATTATATAACCTCTGTCATCAAACCTTGTGCTGATCTAGGGTCAGTGTCTAGGATCAGCTAGGATCTAACTTAATTTCTTATCTGAAGTCTAAAGGTGATATTGTGTGAACACTCACTTACACATTGTGTTATATACTCTGTGTTTTGTTGGTTAAGCCATAGATTTGATTATTTTTATTTATATTATTTTTTTATATCCTATACACATATTAGCAAGAATAGCAGTGTATATAGTGCAGACTTCACAGTAATGATCAGTGGCAGTGTGAGCTTTAACTTAGGTTAGGTGGCTGTTTATCGTTTTGTAATAGAAAAATAATAACATGTGATAGGGGAAAATCCTCTGGATTTCATCATAAGTTTCTGCAGAGTTGCGAACAAAGCAGAATTTACGAGTTTGCGCAAGTCAGGTTTGGAATAGCAAAAATGTAGTTCATCATTATAAAATGTATCTGGTTTAACAATTTGGTTAAATTTGTTAGTGGATTTAACCTCTTGGTGTGATGCAAAGATCTGGCCAATAAGAGTGTTCATACATTTCGCATGTGGCTAATTTTGGCAAAATTTGTACCAAATTTACAAAATCATCCCCTGGATTACACCAGTGCAAACAAACTGTAGGGGTCAAAACAGCCTAACTATCTCCTATGTTGTTATACTGAAATTCTGCCTGTGCCTGTACCATATTAATGACTTATTCTAACACAGAATGTTTCAGTACTGATGTACTGCTTTTAAGAATAAGTTATAGTACAGTTGAATCTGATACTGAATGCGTTATTATCCATAGCTGAGCTGTTGCTTTTGTGTGGCTGATTCATTTTGACATTGTAGTTCACACCCACTGGCAGTGGTACTGTCTTATCAAGTTACGCTCTTGCTCGCACTGTCTGTCTGGTGTAGCTTCTATTTTAATAACTGGGAACTAATCTTAACTCTACGGTTAATATGGCATATCGCCTGCTGAGTCAAGGACTGCACTTTGGGGGGGGGGGGGTTTCACCACTCTTTCTGGCTCTCTCGCACTCTCTCTCTCTCTCTCTCTCTCTCTCACTCTATCTCTATCTTTCTCTCTGGCCACATTGTAGCTAATGCAGCTGGTCAAGACAAACTTGCCTCGGGTGTAACCTGATCAGAACAGCTCCTGTAAACAGATGTCTTTGGTTTCTTTATTTGGAGAAGTAGAGCCCATTTGCCAGAAGTGTCTTGTGCTTTATTTGGGACAAAGTTTCACACAACATGCCTGCCCACACTGGTTTTTCCATTGGCTTATTAATGTCATTTTCAAAAAATCTGAACATTCTTCCCTTGCAATTTGATGCCAGGGGGAAGTGTAAAATATTGATTATGATGTGTCATTCTTATGGTAGGTGACAACTTGGGAAAATATTGGACAGTCTTAAGAGAATTTATGTACACCTTTAAACCTTTTAAAAAATGAGTGAATTCTGTTTTTATTTAATTTACAAACATTGTTACATTAATATTTCTTCTGTGATTTTGATAAAACATGATTTATTTTATCATGGTAAATTACACCTGTCCCACTCCAAACCTGTCTTGTTCCCCGCAAGTGGTTAAAAATCTGCTTTGCTGCATTTGTTACTGTGCTTTAATGGATGATGCTTTAATTTATGTACAGCCACCTTGAATTTGAACTTTAGCTTAGATTTGGGCCTGTTTCAATTTGGGATTTCGGTGTTGTATTAAAAATCCAATGTATGTCTAATACACAGCAGTACAGCTTATTCTAAACTGGCTTGACATACTCTATATATCCTAACGTTGTAATATTTAGATTCATGCATCTCATTCTTTAATAGTTCTTTGCAGTGTAAAACAAATGTGATGTTTTTTGTACTTAAAGCATTTTAATGTGTATTCATTTCTGTTCATTAGGGTTCTGGCTGGTCTGGACTGTCATTATCATTCTCAGCTGCTGTTGTGTGTGTCACCATCGTCGCACTAAGCATCGACTGCAGCAGCAACAGCGTCAACATGAAATCAACCTCATTGCTTACAGAGAGGTCCACAACTACACCTCACTGCCCTTCTATTTCAGTGAGTTCCCTGACTTGTCCTTAAACAACTACCATAAACCTAGTGCTGTCTGATACCAACATACCAGTTAGCGGTGTATAGTTCCTTTAGTAATACTATGTTAGTTACTATGTTTTTTTTTTTTTGTTTTTTTTTAAATCTACTCAGAATAAGAACTAGAATTTGGACTGAATAATATTATCATTTTATTAACATTTTCTTCCTCCCTCCTATCCTTTTCTTCCTCTCAAGGGTTTCTTCCCAGCTACCTCTTACCTGCGTATGAGGAGGTGGAGAACAGACCCCCCTCGCCCCCACCTCCATACAGTGCCTCTCAGTCTGGTCCGGGCGGCGATGCTCTGAGCCCCGAACAGACGGATGAACTTTGCCCATCGCAACACAGCCCCAGCCCCACAATCCCCGTATCAGAGAGCAGCTCCACCAGAGACTGCATAGAAGAGTCTCATTGCCCTGCTGTGCACAGCCCAACAGGAGATGCCCACAAGCCCTACCTCAGCTTTGAGGAGGATAGTCAGCAGCAGCAGGTAGCATCAGCCACTTCTCCTGAGATGGCGAAGCAAGGCAGCTGTGACAAAGAGCTCTCAAAGGCTGCAGAGCAAGGACAGCCGGACAGTTGTCCTGAAAGCAAGGACAGGACTCCAGGGCGTCATAGGCGCTTTACAGGTGACTCAGGAATCGAGGTGTGTGTGTGCAACCGTGGACCAGGGGAGGAAGATGAGGAGGAGGAGGATGATATGAAGGAGCTTGAGGGACTTCTGGACGGAGAGGGTTTAAGGGAGCAGGACTTTTGTGAAAGCTGCAACCCGTGTAATAATAGCCCTCAACAGTCAAGGGATGAGGAGCAGGGTTTTGGTGCCCCAGTGAGGGGCCTTGAGCCCAGAGAGCCTCCGCAGCAACGACCCCCAATCTGCCTCCATTTGCACACCATCAATGAACAGGAGGGTCCGCACCATGGCAACAATACAGACCCCCAAAGCTAAGCACCACCACTTACAACAGTGACCCCATTTAGGACTGCTCTCCCTTTACTTTCTCACTGTTTTGTACTGTTGCTTTAGCCATACATGTTGGAAGTATACATGTTATGTTGTGTTTTTAGATCAGTGTGAAAATCTAGCAAAAACAATCTTTGGCATATAGCCTACCCTTTAAGAAAGGCTGTGGTCGAAGCTGCTATGGAGAGAAAATTATTGATTTACTAGGCTTAAAACTTTTGTGTACAATTATGAATGAGGTGCCTGTACCAGTGAATTATTTTACTTAACTTTTTTGTGTTTAAATTTACCCAGCGACTATCATGGATAGTGGTGGACAACAAGCCTACTCTTTTAATTGTAAAAGAAGAGCTAATGTTGCCTACAGTGAATTCCACAGCAGTCACACACCTTATAATAAGTAGCTTAACTGATTCCTGTCTAGCACGAGGTTGCACTAACTAAATGATTTATTTTGTTGTTGGTAGACTTTTTTGCTCTTATTTTTCTTTGAAAATATGTCTCTGGCTTAAAATCTAAGCAGTAAACAGCCTAGCTAGATTGTTGACAAAATATGAATGTTAATTTAATCAAATTTACAATTTCCTTTTCACCCTATGGTCTAAATGTAGCATGCCTTGCATTTCTTTGCTACTCTCAAAGGGACTAGATTATGCACATCATGAATGCAAGACAAAGGCTGAGGTGATCATTTTACACATTTCCTCTCAGCCTCTCCAATGTCAGAGCAGTCTACCAAACATCAGAACTTGGGCTACTATGTAGTCTGTCTGAGCAGCACATGCTATCGAACCTCCTATCTTTCTGATTGGAGATGAAGGCTATGTTCACATTACATGCTTTGTTAATCAATTTTAAACAGAAAAAACAAAGTATACCAGGGTCCACTAAAACTGGTGGAAACAAGGGCTTGTTTGTTGAAAAGCACCAACGTTCTTATAAGCCAGAACAGAACTGGTTCACAAACCAGAGTTCTTTTGGTGGAAAAGTGCTGCTGAAGAGCTACACATTCCAGTGTGTGTTAGATCTGGAATGGAGAGTTACCCTGCAGAACAGTAGCTTTCCACAAGCAGGATTTGTGAGTCATGCTCTAAATGACCCCAGTGTCTCTGTAACGTGAACAGATTGCGCCTGTGCACAATTATATATGTTCATGCACATTACTGCTCATTTTTCACATTACTGCTGCAATCTAACAACAGCAACTCCCACCAAAATCGCATTCTAGTAAGGACTTGGACATCACTAAGCGCATGTGTTCAAACCAAAATGCAACAAAAGGCATGGAGGTGGTTTTGAATTCAACACATCCCTGTTTAAAAAAAAAAAAAAACAGATCTATGTCAAATTAATCCAAAGAAATAATTAGATGGTAAGGTGAACATGGCTGACGTCTCTGATCTACATTTTAGACATACTGTATTGCAGCACAGGTAGACTGCTCTACCACTTACTCTTAGCTCACTAAGCTGAGTCTAATCTTCCCTTTACTTTCATGATTTTGATTATTATTGGATTAAATTGCAATATGCTTTTTATTTGGCAGGCTTTTCGTTAGTCTCCTTGTGTGTATGTGTGTATGTACAGTATGTGTGTATGTATGTGTGTTCCATCACATGGAGTCAGCTTTATTAAAAAAAAGGATTATATTTTATCTATCTAAATGCTATCTATCATATTGAATACTGTTAAGTAAGTTGGAGTTAATTCAGCGGTGCTTTAAGTGAGGACTGCAGATATTGTACATTTATTATGTGTTTGGTAATGACACAGCTTGCATATTTAGGTGCCTTTGTTGATTTTTCATATCTGTCATATGCCTTAATGGAATATTGTATGTTTCATGATGAGATTCCTGTGTAAATAATAATCTAAGGCCAGTAAGGGTGATAGATACTACTTCAAAATTCAGATTGTGAGTGCGAGGTGCTAATGGCTACAATGTTTTTTTTTTTGCCATGAGGAACTTCTGCAATGGGTAGATTGTTTGTTAAATAAGTCGTTTAAGATATGCCATTTCTCAGTTTTCTCCCAGATCATGATGTAGTACGCTGAGTGTGTTTACATGCACATTTATAATTAGATTACTGTAGTTGTTTCCTTACATGGAATAAAGTCTAAAAATCAGATGTAAAAAAATATATATTTTAAAGAGAGCTGTTTTCTAGTCATCAGATTTCTTAACCCATGTATACTTTTATCTCTTACTCTACTTTTAGTATTCTCAGGTTTCTCAGTCTGTGCATGCATGAAAACAGAGCATGATAGCTGAAATCACCAAGCAGCATTTAACACATCATCCACAAGATGGCAACAAAATACACTTAAAGCAGTTCAAAACCTGAAGGCTTTGAACTTTTTAAAAGTTTGGGTTTTATGTGATGTTTGGCTTCTGTTTTATTCTGAGAGTTTATTTACTGGTTGCAAAGCTAAAATCTGATTATCGTAATTGAATTACTGTCAAACTTCAACTTTTGCATAGTAATCAGATTATAAAGTGCAAGTAAACACACTCAGTATTTGAAACTAAAGCTTGGCATGTATTATGGTACTGATTACACATTTGCCTGCTTATAGTTATTAGGATGTAGTTTCCTTTTTCCTACTTAAAAAAAAAAACAAGACCACATATACAGAGATTTAATGTCCATTTCTGATCCCTCATAGCCAGAAAATAACTATCTTAATACTTTATATTTATAGAATTTATATAATGAATTTTCCATAGTACATTTATTTATGTCCTGTAATTCATGTCCTTCTATTAAAGATGTCAATGAAGATGAGCCACTTTTTGTTCTCCTGTGGCACTCGAGACTGCTAAGAGCTGCTCCCCTGCATTCCTACACTGTGGAGTGAGTGAGAGAGTGAAAGAGAGAGTATATGAGAAAGAGGGAGAGATAGAGAAGTGATTTGGGTTTGCTTGTCTGTCAGGGTCATGTGTTTGTTTGACCTTTGGTGTGAATTATCAGCGAGGCTTCCAGCAATACAGGGCGTTTAGATAGTCCTCAGTTCAAAGGGCACAGATAGGCCATCAGCCGCAGAGATAGTGCCAGGCTAGGGTGTCTGTCTGAGTAAATGAAGAATTCTCTTATACAAACATCAGCCTGCAGATAGCGTGCAGATCCTGCTCGGGCAGTGTTTGCAGGAAACGCCGGTTCTGCAAACAAATGAAAACAAAACTTTGTAGTCCTGCCACCCATTAGAATGTTTAAAGATGTAATTCCTGTGTACAGAATCCTCATGCAGACAGAAGCATTTAGTGCTGAGTTAGAAGTGCATTTTGTCATTCTCTGTAGAATAGTGCCTGAATCTGTCCAATCTGCATAAATTATCTTGATAAGAGTTCAGTGCCACAGTGAGTTCAGTGCCAGGCGTTTCCCTCCTACTCTGACGTCTTGAGACCAAAAAAATATATATCTTGGTTCAAGGGAGAAATCAGAACTAGTCAGTCTTTACAATTTGAATGAGATTCATTTGTTGTTTTGTTTGTTTTTGCCTGATTTAAGGTGTCATTGCACTGTTTTTTCAAATTGTTGCAGTGAGTTTATGTGCTTGAAGGTGACGAAGGCTTTAGAAGCCAATTGCTTTTCATGTTTAGCTCTGATGTGAGGCTTGGTACTATATTTTAGTTTTGTATCTGTAGTTGCATTTTTTTATAACTGCATTTTAACTGCATTTTCTGCTATGGGTAACATTTTGTATAAAGCCTCAGCCAAATGAACGAGTATCAAAGAATGTGCATTATAAATAAAATAACTTTTAAAGCCATCGAGTTGTTTTGATGCAAAAGTTAATATCATCACTGTCCAATTAAAAACAAGTATCTCTATTTTTTTTTTCTTTTTTAGTTTAGCAAATATTTGGATGCATTTGAACTGTCTCTTACACTGTGTCAAAACATGTTTAAGAATGAGCCAATAGAAATTCTCCAACATTTGCTAAAATAAACTCTTTTTGATTGACTTTCATTGATAGTTAAGAAGACATTATCTCTCTCTTGGTTTGGAGATACCTGTTTATCAATAAACAGCCATTGATATGCTGTATTGTGTAAACTGGTTTAATTATTGCGGCACAATACTGGAAAAATACTGGATTTTTAACAGAAGTCAGTAAATCAACTTGTAATGATATTAATAATACATTCTCTTTATCCAGTACTGCAGTAAAATAAAGAGTACATGGTAGTAGGGGTGGGCGATATGGCCCTAAAATAATATCACAATATGTCATGGTATTTTTGCAATAACGATACTCTTGACAATATACCAAAACACTGAATTAAAAACAATTATTTCAAGAATACACTACTACAACAAGATGAAAATTAAATTTTATTATTGCATACAATATGATAAAGCAAACCCCTAACTGAGATATAAAAAAAATACAAGATTTGAAACAGAAGTAAATGATACAGAATGTCATGATACTAATAATGCACTCCAAATATCTCCATATATCCAGGATTAAGGTAAAATGAATGATACTGGACAGAACCATGTGAATTTTTTCTTTTGCTAAAAACTGTAAAAAAAAAAAAAAAAAAAAAAGTAGTACCCTGATGTGATATTTAGGGGTGGGTGATATGGCATGATATTCCAGGGTATAATATCGTTCAAGATATTTAAAAATGTTGCCAATATTATTACAAGATGGCACACCCTAACTTGTTAATATTTAATAGAAAACGAAAACAATGAATTTTCTTTTTTATCATGCAGCAAAAAAGGTTGAAAAAAAGGTTAAATTTGACTTCAGAAATAAAAGCCAAAATCTGGCCTTGTTCAAACTTTATAATTTACATTGCATTGCCATGAGCATGCAGGCCAGTGTTCAACCTCACTCAAGATAACACCTTGAGGGGGAGTTGAGCCACAATGTAAGAACATTCTGAACTTTGAGATACCTTAAACTGAAAAATATTTTATTATTCACAATGAATGTCAATAACAAGGTTTTAAAGATATCAGTATACATTTGTAATCAACCGATACAATAAATCAGCCGATACAATAAAACCACACGCTACTAAATCTGCTTATCCCGTTCCTTAACAGGTGCCACTGTAAAAGATCGTTGGTAAGTCAATGTATTTTACTGCACCTCTCTGTGGTTTTATGACTAATCAGTTGTGTTCTGTCAGAGAGTGAGATATTAACACCAATAAGCTGATACTAAAAACTGATAACAATAATGATGATCTTGCTACAATATTACCTTTCACTGGCACATACTGTGCCAGACAGTTGGAATCTTAACAAGGTTGCTTGACAGTGGGATTGTGATGGCTAGATGACTGTGGTATACTTAGTACACTGTGGTTAGTATCTACCAAAATGTTCCAAGGAAGGACAATAAGTGAATCAGTGACGAGGCTCATTGATGTGTGTCTAGCCAAATGTTAATTTTAAAAAACGTCTCTCGAGTGGTACCTACACAGTATTAGGAAGATGGTTTTAATGTTATGACTCATCTGTGTACCTTTTTTCCCCACAGAAACTATATTTATTTACCATATACTTTATATACAATACTTGCAAACCTCTGCAAAATAATTTAGATTAATAACCAAGTCTTTTTGGAGCAGTTCCCCAGACTTAAGGATTAAGCCTAGTCTTAAACTTTGCAGCATATTTGAATAGAGATTTTCCATTATGACTAGGCTCAATCCCTATCCAGGAATCTTACCAATGAAGTCTTAATCAAAGTCTTAATTTTCATGAAAAAGTATGAAAAAAAAAAAAACAAAATACATCAAAAAACTAATTAGACTGATTTAAGCTGTTTGCACTGCTGAAACTGTATGTTCTTTTCCCAGCTTGGTCTGAGTCTGGCATCAACTTTATATTTCTGTGGCTGTAGGACGACCCCGAACTTGCCCTGCAGCTCTGGTAGAGTCTGGCCGGCGGGGACCCCCAGAGTGAACCTCTGCAGAATCCACGACAGGAAGAGAAAGAGCTCCATCTTGGCCAGAGCCTCCCCAAGACACACACGGATTCCAGCACCGAAGGGCAGGTAACTGAGTGATGGGTTACACAGACCATTCCCTTCCTCATCCAGGAATCGCCCTGATCAAAAAAAAAAATGCTTATCATGCATAACTTTATATCCAGTGATGATCGCACATATTACACCCACAGCTGATCTGTATTTGATATTTGACGTATTTTTACCTGGATCGAAAAGTTCAGGATTTTTCCATTCTTTTTCATCATGATGCAGAGACCACAAGTTAACGATGACCCGTGTCCCTTTCTGTACAGTGTACTCGCCAATGCTGTAATTCAGCAGATCACATCACATATAAGCATGTGTGTTTTTTCTAACATTGCACCACTAAAGAACATTGTATGCGTGTATGCATTTGAACTCTTAAAAGTCACAATAGGGATGGATGGATGGGTGCATAGATATACTTGTGCTAATCTCAGAAAATTACAATTACAAATTATCGTTGAAAAGTTCTTTACTTCAGTAATTCAGTTCAGCATTTTAAACTCATATTATATTGATGTATTACCCACTTTGGACTTAGTATAACACAGTGAATCAACACCAGCAGATGACTTGGCTTTCCAGGCCATCATTAACCATCAGTACTTTTTGCATTTCATTTGGAAATTAAGGGAGCACAGTCTGGAGGAAGAGTGGAGGGACACACAGTCTAAGCTGCTTGAGGTCTAGTGTGAAGTTTCCACAATCAGTGATGGTTTGGAGAGAGATGTTATCTGCTGGTGTTGATCCACTCTGTTACATAAAGTCTGAAGTCAGTGCAGTTTTTTCCCAGGAAATCTTACAGCACTTCATGCTTCCCTCTGCTGAAAGCTTTTATGAAGATGCGGATTTCATTTTCCAGCAGGACTTGGCAAACTGCACCACACTGCCAAAAGTACCAATTGGTCTTATATAATATTCTAAATTTGGATTAACTACCCCTAATTGTATATTTGTTTAAATTGTGTTTCTGGATAATTGTTTAGAAAGTTTTGTTTTCTCAGTTTTATCACAGGTCTTCCTGCTACAGTTACAGTTACAATGCTTGCCAAATAATTAGTTTATAGGGTAAATAAAAGTAGTTTTTAATAGTGATTTGTAGTTACCTGGAATCAGAGAGAGCTACATGAGGGATGAGGAGTGGAGAGACCGGCCGGATTCGAAGCACCTCTCTGATGGTGGCCTCAAGGTAGGGCAGATTTCCTCTGTCACTAAGCTGAGGATGTCTGTCCCTACCAATCTTACTGTCCAGCTCCTCCTGGATCTTTTTCTGGACCTAAAAAGCAGATAAAAATTGTAGATAACTGTTGCACTAAATAAACTTTCTTCTTAGATTAGCAGTTAATAGTTACATAATATCTTGTATTTCCAAAAAAAAAAAAAAAAAAAAAAGATTTACAGAAGCGGCTAAAACTTTAAGTTTTATTTTTGAACTTTTGTGTTTGTCCATTCTAAACAATCATACACAAATTCATATACAATTCCAGATTCACATTGTGTCAAAAAAAAGTAAAAGATTTTTCATTCAACAGTAAAGATATAAAGCATCTGCTCTAATAAAGAGCAACTAAACCGACCAGTGACTCTATATTAGCGCATGCCGGGAGTAATAAAATCGTGTCTGGTGCCTTTTTTGTATAAAATAGTGGTTTATATTTATTTCCTAGCTATTTATGTAAAGATAATTCACTATTATCCCCATAAAACTTATGATAGAAAAATGATGGTCTTATTATTTCTAAAGAATGTAACCTATACCTGAGGATGATGTATGAGATAAGCGATGGACCACTTCAGGACAGTGGTTGTGGTCTCCACCCCAGCTCCGAAAATATCTCCTACAGTCATCAGCAGGTGATCTTCAGTCAGGCCCACATCCTGAGTGCTGGTGTTGTTGTTCTCAGAGCAGCTTTTGGCTCTCAGCAGAGCATCCAGCAGATCCCTCTGCACATTATCACTGTAATTCGCCTGCAGAGGGAGACACACCTCAAATAAGCTGAAATCCATCAGTGAACTGGGTCGAATACTGTAGATGAATGCATCTCTTCATACAGGAATGAAAGAAATCTTATTAACAACACAAATCCTCACCTTGTGCTCCTCATATTTCTTTTGAAGTAACTTGTCTCTGATGGAAACACACTGCCTCAAAATTCTGAGGTCTTCATTTGGGAAAAACTTTTAGAAAAGGAGAAAAACAGGCATTAGTTTATGCGGGTTGTACTTGTATTATATGTGTGATAGGGATGTAAAAACAAGCTTCAATATTTAACAATTATAGTGATTTTTATAACTGATTTAATCATTTTTTTAAATGTTTTTTTAATGTTTAATTTAAAACATATTTTATATCAGTAAATAAATGATGTTCTTAGACCTTGATTAAAGAGTCAGACCTGAGGTATGTCACTGTCAGCCTTTTCTTTACATTCTTTGACTCTAATTCTACTAACCTCCTACTTACATTCAACAAACATTTGCTCCTCCATGAAACTGTGGATAAATCTAAAAATGAAAGGCAGAAGGAGTTCGGACCGACAGGCCAATGTTTTTGATATACTAGTCAATCTCAAAAAAATTGAATGTCCTTAAAAAGTTACTTTATTGCAGTAATTCAGTTCAAAATGTGAAACTCATATATAATATGTATTACAAACAAAGTGATCTATTTTAAGTGTTTATTTTTTTGTATTATTAATTATTATAAAAACTCAAAAATGAGTGTGTCAGAAAATTTGAATATTATATAAAACCAATTAGTACTTTGGCAGCATGGGCAGTGTGCTGGAAAATGAAATCTGCATCTTCATAAATGTTGTCAGCAGAGGGAAGTAAGAAACACATCACTGACTATTCCAACAAACCGTCTTTAACCATCAGTAAATTTTGCATTTTATTTGGAAATCAAGGGAGCAGAGTCTGGAGGAAGACTGGAGAGGCACACAATTCAAGCTGCTTGAGGTCTAGTGTGAAGTTTCCACAATCAGTGATGGTCTGGAGAGACATGTCATCTGCTGGTGTTGATCCACTGTCTTATGTATAATTATATCAGTCTAAAGTCAGTGCAGTGTTTTCCCAGAAAATCTTACAGCACTTCATGACTCCCTCTGCTGACAACTTTTATGGAGATGCAGATTTCAATTTACAGCAGATTGAGTTTTTTTTTTATTATTGAACTAAATTACTGAAAAATAGTATCTTTTCAACGATTTTTGAAATGCACCAGTATCCTACTTGTATCTAGATTTTATTTTTAATAGTCTGGACAGAAACCAATATTCAAAACGGTTCCAAACCACATGAGGAGATGCCTGGACATTTGTTTACAATCAGATCTGTACAGGTGGTCTCAGTTCGGATGCTCTGGCCACTTGAATCAAAATTTAAAGTGTGGGGATCCAATAACCCTTTATCACATTATCACAGAAACCCATGCAAATAGGTTTGTAATGTCCAGACAGAAATTGTCATTCAGGGGAACTGTGGAGGTCAAGATGAGCTTTGGAAGACCAAAACCCCTACAAGACTTTTAAAGAGCCTGCATGAAAGTTCAGCTGAGTCAGGAGGGTGGTACACTGTTCCACTTTTTCCATGCTTTGGGCTGTGTTGCTACCAGTGACAGCATTGACAATTTTGCACATGCAAGTGAAGTTAAAAATGAATCCAGCATGTCCTGGATGCGAATGTTAAAGCATTTTGACATTTTACAGACAACTTAAACTATCTACAGAATCTTTGCATGCTGTGTAGGACGACCCAATAAATACCTTTCGCAAAGAACGAAATGAGATGAAAAAGATATGAAAGAAGCTGCTATAGGGGATGAAAATATTGTGATTTATGTTTGACTAGATATAGAGTTAATGTTCTTAAATATACTGTAAATTCTAAAATGTGGCAAACTAACTAAATGTATATTTATCAATATTCCAATATTGTATAAATACATCCAACCCTTTTTACAAAAATATGTGTGATTTGCACTGCTTTGGATTAATTATCAGAGATCAGAGACGAAAATGATGGTGTAGTTATTCACCTGCAACCATGGGAAAATGTCCACCAAACTGTCCTTGGCCACTGTATCCAGAATGCCCTGGCTGTACTGAAGCATGGCTTCAAACTCAGCATCTCCACGCTTGTATGCGGAGCTGAAGCACAGGGAACACACCACGTTAGTGACGGCCCGGGTCAGCTCAGGGGCCATATCCACCGCAGAATTCTGCAGATCCGTCAGAACTTTACACATAGAGCTCGCCTCTCTGCAAACTGAAAGCACAGGAGTAGTAAGAGTAAGTGGATTAGTATGAATGTATGAGCTTCATTATTATACAGTGTTTTGGTGTAAGATGACTGACACTCACTTATTTTCTCGATAGAGGCACTACCCTCACCAAACATGCAGAGAGCCCCGTGCACCATTTTCCGATGAAACCTCCATGTGGCACTATAGTCAGCAAATGCTATGTCTTTCCCATCCCTTGTTAAGATGTCTGTAGTGACCTTCAGAGAGAAAGGAAACCTTTAGCTTTTAAGAAGCATTTTCCACTGGGAAAACCTGCTTCTGGAATTGTGCAGTGGCCCATGACTTCAAACCTCTCCACTGTGTTCAGTAAACATTCTAGATACACTAAATGTTTTGAATAGGAAATAAAAAAACAGGAAAAAACATTAATCAGCTCTTCCTTATTGGGGAAACTTTTGATATAACAAGTACCAAAATTGATTTAATAAAAGCTGGAATAACTACAGCTGGTGACACTTCTGATTTAAAAGAGTAGATATGACAAAATGTTTCAAATTCCTATAGGATACTATAGGAATAGGATATATTTTTGCACTGCATGTAAATGAATTTCAATGAACAGAATCTGTTTATATGTTTTCCTTTTCTTTTATTTAAAAAACATTTTTTAAGACTCAAAAACTGCCTTCTAAGTGAATCTTAAGCATACAGTACCAGTCAAAGGTTTGGATGCAGTGTTTTTCGCTATTTGCATCGTAAATGACTAATAAAGTCACCCAAATATGAAGCAATCAAAACTGTGTTAGGCAAACCAGAATATATTTTATGTTTCAGATTCTTCAAAGAAGCACTTCTTGCTTAGATGACTGCTTTGTACACCTTGGCTGGATTTTCTCAGTCAGCTTTATGAGGTAGAGTCACCTTATCCATATTATGACCAGAACTACTTAACAAAGTAAAGAAAAAATGACTTGGAAGAAATGTAGGTCAGTCAATAAAAAAAATCAAGAACTTTGAAAGTATCTTCAAGTGCAGTCCCAAAGACCATCAAAATGTTATGTTGAATCTGGCTGTTATCAGGATCACCACCCAATTTAATACAAATTTTATACAAAGTACAGTGTGTTATTTAACTTTTAGTGATAAGGTGAAAAACAAAGTGATTAACAGAGTGAGTTATAAAGTAGCATAAGTGCTTTAAAGCAATCCATGCAAAAGCATTTTAGCACAAAGGTGATTCCCAAATGATATGTGGTAGATAAAAGGCAGATACAGTAAGTGAGAGAGAGAGAGAGAGAGAGAAAGAGAAAGAGAGAGAGAGAGTTCAGTAGGATGCTCTCTGGCCCACCTTGAAATACTCTTTGTGTAAGATGTTTTTGGAAAACCCTACCCAGGTTAGCAGTAAGCAATAACAAGTGTATTTACACAGTATATCAATTATACATTAAAATGTAAATTAAATTATTATATTCTGTGACTCTTTTATTAAGAAAATCATATAGAAATCACTTACAGTCCGTGCTCTTCCTGCAAATATTTTCCCCTTTTTAAGCAGCACCTCTTTAGCGTGGTGATGACTGTTGACGATGAGAACTTTGTGGGAGCCCATCATAAGCGAATAAATATCTCCATATTTCTTCTGCAGCTGCTGAAAGAAAAGGTGTGGAGCCATGTCACTCTTCAGACTCAGCAGACTCCCTATAATAGGGAGAGAAGGGAGACTTGGAGGACTTCGCCGACCATCATCTACCAGGAACCCATTCATTTTCCTCTTCAGATAAAGAACCACAAGGATTAGTGCTGCAAATACACAACTACAAAGAAACCACGCCATCCTGAGACAACTGGAACCTGTCTAGTGTCTCAGCTACGAATACATCCAGCAGTCAGGTCCCTGGCACTGCACACACAGTCAGAACGCTGAAGGGGTTTTTATAATTCTTCTTCAATGTCACCCCCTTGACCTGAAAATAGTTTTACCTCAGCTATCTCCAACTGTCAATGTCAGCTCAAATTCACAAAAAGCTTTAGAAGCATTAACAACAGACTCAACATTGAGCACTAGCATATCATTCAAGGCTATTCAAGGCTTAAACAGCAAAACTGGGCCTTTATATTGACTTATTGAAGAGTGAGAAGACCTGTGTGTGAAGAATATTAAAAATAAGATGCTACAAGTGGTATTTTGAGAAATCTTTAAGTCATTTCTTATGCATGTAAATGTATGATGATCTTCCATATTGTTTCTGAAGTTTGAAATCAGCATTTTTTTTATCATAAAAGAGGTCATTCAATAAATTCTTATAAATAGTTGTAGATCAGTATCTATGCTTTATTCTTTTGTTTGTAGCATCTTTTAGCATCTTATTTTTTTGTCTAAATAGCTGATGTTTTCACTTTTGATAAAAAAGGCTTTAATATTAGTTTGAAACCACCTTACTTAACCATCTTAATTTTAATAATAATGATTTGCTATGGGGTAACACCAGTGACACAATACCTAAAGAAGAGAACTTTGCTTGTATTTAAAGCAAAGCAAAGACCTTTATTGTTATTTTACTTATATTTCTCATTATTCTTTCAGGACCAATAATTGAAAAACTGCTTAACTTAGAATCTTTGCTCAAACTGTCTTGTAGGTCTTGTAAAAGATATGAAGGTATCTATCTATCTATCTATCTATCTATCTATCTATAGCTATGTTTAACACATATTTCTTATTAAAAAATTTAGTTAACTTTTTTGGTCTGTATTTAATTTAGGAATATACACAGCCTGGTCTGGACTGCTTGGCTTTGGGTGGGAATGTTAAATTGTTGACAACTCTGTTTTTTGAAAAGCTTTAATGCAACTTTAAATCAAAGCTGACCAAAGTACCAAGATGCAGGCTGAGGATATAATATTCAAAAGTGGAAATAGGAACAAGTGTACTAATATAATCAGAAAAAATGTAAAGAAAACAACTGATCTTTCAAACTAACAATAATACTTATTCTAAAAAACATTGTGGTTTTATGGTATATTCTATATATATATTTATGGGAATATATAAAATAAGGCAATTTTTATGTCTACTTTACTTAACTGCTAACTGCTAATAAAATAATTTAAGCAACAAATATATTACAAGCAGGTAATATTCACCATACAATTACCACAGTTAAGCAAATGTTATCATGTGGAAGTCATTTTAAGCTCTAATCCATACCTATACCTCATATATACCAGCCTCGCATGTTCACACTAATATAACTTGTACTGCAAATCATGTATTTCATAGTCTTGTAGATTTCTGCAGGTAAAATAGTAGAAAAACATGATGCTTACATTCAAATTTAGTGCTCAGTCGTTCTTGGAACACTATATAGCTAATTGGTTAAAAATATATTGCTAAACTGGTGGCGAGGAAGTTTAATTGTTAAAATGTATTCTTTTGTGATTTTTAAATATAAATAAATGTAACCCTACCATGTTTCTGTAGTGTAATAATCGAAAAAAAATGAAAAGACTAGAAACATAGAAATTAATTAATTTCAATAGAATGAGTCATAATGCAAATTTAAGGCCAATAGTTTAAACCTATTAATTTCTGCTAAATAAATAAAATTGAATGTATTATATAATCCAACATGCAGTTAACATGGTTGGTGTGATAAAAGTGATTATAGTTGACAGCCTTCAGTCACTTTTACATTTATTAGTCTTTTTCATCTTTATATCGCTGTGTGGCCGATCTGCTCTGTTTGGCCCTCAGGGTGATCCGTAGCGGAGCTATTCTTCAGCTATGGCTTCTTCAGAAGCGCAGCCCCGCTTCGGTCAGTCAGTTAAAGGCCTGCTGTCGGAGAAGGTGGGCTCCTGCAGCGGGGACGTGATCGCTCTGACCCGGCAGGTGTTAAAGGGATCTCGCAGCCAAGAGGTAAATGTTTATAGAGCGACAGAACGACACGCTGCGCTCACTGCTAGTGTTAGCTTAGCGTAGCTAGCTGCATAGCTTCCTCTATTACTGAAGGTTTGTTAGGTTAGCTAACCCTAGCTAAAGCTACAGCTTTAAGAGATAATTTCAGTGTCTAAATCAGTTTCTCGGATTTTGCTATTTAAAAGTAAGGTATATATTTGAGTAAAATTAATATTATTTTATTCTATAAACCACCGACAACATTTCTCCCAAATCTCAAGTAAAAATATTGTCATTTAATGTAGAGCATTTATTTGCAGAAAACGAGAAATTGCTGAAATGACAAAAAGATGCAAAACTTTCAGACCTCAAATAATGCAAAGAAAACAAGCTCATATTCATAACGTTTTATGAGTTCAGAAATCAATATTTGGTGGAATAACCCTGGTTTTAATCACAGTTTTTCATGCTTCTTGTCACGTTCTCCTCCACCAGTCTTACACACTGCTTTTGGATAAATTTATGCCGCTCCTGGTGCAAAAATTCAAGCAGTTCAGCTTGGTTTGATGGCTTGTGATCATCCATATTCCTCTTGATTATATTCCAGAAGTTTTCATTTTGGTAAAAAGCCAAGAAACGTATCCTTTTTAAGTAGTCTTATATGTTTACTAACCTACGTTAAAGGAAGCTGTTTGACAGCCAACATAAAAGATCAAAACTCTGCATTTTTAGTGAACTGGGATAGTAGATAAAAAAATACATGGAGTTTAATTATAAATAGAGAAATCTACTTTGTTGTTGTTTATAGGTAAATATACTGTCTCTGTTCTGCTGTTTGATTCTGTTTTTCACTGTTTTTTCAGCTGCTGGGGCAGGCGGCTAGAAACATGGTCATTCAAGAGGATGCCATCCTGCACTCTGAAGATGTGAGGGCTTTTATTGCTTACATATATTGTTGTTATAGCTAACTATATTACTTGTGTGTGAAGTAGTGCTGGGCGGTACGACCAAAGATGTATATCATGGTGTTTTTTAAGATTCTGACGGTTTCACTGTATATCCCAGTTTTTATTTATTTATTTATTGCTTGATTGATTGATTGCATGACTGGGCTCTTAAATAGGTTTGTGACTTACTGTACTGTTAAGAGTACATGTTATATAAAGCATTTGATTACTATTTGGTTTACTTTGTCCCCAAAAATTACACAATATATGAAGAAATTTAACTGCATTAGCAGAAAAACAGCTGAAGAATATAAACATCAGATCTTAAAAAGAGATACACCAACAACTTTAACACAGCTTTCTTTACTAAACTAAATATTTTAAATATTTCCATAAACACTATTAATGGACCTAAAATACTCCATGTTTAAGTATTTAAAAAAGATAATTCTCAAACCCTTTGCTCAAGTTTAATATCAATTTACAATATGTTATTGAAGCCATTAGAGGCATTACAGTATAGCGGTATGTGAAAAATGAATACCAGTTTTTAACCAACATACCGCCCAGCACTTAGGTGAAGCATTTGTAAAATGAATTTAGACTTATATTGTGCTTGTGTTACAGAGTCTGAGGAAAATGTCCATAATCACCACTCATTTACAGTATCAGTAAGTACGGTTATATTTAATGCACCTCATTTAGATGTATGTTCTCTTGAATGATTGATTACTGACATTGTATCCCCAATCAGGAAAAATCCACGGTCAATAATCTTCATTACTATTTTTTCATTTAGGCAAGAAGCCATCCAAAAGAAGTAAGTCAGCATTTACAACATCCACACATTTACCAGAGATGTATAAGTGACTTGAGTAGACATGTTCTTTAAGCTCCACACAAGTGTAATTATTGAAGTATTGAACATTTTTTGTATTTAAATATGTTAAATTGTTTATCCTAAAATGTACTACTCAGTTATAGAAAGTAAGTAGGTACATACAGTAGGGTGTTATGTTGATATTATTATAGTAGAATGTTTGCAGAGTGAAAAGCAGAATGGGAGCAGCACTGTCTTCTTGATTCGCTCTATGATGAGCAGCTTTATCAAACCTGGTGACAGTGCAGAGCATCTACTGCTTTGGCAGTGATAATGTGTGTTTAAAATGATTAGTAAAGATGCAGGACATAAAAAGGAAATAAAATACTCTGGTAGATACAGATACAACTTTTTAATACTTAGGTAGAGTACAGAAGTACTTTACTACTTACTTGTATATTTCTAACATTCACTCATCACTATGTTCATGTATTGTTTATTTTTTTAAGCCACAGCAACTACTGACCATGCCTTTCCTTTCTTATCTTTTTCCACAGTGTGGAACATTCCAAAAACCTTCAGGAACAACTAAGACATTTACTCAAATAATGCTCAGCCATTTCTATGGATCTTGGTTTGTTTCTTTTTTTCAGTGAAGATCACATCATCAGGCGTGCATGTCTCATTTATTTGCATTGTTTTACTTCTCAAACAGGCATTCGGCTTTGCATATCATGAGGCCTCACTGTACGAGATCACTTTAGGTTTCTTTGTTTGTTTGTTTTATTTTACACTAACAATTAGATTTTATTGGAGCATGCTGCTTTATGAAAAACTGGACAGTGTAAGATAACACTGCTTTAACATTTAAATGTCTATGTAAATAACAATTGAAATGTATGTACATGTTAATTTATGTTCCTTTTCTACTTAAAACGAATAAATGAATGAATTTTTATACACTCGTTGTAGAGCATGAGTTATATTCAAAAAGCACATGCAATATCAGCAGTTCTTCAGCAAGGTCAAGCAGATGTCTGTCCTAGAATGTAGCCTTGTTCATTACTCCCAGGAAACTTTGGATTCCATTACAAGGTTTTCACTTATCTCTACAAAACTATGTGGGCACAAGCTTTTAGGCACACACAACCATATCAGACCTGCACACTAAGGCATTTCTTGTGTCCTCGTGGGTTTTTTTTAATGGTAAATAGATCATATAGGAGTAGGATGGTCTTGGGAGATATGAAAATGTATTTGTTCAGTTTATGTAGCTCTACTAATTTTACAAAGGCTCAGGTCCTGCAAAAGGATTAAATTGTGTCTTAAAATTAATTCATTATTTTAGTAGTAAGGCACTACTAAATTCTTTCCAGTTAAAATGTATGAGGAATTTCAATATTTTGGTTATTTTCAATAGTTCAATCCAGTTACAGCTGGAAAGGTTCTGCTGGGAGAAACAAAAAGAAAGAGGAGAGGTATTTTAAAAAGCTTTATTGTGATAAAGCAGTCAGGTAGCGATGATGAGGTTAGCTTTTTTTATTATTATTTGTTTTATAATTGATCAGTTATTGTGTAATTATTTACAAGTAATTCTATTACAAATCTTTAAAATCCTAATGTTTCCCAAAATATAACTTATTAAAACAAAGAAAAATCATGTATACAAAAAATATACTAATTTCAGGTAATACACACAAACATACATTTGTCCTAGTTTTAATTATTTAATAACAGTAATATGGACTGAGCTAGTTACATCCTTGACTAGAGGCTAAATTAAGGAAGCATGTAATTCTGTCCATGTTAACTGCTACTGTCCAAATAACTTTATTTCCTTCTTTTTTTGTTGCAAACTATACATCTGAATATATGTTATTTTTAGTGCTGTAATGAATTTGGCTCCATCTGTAGACTCACAGAACATCATGAATCCTGGTCTCCAATGGCCAAAATTGCAGAGCTACAGCAGCATCTAATCAAGCATTTAATGAGCTATCTTGGGTGCAAGGGAGTGATCTCAAACGTCATGGGATCTTATACTCCTTTTATGCTGTTTATACAGTACATACTATCTGTGTCAGTGAAGAAGTTATATATTTTGATTGGTTGTTTGTTGTAATAGGTCATTTATTGATTTGTAAGGTACTTTACACTGCAGCAAGTCTTTATTCTAATTCATTTTAAAGTGGAAACATGGATGGTAGTTCTGCTTAAGCAACAGAGATTCTACTTAGATGAGAATTAAATGAAAATATTAAAATCTGTTAACCTGTTGTTAACCTTGGGTTTAACTCTATACTGTGTGTAGTTTTGTTTTACTGTCTTACAGCCTTTGTTTTTTAAATAGATGTGATGCAAGGTACAATGTTGGCTTTAAACAACTCTCATCTATGTAAAAATAACAAGGGTATCTATTTTTATTCTGTAGGTTGCAACGTTTTCTCAAGTGCCCAAAAATAAGAGATCACTTGATGATGAGTTTCTCTGATTTTACCAAATTGAAAACCTCTGGAATATAATCAAGAGGAAGATGAATGATCACAAGCCATCAAACCAAACTGAACTTGAATGTTTTTGGCATAAAGTTATCCAAAAGCAGTGTAAGACTGGTGGAGAAGAACATTCCAAAATGCATAAAAACTGTGATTAAAATCCAGGGATATTCCACCAAATATTGATTTCTCACTCTTAAAACGTTGTTAATATTAATTTGTTTTCTTTGCATTATTTGAGGTCTGAAAGCTCTGCATCTGCATCATTTCAGCCATTTCTCATTTTCTGCAAATAAATGCTCTAAATGACTATATTTTTATTTAAAATCTGAGGGAAGTGTTGTCTGTACCTTATAGAACAAAACAATGTTTATTTTACTCAAACATATACCTATGAATAACAATCAGATAAAATGATTCAGAAACTGAGGATTTCTCTTATTTTTTCCAGAGCTGTATATATGTTTTTTTCCAACATCGTGCAGCCTTTAAAGTCATGCAATAAAACGAATGACTGTATTTTTTATGAATGAATATAATGAAATAAATAAATCTGGGGTCAGTTTGATTTCAGTCCTGGGTGGATTGCTGTATTTGTACTGAATGGCAGTATGGGACAGTCTGTTCTTCTGCTGAAACTCCACTCCCTGTGTTCCTGATTCTATCAGTCTCTCCCGGTTCGGGAATACAGCCTGGTGTAATAATAATAATAATAATAGTACAACACCGTTGGCTGCTGAGAACCGCTCCCCTGTTCTAGGGCCTCCCATGCTGGCCGCTGACTGGCCACTGAGAGCAGCTCTCGGTACAGCTGACCGGAGTACGGCTCTGTAAGCCCCGCCCGCCGTGGCCTGTCCGCGCCGCGCTATTAGCGGGGGCCGCGCGCTGCGCCCACCCTGCCGTGCCCCCGCCGCTGCGGATTGGTCGGACGGAGTGTCCGTCAGCGGGCCGCTCGGAGCTGAGCAGCAGCGGCGGGGCTCGCATTAGAGCGCGCTGGCGTGTCCTCGCGACGCAGAGGCAGAGTGAGGCAGCGAGGCACACAGTGAGGCAGCGAGGCATGCCGGCCTTATCACTTCTGCTCGTGAGGATGGAGGAGGCTGCGCGCGCTCCTCTCTGATGCGGATTCAGCCCGAACGTGCCCGCTGTCAACATGGCAAAGCGGTGGTCCCCGCTGCCCACCTCTAATATGGCGGCGCTCAGCCCGGTCCGCTCATTGACTCTGGTGTTTCTGGTGGTGGGCGCCTGTCCCGCGCGCTGCTTTCACCCCCGGGCCGCGGCGACGGTTGAGGCGGCGGCCCCGCTGGAGGAGGAGGAGACCGTCATCATCGGCCTCCGGCTGGAGGACACGGACGAGGTGTCGTATATGGATAACGGCTACCTGCGCGTGAGCGAGCGCTCTCGCGTCAAGTTGCGCGTCTACGGGCAAAACATCAACAACGAGACGTGGTCCAAGATCGCGTTCACGGAACACCAGCGCAATACCGACTACGGGTACGCACCCGGTCTGCACCCCTGCGGCATCCGCTCCAGCGACATCATCATCCTGCCCAGCGTGGAAGTGAACCGCAGGACGTCCGGCGTCATCGAGATTGACGTGAAGCCTCTGCGCAAGACCGAGAAGAGCAAGCTGTACCACCTGTGCATCGCCACCCAGGACGATGAGATGCGCCCCGAGAGCATCTGGGTGTACCACGAAGGCCACGACACCAAGGTGCTGGTGGTGGAGGAGAGAAAGTTCCTCCTGCCCTTCTGGCTGCAGGTGATCTTCATCGCCATGCTCCTGTGCCTGTCCGGCATGTTCAGTGGCCTCAACCTGGGACTCATGGCCCTGGACCCAATGGAGCTCAGGATCGTCCAGAACTGCGGGACAGAAAGGGAGAGGAACTATGCCAAGTATATAGAGCCAGTGAGAAGTCAGGGTAACTACCTCCTCTGCTCCCTGCTCCTGGGGAATGTCCTGGTCAACACCACCTTGACCATTCTCCTAGATGACATCGCAGGGTCCGGCTTGATTGCGGTGGTGGCGTCCACCATTGGCATTGTCATTTTTGGGGAAATCATGCCTCAAGCAATTTGCTCGAGGCATGGACTCGCAGTTGGGGCGAACACCATCTTCTTGACCAAGTTCTTCATGATCCTCACTTTCCCTGCATCCTATCCGGTCAGCAAGCTTCTGGACCACGTCCTGGGGCAGGAGATCGGGACCGTGTACAACCGAGAGAAGCTCCTAGAGATGCTCAGGGTCACAGACCCATATAATGACTTGGTAAAGGAGGAGCTCAACATAATCCAGGGTGCTCTGGAGCTAAGGACTAAGACTGTGGAGGATGTGATGACACCTCTGCGTGACTGCTTCATGATCATCGGCGATGCCATCCTGGACTTTAATACCATGTCCGAGATCATGGAGAGTGGTTACACGCGCATCCCTGTGTTTGAGGGGGAGAGGTGCAATATTGTGGACCTGCTGTTTGTGAAAGACTTGGCTTTTGTGGACCCGGATGACTGCACCCCACTGAAAACTATCACCAAGTTCTACAGCCACCCTCTGCATTTCGTCTTCAATGATACGAAGCTGGATGCCATGCTGGAGGAGTTCAAGAAAGGTAAAAGATACTGCAGGTTAACTTCTGAACTCCCCAGTGTCGTTCATTTCTGACTAACTTTTAGTTTAGAAGTTTGTTTTTAGCACTTTACAAAACATTCAGAAAAGAAAAAAACATTCCACATTTGGGTAATCTAACAAAATTAGATGATCTTATCGACATGTTGACTGTCGTCAGAATTCTTAAAACATGTTGAATAAAACTAAATTGTATTGATGTTTTGATAGTGTTCAAATATATCAGAAAAAAACTATTGCAACATTATATTTTTTACCCTATCGCCTACCCCTAAACCTGCTTCTATAACCCACTTTCCACAAAACTCTAAATTGTTTTCTGTGGTGAATGTGTTCTCTGCTTTTCCGCAGCATCTTGATGTGATGGGTGAGGTAGCTTGACGTAGAGTGGTCCTCCACCTGTGAACTTTTATGTCTGTGTTGCAGTAAAACTGGATGAGAATGTGCGCTAGAATATTTTATAGAAACTTCAATTATATCAGCCACTGGGAGAACTGATTTAGGAAATTGTATAATTTCCAGTAGGTACATTATAAATAAGTGTATACACAAGAGTTTGTCCTAACTACATGTTAATGGGAGCAATGTCCCATTGATTTTGACTCATTTGGTTGCATCAGAGCAGAAGACATTTTTCTGGGGACTTAAGAATTTGTCCTGCTGCTCCTGTCAGCACACATATCAGCAGTCATGTCATTAATGGGGAAAAATGAGCTAGTTTAGAGTGGAGGCTATACATGATGAGGATGTACCACTGACTACACAGTGGTGGTGATGGATGAGACTTCATTTTTTCTCACAATGCTTTTTTATTTTTATTCATTTTTGCATTATAGCAAAAAGTAGAGTACATCGGTCTGTTAAGTAAAAATTGCTCAGGCGTCTTTAAAAAAGTATGTTAAAGCAGATGTTGTCATTCTGTTCTTGAGGTTTGCTTTGTGGTGTTGTGGAATCTTGAACAGTATTCTGTTGTGGCTTTCTTAGCCATCCCTGCTCACATATTTTAAGGGAGTTCCTGGTCTGTTCAAGGGGTTTTCTTTTTGTAATTGAAAAGATATTAAGTCATTTTCTTTTGTAGTTATCCTTCATCTGAAATGTTCTTTTGCTGATGCTGAATTTGAACTTTTGTAATATGACTGTGCAATACATTCTTTTTACATCACATCACAGCATGTACAATTTCAGGTGTCATGTTAAATGATATCAAACACAATATGCCACAACTTTTTGCTGCTTGAAACAAAAAAAAGGTTTCTCGTTTTCTATGACATATCTCACAAGGAATATTACATTTAACCTACATCAATCATGTTACTTAAACCTTAGATACACTGATTGCATTATTATGTCAGGTTTTTGGTATTGCTATATTTGTCACACAAAAAAACTTTGCAACGTCAGTGTTTTCTAATATCACAGAGCCCAAAGTTGTAAAGGCCTGTTTCCTGCAAAGCCACTTCTTTATTCTCCTGTAATGAGACACCTACAACTGATTTCAAGTGCAAAGCACATAATTATGGCCTTATGCCTCATGCAAAGAGCGCTAATAAACTAAGCTGAACTTACAATGCATGAAGCGGTAAACCTGGGTTAGTGTTTAAAATTTGAAAATAATCATAATCAGTCAATGTTGTAATATTTGTATAATTCACCTAGCCACCAGTGGTTCTGCAGTATTAGATAACTTATACTAACCTGTGGGTTATTCATGTTGAGTTTCATGCACTGAATGTGGATGTACCGTAATTTTCTTCTGCCAGAGTCACTTGTCTGTTGGTTATGGACAATTTTAGCCAGTCACAGCTGGTCACAATCATTATTTCCCACTGCAGTGCCCACTGTGAGTGTAATGCCTTGCGTGACATATTCCCATATTCCCAGTATATATGTGACACTGTGGATTGAGAAATAGTTAATCCTTCAGAAAGTTCACTTGAACTCCTATAATTCACGTTGCTTTGCCCTGTGTACACTGGCAGGTTTCAGCTTCACTCACAGATAACACCTTACAACTTATACAGGAGTGGGCATTTCCAAGACATTCTCTAATATTAACACTTCATGGTCCACTGACATACTACTGTCCCATGATTTTTGCCATTTCTAATGCCATTCTCACTTTAACTGTCACTAATACAGCTCAGGAGTGGCCATTCCAGTGCTTTAGAGCTTTATGATAACTTAAAAAAAAATGTAATAATTAGTGTGATTGCAGTATGCAATCACAGTACTGTTATTCTTAAGTCTTATTAGTGTGATTGCAGTAATGCAATCACAGTATTGTTCTTCTTAAGTCTTATTCTTCTTCTTCTTCTTATTATTATTATTAGTGTGATTGCAGTAATGCAATCACAGTATTGTTCTTCTTAAGTCTTATTCTTCTTCTTCTTATTATTATTATTATTATTATTCCACCTGTTTTTTGTCCGGTTAACTAGTGCCGCAGTTTTCGAAATATCGACTTCGTTCAAAAGAGAAAACGTGCGTCCATATCGGGAATGGTGGGCTTGTATACAGCTTTCCGATCGGACTTACGTTTTTCGTAAAAACTTCGTAAGTACGCGTTTTTTTGCCCATTGAAAATGAATGGGCAGAACTTTGCACGCCCGTGGACGTCGCAATTTTTGAAATACTAAGATGAAACCAATTGAGGACCTGTAGAACTTATTGAGCTCTTTCCGAAAATATGCGTTACGAAAAGTTACGACGTACGGATTTCGTACGAATGTCGTACGAAGTGGCCCCATTGGAATGAATGGGGCCAATCGGAGGACGGCAGCTAGATCGAAGGACAGGTAGCTAGAACTCCAGTACTGTGAGTGTATGGAGCAGCTATGGGATAAAACAGCGTTAGGTCAAAAGTTTGGACACCCCGGCCCCCCAGTACTGTGTGTAATGGAGCCACGGGTCAAAAGTTTGGACACCCCGGCCCCCCAGTACTGTGTGTAATGGAGCCACGGGTCAAAAGTTTGGACACCCCGGAACGGCCAGAGCAACCTAGCGTGCATAGCTGATTGATGTATTTGCACGTTGCGTAGCAACGTGCAAACACCATTTAATCAAATTTATGCATATACATCACCTAGCAACCACCTAGAAACACCATAGCAACCACCCTGGATACCATAGCAACACCTTAGCAACCGCCTAGCAACACCATAGCAACCACCTAGCAACCATCTAGCAACACCTTAGCAACCACCCCAGATACCATAGCAACACCTTAGCAACACCCTAGCAACCACCTAGCAACCACCTAGCAACACCTTAGCAACGACCCCGGATACCATAGCAACACCTTAGCAACCGCCTAGCAACACCCTAGCAACCACCTAGCAACCACCTAGCAACACCTTAGCAACCACCCCGGATACCATAGCAACACCTTAGCAACCGCCTAGCAACACCCTAGCAACCACCTAGCAACCACATAGCAACACCTTAGCAACCACCCCGGATACCATAGCAACACCTTAGCAACCGCCTAGCAACACCCTAGCAACCACCTAGCAACCACCTAGCAACACCTTAGCAACCACCCCGGATACCATAGCAACACCTTAGCAACCGCCTAGCAACACCCTAGCAACCACCTAGCAACCACCTAGCAACACCTTAGCAACCACCCCGGATACCATAGCAACACCTTAGCAACCGCCTAGCAACCACCTAGCAACCACCTAGCAACCACCTAGCAACCGCCTAGCAACCACCTAGCAACCACCTAGCAACACGTTAGCAACCACCCCGGATACCATAGCAACACCTTAGCAACCGCCTAGCAACACCTTAGCAACCACCTAGCAACCACTTAGCAACACCTTAGCAACCACCCCGGATACCATAGCAACACCTTAGCAACCACCTAGCAACACCTTAGCAACCACCCCGGATACCATAGCAACACCTTAGCAACCGCCTAGCAACACCTTAGCAACCACCTAGCAACACCTTAGCAACCACCCCGGATACCATAGCAACACCTTAGCAACCGCCTAGCAACACCCTAGCAACCACCTAGCAACCACCTAGCAACACCTTAGCAACCACCCCAGATACCATAGCAACACCTTAGCAACCGCCTAGCAACACCCTAGCAACCACCTAGCAACCACCTAGCAACACCTTAGCAACCACCCCGGATACCATAGCAACACCTTAGCAACCGCCTAGCAACCACCTAGCAACCACCTAGCAACCACCTAGCAACCGCCTAGCAACCACCTAGCAACCACCTAGCAACACGTTAGCAACCACCCCGGATACCATAGCAACACCTTAGCAACCACCTAGCAACACCTTAGCAACCACCTAGCAACCACTTAGCAACACCTTAGCAACCACCCCGGATACCATAGCAACACCTTAGCAACCGCCGAGCAACACCCTAGCAACCACCTAGCAACCACCTAGCAACACCTTAGCAACCACCCCGGATACCATAGCAACACCTTAGCAACCGCCTAGCAACACCCTAGCAACCACCTAGCAACACCTTAGCAACCACCCTGGATACCATAGCAACACCTTAGCAACCGCCTAGCAACACCTTAGCAACCACATAGCAACCACTTAGCAACACCTTAGCAACCACCCCGGATACCATAGCAACACCTTAGCAACCACCTAGCAACCACCTAGCAACCACCTAGCAACACCTTAGCAACCACCCCGGATACCATAGCAACACCTTAGCAACCGCCTAGCAACCACCTAGCAACCACCTAGCAACACCTTAGCAAACACCCCGGATACCATAGCAACACCTTAGCAACCGCCTAGCAATACCTTAGCAACCACCTAGCAACCACCTAGCAACATCTTAGCAACCACCCCGGATACCATAGCAACACCTTAGCAACCACCTAGCAACACCTTAGCAACCACCTAGCAACACCTTAGCAGATACCAGCCAGCACTGCAATCACACTCGCAGTTTCTGCAGGAACTGCAATCTAGTTCCACCTGTTTTTTGTCCGGTTAACTAGTGCCGCAGTTTTCGAAATATCGACTTCGTTCAAAAGAGAAAACGTGCGTCTATATCGGGAATGGTGGGCTTGTATACAGCTTTCCGATCGGACTTACGTTTTTCGTAAAAACTTCGTAAGTACGCGTTTTTTTGCCCATTGACAATGAATGGGCAGAACTTTGCACGCCCGTGGACGTCGCAATTTTTGAAATACGAAGATGAAACCAATTGAGGACCTGTAGAACTTATTGAGCTCTTTCCGAAAATATGCGTTACGAAAAGTTACGACGTACGGATTTCGTACGAATGTCGTACGAAGTGGCCCCATTGGAATGAATGGGGCCAATCGGAGGACGGCAGCTAGATCGAAGGACAGGTAGCTAGAACTCCAGTACTGTGTGTAATGGAGCAGCTATGGGATAAAACAGCATTAGGTCAAAAGTTTGGACACCCCGGCCCCCCAGTACTGTGTGTAATGGAGCCACAGGTCAAAAGTTTGGACACCCCGGCCCCCCCCAGTACTGTGTGTAATGGAGCCACGGGTCAAAAGTTTGGACACCCCAGAGCCCCAGTACTGTGTGTAATGGAGCCACGGGTCAAAAGTTTGGACACCCCAGCCCCCCAGTACTGTGTGTAATGGAGCCACGGGTCAAAAGTTTGGACACCCCAGAGCCCCAGTACTGTGTGTAATGGAGCCACGGGTCAAAAGTTTGGACACCCCGGCCCCCCAGTACTGTGTGTAATGGAGCCACGGGTCAAAAGTTTCGACACCCCCGAACGGCCAGAGCAACCTAGCGTGCATAGCTGATTGATGTATTTGCACGTTGCGTAGCAACGTGCAAACACCATTTAATCAAATTTATGCATATACATCACCTAGCAACCACCTAGAAACACCATAGCAACCACCCTGGATACCATAGCAACACCTTAGCAACCGCCTAGCAACACCATAGCAACCACCTAGCAACCATCTAGCAACACCTTAGCAACCACCCCAGATACCATAGCAACACCTTAGCAACCGCCTAGCAACACCCTAGCAACCACCTAGCAACCACCTAGCAACACCTTAGCAACCACCCCGGATACCATAGCAACACCTTAGCAACCGCCTAGCAACACCCTAGCAACCACCTAGCAACCACCTAGCAACACCTTAGCAACCACCCCGGATACCATAGCAACACCTTAGCAACCGCCTAGCAACACCCTAGCAACCACCTAGCAACACCTTAGCAACCACCCCGGATACCATAGCAACACCTTAGCAACCGCCTAGCAACACCCTAGCAACCACCTAGCAACCACCTAGCAACACCTTAGCAACCACCCCGGATACCATAGCAACACCTTAGCAACCGCCTAGCAACACCCTAGCAACCACCTAGCAACCACCTAGCAACACCTTAGCAACCACCCCGGATACCATAGCAACACCTTAGCAACCGCCTAGCAACACCATAGCAACCACCTAGCAACCACCTAGCAACACCTTAGCAACCACCCCGGATACCATAGCAACACCTTAGCAACCGCCTAGCAACACCCTAGCAACCACCTAGCAACCACCTAGCAACACCTTAGCAACCACCCCGGATACCATAGCAACACCTTAGCAACCGCCTAGCAACACCCTAGCAACCACCTAGCAACACCTTAGCAACCACCCCGGATACCATAGCAACACCTTAGCAACCGCCTAGCAACACCCTAGCAACCACCTAGCAACACCTTAGCAACCACCCCGGATACCATAGCAACACCTTAGCAACCGCCTAGCAACACCTTAGCAACCACCTAGCAACACCTTAGCAACCACCCCGGATACCATAGCAACACCTTAGCAACCGCCTAGCAACACCTTAGCAACCACCTAGCAACACCTTAGCAACCACCCCGGATACCATAGCAACACCTTAGCAACCGCCTAGCAACACCCTAGCAACCACCTAGCAACCACCTAGCAACACCTTAGCAACCACCCCGGATACCATAGCAACACCCTAGCAACCACCTAGCAACACCTTAGCAACCACCCCGGATACCATAGCAACACCTTAGCAACCGCCTAGCAACACCTTAGCAACCACCTAGCAACCACCTAGCAACACCTTAGCAACCACCCCGGATACCATAGCAACACCTTAGCAACCGCCTAGCAACACCTTAGCAACCACCTAGCAACCACCTAGCAACACCTTAGCAACCACCCTGGATACCATAGCAACACCTTAGCAACCGCCTAGCAACACCTTAGCAACCACCTAGCAACACCTTAGCAACCACCCCAGATACCATAGCAACACCTTAGCAACCGCCTAGCAACACCTTAGCAACCACCTAGCAACCACTTAGCAACACCTTAGCAACCACCCCGGATACCATAGCCACACCTTAGCAACCACTTAGCAACACCTTAGCAACACCATAGCAGATACCAGCCAGCACTGCAATCACACTCGCAGTTTCTGTAGGAACTGCAATCTAGTTCTTATTATTATTCCACCTGTTTTTTGTCCGGTTAACTAGTGCCGCAGTTTTCGAAATATCGACTTCGTTCAAAAGAGAAAACGTGCGTCCATATCGGGAATGGTGGGCTTGTATACAGCTTTCCGATCGGACTTACGTTTTTCGTAAAAACTTCGTAAGTACGCGTTTTTTTGCCCATTGAAAATGAATGGGCAGAACTTTGCACGCCCGTGGACGTCGCAATTTTTGAAATACGAAGATGAAACCAATTGAGGACCTGTAGAACTTATTGAGCTCTTTCCGAAAATATGCGTTACGAAAAGTTACGACGTACGGATTTCGTACGATTGTCGTACGAAGTGGCCCCATTGGAATGAATGGGGCCAATCGGAGGACGGCAGCTAGATCGAAGGACAGGTAGCTAGAACTCCAGCACTGTGTGTAATGGAGCAGCTATGGGATAAAACAGCGTTAGGTCAAAAGTTTGGACACCCCGGCCCCCCAGTACTGTGTGTAATGAAGCCACGGGTCAAAAGTTTGGACACCCCAGAGCCCCAGTACTGTGTGTAATGGAGCCACGGGTCAAAAGTTTGGACACCCCCGAACGGCCAGAGCAACCTAGCGTGCATAGCTGATTGATGTATTTGCACGTTGCGTAGCAACGTGCAAACACCATTTAATCTAATTTATGCATATACATCACCTAGCAACCACCTAGCAACACCTTAGCAACCACCTAGCAACCACCTAGCAACACCTTAGCAACCACCCCGGATACCATAGCAACACCTTAGCAACCGCCTAGCAACAGCTTAGGAGTGACCTACCAACCACTTAGCAACACCATAGCAACCACCCTGGATACCTTAGCAACCGCCTAGCAACACCCTAGCAACCACCTAGCAACCACCTAGCAACACCTTAGCAACCACCCCGGATACCATAGCAACACCTTAGCAACCGCCTAGCCACACCCTAGCAACCACCTAGCAACACCTTAGCAACCACCCCGGATACCCTAGCAACACCTTAGCAACCGCCTAGCAACACCTTAGCAACCACCTAGCAACCACCTAGCAACACCTTAGCAACCACCCCGGATACCATAGCAACACCTTAGCAACCGCCTAGCAACACCTTAGCAACCACCTAGCAACCACCTAGCAACACCTTAGCAACCACCCCGGATACCATAGCAACACCTTAGCAACCGCCTAGCAACACCCTAGCAACCACCTAGCAACACCTTAGCAACCACCCCGGATACCATAGCAACACCTTAGCAACCGCCTAGCAACACCTTAGCAACCACCTAGCAACCACCTAGCAACACCTTAGCAACCACCCCGGATACCATAGCAACACCTTAGCAACCGCCTAGCAACACCTTAGCAACCCCCTAGCAACCACCTAGCAACACCTTAGCAACCACCCCGGATACCATAGCAACACCTTAGCAACCGCCTAGCAACACCTTAGCAACCACCTAGCAACACCTTAGCAACCACCCCAGATACCATAGCAACACCTTAGCAACCGCCTAGCAACACCTTAGCAACCACCTAGCAACCACTTAGCAACACCTTAGCAACCACCACGGATACCATAGCCACACCTTAGCAACCACTTAGCAACACCTTAGCAACACCACAGCAGATACCAGCCAGCACTGCAATCACACTCGCAGTTTCTGTAGGAACTGCAATCTAGTTACTAATAAAACCTCCATCTCAGAGCAGTGGAAGAGTGGTCTGTAGGAGGACATTGCATAGCAGGGAGTGTGGTAACTGGATCACTGCTGCTGTTTGTTGCTTGTAAGCAGCTGAAAATAGGTTATTCATCTTAAACATAGCCAGAGATTTTACTTAAATATCTCACAGCTGTCATTTAGTCAGAACCAAGAGACCAATAAGGATGAAGGATCTTCAGAACATCTGAACTTCAACAGCTCCCTTTTGCAGCTAATCGTAGTTTAGTGCTATCTGTCTTATTTATCAGTATGTGTGCTATGTTGCATCTGTATTCGGTTACTCAAACAGGTGTTTGCATATTTGTCCTGTGGACTTAAACGCCAGCCTATCGTGAGTCTAAAACAGTCCAACATTCCACAAACGTTGGCTCGACAGGAAGTGGACTTAAACAGCTTTGTGCAACAATCGGCGGGTCCGTGTTCTACAGTGTCAAACTCGAGTCCATCAACAAAGCCTGTCTTAGAAGGCCCCACATCTCCTGTGTAAAGGACTTATTATCACCCACATAAGCATTTCCCCCTCTGTATTCGGCATGACTCTGCATACCTTTCAACTTCTGTTTACTGAAAACAAAAGACAGGAGGTGATCTATGGGCCAAAGCAGCCACATGTGCCTGATCGCAGGGGGAAACTTTGCAGTAATCTGGTGGGCCAGCATTTACTACTTCAGATCAAATTCACTATTGAAATTATCACATGCTACAGTGCAGAGTCTGCACGCTAAATAACATTACAGCTAAAACCAACCTTTATAGAAATTTCAGAAAGATTTTAAGCATTTTTAACAGCAGAACTTAAGCCAGCATGTTTTTCTTTATGGAGAAGAAAACATGCTGTTGCTGCCCATTCCCCCAAGTATGGAACACAATAGTAGGCATGCACAGCCTTCCACAGCCTCAGCATCCTTGTAAAGAGCTCCGTGACCAAAGATGACTGATTGAGACTTAGAGCTCAGAGCCCAGAAGGACTACAAGACAGACACTGAACATTGACATTTTAAGTCATTCCAACATTCGAGTATTCACATTCATACTCAGTGGTTTGATTGTAGCTGGGGTTATCATGGCAGTGAGTATTTGAGACAGGTAAAGTGATCCAGACTAGCAGCTACAACATGCTAGTGTAAAGTGTTGTCAGTCATAACAGAGGACAGATGGGCCACAGCTGTTGACTACCTCAGCAGCAACCAGGTTGACAGAGATATATGTGACAGAAACCTAAACCCAAAGTTTGGCTTAATTGACTTAATTGACTTATTGACTTAATTTATATACAAATGTTATATTTTCCATAATAATTGTTGTTAAACTCATCACTTGATCAGACAACTTTCTTCAGTACTTTGAAATTGAACTGCGATACGTTTAATGATGCATAAAAGGGATCTTGAAAACCAATACACAACATTGAGACTTTTTATGTATTTAATAAAGGATGTTCAACACCTAGTTCCTCTGAGTGTAAAAAGGTGATTACCTCGTTTCTTTCAAAAGCAGGTTACAACCCCCTTAGCAGCAGTAAATACAACCAAACTCTTTCTGTAGTGGTTGTTCTGTGTTTTACAGTGCCGTGGAGAAATTTCAAGCACTGTGGATCCTTTCAGACCTGCTTCAGCTCACTGCCTTTTGTAGGCCTTCAAGATTGAACTGTGAATTACATTACCTGCCTGTTCATTTCAACATGGTGTAAGGTGTGTCTTTGACTAGACCTTTCTAAAAGTGTTTTTAGCCATTTTGAGGCATATTTGTATGTGTGCTTTGGATTACTTTCTTGTTGCATGGCCCTAACGATGCTTTAGCTTGCTCTGACAGATAAATATCCTTACATTCATATCTGCAGAAATTGTCTAGGTTTTCTTCCCCATTACACTACCACCACCATGCTTCACAGTTAGTATGAGGTTCTTACTTAAAAACGGTGATTGTTTTCGCCCGAATCAACAGGACCTGTATCAGCTAAAGTTGTCCATTTAATATTCATTATTCCCTTTAAACAAGCATTTATACTCCTCTTTACTAGCAGTAGCGTCTGCTGTGCAATTCTCTCATGGATCCCAATAGTGCCCAGTGTTTTGAAATTACCTAAATTCTTCAGATGTTTTTTAGTTCTTTGTCACTTCCTGAAAGATTGTGTGCCTTGTGAGATTTTGGAGAGTGGCCAAATTCTGGGGAGTTTGACTGCTGTCCTGAATGTTTTAGCTTTGTAACGTTTTTCTTTTTAAACAAATTGACATCTACAACCTTTTTCTTATGTTCTCAAAAAAATTATTGCAGCTGCCAAAATACCCTTTCTATTCCTCCTTTTTTGATGTTGTTCTTCTGTTTCTTCTTCCCTATGTATTTCATTATGCATGGTTATATATACAATTTTTGATATTGGGCCTATTTAGATCCATTAATTAAAAAATCATCCCAGGAATGAATGGTATTTGCTTACAGAATGTTGCCATGTTGGAATGTGTAATCCAGTAAGCACTGCTGGGAATTCACAGGGTTAATGAGTATTTATGTTCAAAACCTGAGAAACATTTGGCACAGTTTTTATGTGCTGAAAAAAGTTAAATACTGCAAATTCCAGTCATGTATGTGTTATTAATTTATAATCTGTATCTTTAATAGGTTTGCTCATTCATGCCAAAAAAGTTATTTTTAAATCCATCAGTGTCCAGGACTTACCGGTAGGTCAGAATACATTAGCCTTGTTTAGATTAGAAAATATCTATCAGTAAGTTTCATGGTGGGGATGCTGCAAAGATTTATTGGTCTTCCAGACCTCTATATGACCTTCATGAACTAAGAAAATGCCTTATCTTAAGAAGTCTATCCTAAATAGTCTGCTTTTTGGGCATCAATTATTTAAATGTAGATTTGTCAACTTTTGTCATCTGGACTTTTCTTAAACTGATACTGATGACATTTAATAGAATAATTTGTTTTATTCCAACTCAAGAATAGTACTTCTTTAAAAAATCATAAGGACTGGTGCTTTAAAATGATCTGGCCAAATCTATGCATGGTGCTCATTGCCTATTTTATCTCTAAAACTGTACAAAAATACTACAGAAATATTACAAAAAAACGTATTCTTGATGAAGATCAATTGTTGACGTACCAACACTTGTTTGTGCCCATCTGAGGATAATACATTAACATTTAACTACTTTAATACGTGTTTTTCTGTCCACTTAAGGATCTTAAAAAGTTTTAGGCAGGACAGACGCATTTCCCATTGCCTTAAATTATGTTTACAACACTGAAAATATTCCAGTGAGGCATCACATACTCGCCACCCACAGCCCCTGTGACTATTTATAGGGAAATTCCATTATGGAAAGAAAAAATCTGAGAAGAATCCTACTCCATAAATAAGGTGGGAAAGGGTGGGATATATATAAGAGTGTGTATTCTACAGGGAAGGGTCTTAAAACAGAGAGTGGTGCTCTGTCATGTCATTCTTTATTATGTAGTAACTCTGTAAGAGCTAGAGCTGATGGATGTTAGGCTGTAATTTTGCTGAGAAGCTGCGTGAAATTGTTTCACACATAATTGAAGGTCTGTGTCACAGGTCTTGTCATACAGCCTGGATGCTGTAAACAGCCAGACCCTGTATTATTTTTTATTGGAATATGTTTGGTGGTCATTGTCTAATCATGAGTTGTGGTTTTGAAAAGATGTTGTTGAAGAAAGCAATTGACTTTTTTATTTTTATTTTATTTTGTTAAATTGATACTTTCTTCTCATCATGAACTACGCTTATAAAGTCATCAGCTTTGTAAAGTCTCATCATGTCTGCTGAGAATATTGTTAGTCTGTAGAGCAGGGGTGTCCAAACTATGGCCCGTTTCCTTTTTTGGAGCGGCCCGCGAGGTATTTTAGAAATAGAATGAAAGTTGGCCCGCTGTTAAGCAGGTTTTTATAATGTGAGATTCAAAGTTTGAACGCTAGGTGTCAGAAATGGGACAAAGAGTCTAGAAGCGGCGAGAGTGAAGTTGAAGAGCAGAAAAACGGGCCAAAGAGTCTAAAAGCGGAGTGGGTGCACAGTTTTAGCGCAGAAAAACTGGCCAAAGAGTCTAAAAGCGGAGAGGCTGCTCAGTGTTAGAGCAGAAAACTGGCCAAAGCGTCTAAAAGCAAAGAGAGTATTCAGTTGTAGCGCAGAAAAACAGGCCAAAGAGTCTAAAAGTTGCCGTGATTAAGGAGTTTAATATTAAGAGACCTCATGAATCAATTTGAAAAATCTTAGTTTACACAACACTGTCAAAGATAAAGATAGTAAGTCAAGTAAAATGATGTGTAAATGAAAGTAATTAGGAAAATGTATTATTTAAAGTGGTATATTTCATTATTTGTTTTATTACAGAGTCTGTGGCCCGTGACTTCAAATATATTTCTCCTTCTGGCCCCAACAAAAAAAGTTTGGACACCCCTGCTGTAGAGGAACAATCAGCCCAGACAACATGTCTATGTGGGGCCTTAATGAGATTTGACAGTTTTATATTGGCCTCACTATAATTGTCAGTCATGGACCAGGATGATTTAAACATTGGTCTAGATGGGAACCATGTAAGACTAAGATAGGCTGTAACAATCGGGCACATTTGGGACACAGCACATGTATAAACGCACTCAGAGCCCACGCCCACCTGGAACCTACCTTGCTCATGTTCCACCCATGTGAACCCACATCAGCATGTTGGCTGAGACCATTCAACTCTAAGTGCTTGAACTTAGAATGTGTCTTTTATGCAGGAACTGCCCTAAAAACCTATACAGCTGTGCGTGGGCATTTCTTGGACCTTTGGAACAATGTTCCCTCTTTGCTGGAGTGTTAAATGTCTTTTTTCTCTTTTTCTCAGAAGAATTACTTAATAGGTCTAAAACAGATGCTGAGTACGTCTTATAAAAGAGCTTGTGCCATTTCTGATGAATTCTCAGAACTTAACTTACAGTAGACCTACAGTATACACTCTCTTTAGACCAAACAAGTTAAGCCATATTGATAAGCCATACATGACACTGATTACAGGCCTAGTCTTGAGTGATAGCATTGCATTTCTCAGTGTAAAGGGTTTCCTTAATTGGTAATGCCATTTAGCCTGGATTCATGTGGAGACTCTGGTTGCCCCATTGTCACATCAGTGAGAGCATCGCCTAACTGCAGTGGAAACTTCATTTCAGGTCTAATATTAGCTCTGTCCCTGGAAAATTCCTTTTAAATGATCGCTAGCTGAGAAACAGGAAAAGAATTTTCTTTAACGTTTTGGTTGACAGTGCTGGGCAGGAATTTTTTTAAGCAGCTTATAGAGGGGGTCTTGGGAAAACAGATGTGGAACCATGGGAGATTTGTAAAGAAAACGCAATGGCTTGTTGTGTGACTAAATCTGAGAGCGTATTGTTTGACCGGTTTCTTGGTTGTTATCATCAGTTTCCTCCTTTCTCACACAGCGTTTCTCAGAAAGCTCCCTGTAGGCATGTCTACCCCCAAATCCTTAGATTTGAAATTCTATGGATATCAAGTTAAATGAGTTAAATGAAAAAAGCCTGGATCGTACGTGAACAGCAGTGTTTGGTTTGCACTAAACATGGCTGAATTTCATGCCGCAGAGCTGATTCCCATATGTATACCACATGTAGCTAACATTTGTGTGTGTGTTTGTTTTGGCAGGTAAATCCCATCTGGCTATTGTGCAGAGGGTGAACAACGAAGGCGAAGGAGACCCTTTCTATGAGGTTCTGGGCATTGTAACGTTAGAGGATGTCATTGAGGAGATCATCAAGTCTGAGATTCTTGATGAGACTGACCTGTACAGTACGTCTTTAAAATAATCGTCCTTATATTTGTAATATTTCATATTTATCATGAAATGTGTTATGTGATTGTATGAAATAAATCTGTGTAGTGGAAAAGATAAATTGCCTGTTTTAACAGCTTTTAGATGGCAGTTTTTTAAAGTCCTTCATTTTAGAGACTATATATAAAACCCTTCTTGCTTCTTGCAAAAGAGCTGTGTTGTTTATATTGTAGTCATAGGTTTTTGCAGTTTACTTGTTGTAAATGAACAGTGAAATAATTTAAAAATACAGTTATTCTACATTTAAAGAATGTATTTTTTTATAATTGATGTATTTGGAACACTTCTGACCATTAATTACACATAGGACCCTATTTAAGCAATCTATACCCCACTGATCAATTGCACATTGTGTGGCTGGAAAAAATAAGGCATGCACAGCTCTAAATGCACAAAAGGCAAATGAGACTGTCGACAGGGTGCTAGATAGCAATTAGCATTGCGGCAGTGTGTGCAGTTTGTATGATAGGGCCCTTAGAATTTTAAATTCAATGTGACAGATAACAACTAAAAAAAATCTTTTAACATATTTTTTGTACAGTGTATGCACCATTTGCTTTTTTAACATGGCCTTTCTGTTTTCTGAAAAAGCTGACAACAAGACAAAAAAGAGGATCGCCCATCGAGAGAGGAAGCAAGATTTCTCCGCTTTTAAGCCGACAGACAACAATCTTGGGGTCAAAATATCACCACAGCTTCTGCTGGCTACCCTGCGTTTCTTGGCAACTGGTACTGATTTTGGTGTTTGCATAGTTAGAAAAGAAATTACAGATTTGTTCATATCCATCACCTCTCCTCTTGCTTTCTGTTCTTTGGATCTAGAGGTAGAGCCGTTTGGTCCTGCTCAAATGTCTGAGAAGATCCTCCTGCGCTTGCTCAAACATCCCAACGTCATCCAGGAGCTCAAGTATGACGACAAAAACAAGAAGATGTTAGAGCACTATCTTTTCCATCGCAACAAGCCTGTGGATTACTTCATCCTCATCCTACAGGTCAGCTACAAACATGGTTTCTAAGCAGTAAAGGCGTGCATAATCCACAGTTTAGCATGAGTTTGGTAATTTATACATAGGCATGTTACAATAAATGTTTTTGTTTGGATGATAAATTGTTCTAGAAATTATTGGAATTTTAAACATTTTATGCCACTTATAAAATGATAATATAAAAGGTATAATAGTGCATTTTGCCGCTGTCCAAAGAAAAACAAGTGTCATAATATGAACACACAGATGAACAACAGTCTCTTACACCATGTTAAAATTTCTTGATAAATGGCCCAGTAGAAATTCTCCAAAATTACCTAAAATAAACTTACATTTACCTCCATTGAAAGTTAAGAGGGTTTTGTTTTTCTCCTATAAAATTGCTGTTTTGGAGATGTGGACATGGTTTTTATTGGACATGTCCAGATATTGTATTGTATGAAAAATCAATAACTTAATGGTTACAGGTCTCTATGCACACAAATGATCATTCTAGATGAGTGACAGATACCTCAATAGTGAATTGGTGGACAACGATGTTGAAGTTATGTATGAAGTTTAATAAATATTCTCTTTTGGTTACTGTCTAAGAAACCATGAAGTAAACTGTTAATAATGGTGTGTTAATTTAAATCATCAGATTACATGTACATAAGATTACAGGATATGATATATCATTGCATGTCTATCATACAGACAAATCTGTATGAAAAGGGGAAAGACAAAAATATTCAAACTTGAATGTAAAATTATAGTTTCAAGAACATTTCTAATAACTTTTATAAACTTAAATAACATTGAAATAAATAATGATCATAAACATGTTTCTTCGGCTTGATCTAGCTTCTGTACTTACGCAGATCTCCACACTGAGGGCCTTTACCAGAGATGTTAAATATTGTTGATCCTCTTCTGTTCGCAAACTAATTAGCTTCTTTTATTGAAGGGTCTCCTCATTTATAAAGCTTCTCTGTCGGTGCCTATCGGTACCACTTCAAGCCCTGCATATACGCCAGCAGTTTCTCCCGTATCCCACACATAATTCATGATAAAGCACACAAGCTGTATAAGCCGGGACTATCTCATCCGTGCTAATGCAGTACTTATCTGGCTAAATTGCTGACAATGAGCTAACTCAGGCCAACACATTTTCCCCATGTCAATAATCATCACTTTTTGAGTTGACGTACTTGCTGCCTTATGACTTATCAGAAAAGTGGTCAGATATATGAAGCATATTTTTGTTTTATGAGATGTTGCATCCTCTAAAATTTTATGTAGAATATAGTAATCCAGTTTTTTGTCTGTTAATCACACTTGAATTACTGGTCAGTTAACTTTTCACAGAAATGAGGATAGGAAGTAGAAGCGATCTGACAATAATGCTAACATTGTTGCTGTACAAAAATAAAGATAGCAATATATTGTTCTTATTGATGCAGGTTAATTAACTTGCAGTGTATCTAAAGCTCAGGAATGGTAGTTTTGTCCACTTGTATATGAATTGTGTATTCAGCATATGCTCAGTCAGTCTCTGGGTCAATTCCTGTGTAGAATGTGTAGTATGTAGCCCTACAGGCCGATTAACTATTGAACCCCATGAACTGTACATTTAACTAAGCCATGACTTTACAAACTGACCGGGCTGAGTGAGGCCTGTCACGGTAATTATGCAATCGACTTATTGTTCAGTATGTATGTCAATGAGTTTTGCTGACTTCTATTTTGCTCATTTAGATAAATGAGCCAGTAAATTAACTTTGGCTTTATTTTATTTATGCTTTATTTATTTAGAATATTTAAATATGCTTGTGTATATTTTAATACCTTTTATAAATCTCAATATACACTGCCTGGCCAAAAAAAAAAGTCACATACTCTCATATTTGGTTAGACCGCCTTTAGCTTTGATTGCGGCGCGCATTTGCTGTAAAATTGTTTTGATAAGCTTCTGCAATATCACAAGATTAATTTCAATCCAGTGTCGCATTAATTTTTCACCAAGATCTTGCATTGATGATGTTATAGTCTGACCACTGAGCAAAGTCTTCTCCAGCTCATCCCAAAGATTCTTAATGGGGTTAAGGTCTGGACTCTATGGTGAACAATCCATGTGTGAAAATGGTGATGTCATGCTACCTAAATCACTCTTTCACAATTCCAGCCCCATGAATCCTGACATTGTCATCTTGGAATATATGTCCGTGCCATCAGGAAAGAAAAAATCCATTGTTAGAATAGCCTGGTCTATATTCAGTATATTCAGGTAGTCAGCTGACCTCATTCTGACATTTGCTTAGTTTTACCAGGTGGCAACCTTTTTTTTGGGCCAGGAAATGTATTACAAAATTTGTTTGTCAAAAGTTTATTGTTATTTTTTTAAAGTATATAATCACATTATTATTTAATTATTTTATCATAATAAAGAACCAAGCTTAACATTCCTTTAAAGCCTTTAATTCATTTTTCCTTCTAAATGGCAATTTTATTATGAAGGATAAATGATTGATAATATTATAAATATTATCATATTGAGGTTTTATGGTATCTTAACATTTTTGCCAAGTGTTGGTAATTTTTTGAAAGAAATGTAAGTGTGTGAGTATGTTTACCCTCATCATTACATAAATAGTTGCATGCAAAAGGAATCAACTGACAAGATTAAAACTTGGTGGGTTGTCGTGGAGTGGCTGTGGGTGGAGGTGGTCAAAGCCAAGATCAACAGTTTATTGTCACATGTCAGAAGGCCTGGTGGTCTGGTGTCGTGGTGTGTGGGTTGCAATTACATACAGTGCCTGATCACAAAATGCCAGGTTTTTGTTACCGGAACTTTCACAGTCAAGGGTTACATTTATGAGGTCCTGCAACCAGTGACCCTACCTTTACTAGACACACACTCTGATGCACAGTTTCAGCAGGACGGTGCTCGTCTGCATGCTGCTGCCCTCTCATGAGCTTCCCCCGAAGACTATGAAATTGAATATGAATGTTTCTGTGACAATGAGTGTATATTCATGAGTAAAACAGTTCAAATAGTCCTGAACATCTGAAGCTTGAACATTTGTGCTTGATTACACTAATGAGGTTCTCCTGTTCGTTCTCAGGGGAAGGTGGAGGTTGAGGCCGGCAAGGAGGGAATGAAGTTTAAAGCTGGGCCCTTTTCTTATTATGGAATGATGGCCTTAACATCATCACCAGGTCTGTATAATGATGTAACTCAAACACACACACACACACACACACACACACAACACAAGTGCTAGCTGTGAGCTGAGGTGGTGCTGACTCCTCACTTCTCCAGTAATGCCTTCTGCCCTGGAGCTCTGCCTCTCAGCTCTACACACAGCCTTCTACACCTGCCATTCAGTCCTGCTGACAGCTGGGTCAGCTGATCTCAGACTCATTTATACTGTTCGGCATTGAGCTTGGCCTGGGTTTGGTCGATTTAATTGTGGCAGATGCACGGATTTATTCTACTGTGGGTCTGTATCTTTGTATGATTACATCAAATTGTGCATGTTTTTCACCAATCACTTGTTTTCTTTATTGTCTTTTGAAAAGCTTTTGGATAACACTGTTGGTTGTAGGAGAGGGTGGGGCACACCCTTCATTTCTGGGTAGTAAAATATCTGTCAGGTTTATGCAGGTTCAGATATACATATATTCATACAAATATCTGCATCAAAATAAATAAGAATAATGACACAACTGATATAACTACAAAATAGAACATATATGTATTAAATATTCACTGGTGCAATACAGATATATCATTATTGTCACTCAAGAACCTTGTATCTCCCAAACTGTTCTTATAATTCTTATAGTTGGAGCCAAGTCATTTAGAAACATTTAATTATAATTGGTCCAGGGAAACAACTGTTGTATTCAAATTCTGTAAAAATTGACACAAATGGAGATATGCATTTTTTGAGTAATGTCAAGGACATTTAATAAAATGTTTCATTTACATATAGCTCCATATAGCTAAATCTGTGGATTAAAAATATTTCAAAAGTATGATATATGGAAAAGTATGGAAAAAATATGGAAAAGTAGCATAAAGAAACCCTGAAGTTGTTCTGAACCTATTTAAAGTATATATATATATAATATAATATATATTATAATATATTTTAACACTGATATATTTAAAAAATGAAGGTTGTGCCTCATGCTCCCCTATGTCTAAATCACTATTGCTCTGTAAATGGTTGATTTTTTAAAGTTTGTTTCTTTTTCTTTCTTTGTGTTTTCGCCTTTCTACATTTTAATTCTCCAGTTCCACTCTCCTTGTCTCGAACATTCGTTGTGAGCAGGGCAGAGTCACTTGCGGGATCTCCAGGTACACACTCGTCCTTACCTTCCTTTCTTGCTCTCGCTCATCCTCCCTGATACTTCTTCTCAGTCATTCCTGATTCCTAATGCTACCCTTTCCCACTTTCAGCTTACTGACATTCTTTCTCTTGCTTGTTATGAGACATAACTAAAAACCACATTTCCAAAATATCTGTCACTCTGACTGATCATGGGAAGAGTACTTTGTTGAATTAGAATTTTATTAGAACTTCAGCTACATTTTTTTACAAGCTAGTAATAATATAATATAAATAAGCATAATCTTATTTTGATTAAAAATCAATTCCCTTTCAAAACGTTTTCTCTTTTTTTTTCTTAGTATTTTGCATTTGAACTCATTTTATTTGGATTTCACCAACTTAGTGGTTCCTGTGATGCTCTTAATTCTATGAAATATAACTTGCAAGTGCTAACCATGCCTGTGGTAAAAGGTTATCCATTACTAGTAACCATTATATTGGATTATACTATTGTTGAGATGGAACCTCATTTAATCTAGATAAATTCTAAGATACATCTTGGAAAAGTTGTTAAGAAGAAAAAATCCACTGACTGTCATTTTTGTGTGTGTGGGAAAAGTGTTTAGCCGTGAGACAAACCTGGATTCAGTGTCTAAGCAAAATTTGTTCAAAACACAAAACAGTATAGTTCACAAGGCCAGTACTGGACCTCCATCTCTCAGTGGTCCTTATACTACAAGCCCCTGATGGACAGAATGATAACCATCTCTACTGGTTGTTTAGCCCACAGCAGCACCAGCAGATGACCTTACAACTTTTTGTTTGCTACACAGAGAATAAGTCACCTCCGCGACCTTTCGGACTCAACCACTCGGACTCTGTGAACCGCAACGACCGCATGGAAGCTCTCACCCCAACCCTGGGCAGCAGCAACAACCAGCTTAATGCCTTCCTGCAGATCTATGTGCCGGACTACTCCGTTAGAGCGGCGTCTGACTTGCTCTACATTAAGGTTTGCATCTTGAGATTCTCATATTTGACAAATGTTACCAGATTAGATGAAGACACTAGAAAATTTATATTAAGAGAAATGTGAATACTTTACAAAGGTGTATCCACTGGCAGTTCAGGTAAGCCAGTTGTACCTCAGACTGTATCATAGGGCAGCCCCAGACCAGAACCTGTATGAGTCCTTAAATCAGTTACACCCACATATCTTATAAGATTATTATACAAGACACTTAACATGTATAAATTGTGTATAAATTGTCTGTTGACCTTGTAATTTTCTACACAAAAGCCTAATTTAAAAGCCTAATATGGGCCTGTAAAATCCACAATGTGTATTACAACTCTAATGTGTATTACATAGCATTACACTTGTAAAAGAGCCTCAAATGCATCTCAGAGCACCTCCTGAAGTGAGTGATGGGATTGATATCTGTTAAATCTGTCTTTGGTGCATTTACACCTTTTTTGTGGTTTAATCTTATCCAGAAATAATCCTGACATTTAAGATGCATATAGAAGCTGTCTAATGAAAAAGAAACAAGCACTCCATTTTTGTCTACACAATTGGACCCCACAGACTTACACTTAAACTTACACTGGCTAAATGGACTACTTGAAATTCTCCAGAATTACTTGAAATAAACTTTTTTCTTTTTACATTGACTTCTTTTGAAAGTTAGGAATGTCTTATCTCTCCCGTGCAAAGTTGCTGTTTTGGTGAGGCATGTTTTTCATTGGACAGCGACAGTATGAAGTGACCTGGTGTAAACAAGGTCACAGATATTTGGATAGCTATAAGGGATGTACTAATATATATATATATATATATTTATTTATAATATATATATATATATATATATATATATATATATATATATATATATATATTTTTTTTTTTTTTTTTTTTTTTAACCAAAATTTAACAAAATATTATTTAGTTAAGCATGTGTGTTTTTTTTTTTTTAGGAGCATTGCATAAATGAAATACCCTAAAAACATTTTTCTCTTGCTTGCTTATTGTTTGTTTGGTATACGTTATTTGGCCAACCACGAAAGTGCTGTTTTTGTCGAACCGATCATTTTAGTTGCGGAATATTTGGTGCAACCCTAGTGGGACTCATCATTTACAGAGCATTTCAACTTTTCCTCTATTTGTCATGTATATGTCATGTAAAATACCTGACTATATCTTCCCTGTAAAGGTGCTGTTTTGGATGTTTTTCCTTGGACAGCGACAATATGAAGTGACCAGGTGTAAACAGGGTCACAGATATTTGGGTGGCTGAAAGTAACAATAATACTGAAGTGACGTTTGCATGGCAATGAATAAAATGGATAAAAGCTATGTGTGAATATTGATGTGTTTTTTAAATAAAGCTCTGTTGGGTTCTGCTTTGTGTGGCAGGTGACCCGGCAGCAGTATCAGAACGCTCTCATGGCGTCCCGCATGGACAAGACGCCCCAGTCTACTGAAAGTGAGTTCACTAAGATCGAGCTGACACTGACTGAACACCAGGACGGACCAGTAGTAGAGTCGGCCTCGCTGCTGATCCAGCAGCAGAACTCGTCCTGTGCTCACAAACCCAACAACCACAGTGCGCACGGCGATGGAGCCATCTAAAGGAACGCGAGAGCTCTACTCCAGGATTTATTTTTCTCTACTGAGCAGCTGGGAAGCTTTCACTGGGCAGCTTCTCTGGGATAAAATGAGCCCTCTGATTTTCTACTTTTCATCACAGGCTTTCTGAGGGACAGAGGGCACATTAAAATACTAGACACCACAACGTGGGACGTGCTAATATACTGCAGGCAGAACTAGGAACGACCATTCTCTCTTCCTACTTACCTACACACTCACTCACTCACTCACTCACTCACTCACTCACTCACTCACCTGTACTCTGATCAGACAGAGCGCACTCACATCCAGTTATAGAGAAATAGAAGAGGCCTGAAGGACATGCTGAGTTACGAGTAGCTTGCTGAGCTGGAGTGGGGCTCATTTGTCATTTGGGTGTTTGTGCAGATTTGCAGATGTTAAAATGAAAAATGGAAGCTTCCTTACCTCAGTTCTTTGTTTAGAACAAAAGCTGTGAGTGCTCTGGACAGAGCAAGGTAGGCATGGCAGTCATCATTTATTATTAACACAGTGCTCGACGGGGTTCGTTTGTGAGCGTTTCATAGAAAAGAGCCTTGTTATACAGTACTTACAAGCACGATTAACACCCTTGTGGGGAATTTCTTTAGTTGCTTAACCTTTTTTAAATTATTTAAATGTTCGTTTTTAGGCTGTTCTGACCTGACTATTGACATTCACTGGAATCAGGGAGATTGATCACAGTGTTTATAGACCAACGCTCCTGCCTCAGTCCAAATTGCTTTGGTAAACAGATCTGCTTACTGATGCTTACGGAAAGGATTCAGAGCAACCGTGTCTAGAAGGAACTAGTATGTCTTTTTATTACTTTTTTATGTATACATGCCATACAAGGAGCTAAAATAGAACCTTTTAAGAGTGCTCAGTTATGCCAATAAGACAGAACACCAACACCATCAGTTACAGATGCACTAAATATTAAAATATATATATATATATATATAAAAAAAAGTAACAATGTATGGGGCCGAAAAAAGCATTTTTATACTGAATTTATATTAAACAACTTAAGTTTTCTTTGAAAAAACAGGCAAAAAAACTTTAATGCTAATTTATAATTTAGGAAGTGGTCCAAAAATGGCAAAATCATTAAAAACCTGCAAGTTCAATTTTGGTTACAGCCCAAATAATGGCATTACGGTGTGTCCCTACCATCAATGCTAAACTAAACACTAAGGTTTCTGAACATTATCATCAGATGCAGGTTCACGCTTACGGATTCCAGTGTCTTCACAGCTGTTGCGAAGCCCTATGCATTTTCCACAGAAACAGCCATGGCCACACCACCAAGCCTTTCCAGCATAGCCAGCCGTGGAGATATAGAGGCTACTCAAGACCAGAAACACGAGTGTTAGGACCAAAGATGGAGAATTATGCGGACGTAGTATTGAAGACGCAGTGTTAAATATGTGGGTGCTGTGTTCCTTTAAGCATAACGATTCAAAGCAGCAGCACCAGATGTCACTTTTATCACTTTTATGCAAATACCCAACTCCCCACCACCCTACCAACCGTGCAAAGGCTGTGTCTTACATGTGTATAGATACATTAAGTGCTACGTAAAGTATTTTCAGTACAAAGACATTCAGTATGTTTACATGTGAGGGCCTTTTTCATGTACGTTCTTTTCTTTTCTTTTTTTTTTTTTACCATACTTTTAGAATCTGAGGTACCGTGTCACATTTTACACTATACTGAGTACAGGCTGTATATATCTCACCATGTAACTTTTTCTTCGGGTTTTTGTATGAACATTGGTGGACCATTTTTTGTTAACAATAAGCTTTGATTTGATTTGAAGTGTCTAATCATGTGCTAAACCATGTTTTAAAACAATGTTGTTCATTTGTTTTGTTTGGTTTAAACAGTTCTACCATATTTTTTTTATGTTGCATTTTCAGAAAACGTAAGTTCTTGCTTCATAACATTCTAGATTATATATAATTCCACTGAGTTCCACAGTCTGAATTCAGTATCATGGGAATAAGGTACTTATCATACATGTATTTATTATGTCTGCACCTCAATTGGGAAACTCTTCTGGAGGTATGCTGTTTTTTTTTTTAGTTCAGAATTTCAGTTCATTGTTACATTGTACAAAAGTGATGACTCAACTCTTCAAGGGCTTCTGTTTGAGGAGTGCTCTAGTGGAGTATCACATGAGGTTCAGCTAGGTTCTCAGTCTTAAGTATTTATGTAGCAACCTGTGCAATAGTGTATCAGTTCTGCAGGGACAATCAGGAAACTAAATAACCCACAAAACTCACTCTCAAGTGCTCTTGCAAACAGGACACAATTAAGGAGACAATTAACAGATTGATGACTGAGGGTAGAGGCTAAACATTGTTAGATGAGATCTATGAGGGTAAGGAACGTAGGCCCTGTTTACACCTGGTCTCTTTGTGTATTTAGTATCTGTTTCTTTAATATTAAGATCTGTCCACACTATTATTTGCAAGTGTCTGGTCTTCACAAATGCATCTGCATAGGTTGCTGCAGTAACAAATCCAAATCCATCCAATTGTGTTGTTGCTCTGATTTGGGAAAAATATATATTTTATGTGTTTTTTGCTCAATCTGTACAATCTTTTTAATGTCTGTCTGAATATAGCCTTAAAGATACTGATGATGTTACAATGCTAAAAACATTTCAACCAAATGCTTAATCTCAGACCACATCCTGAAGTGGTTTGGGTGATCAGATTTGAATGCGTTTTAAATCTGTTTTGGGTCCGTTTACACATCGTGAATTTGCCTTATCCAGATACATTACTCATACTGAAGCTGCAAGAAGTGACCAGGTGTAAACAAAGCCACAGTGTGGCTCTTAACAGCCAGACAAAGAATGAAGACTATTGAAATAGATTCTTTTTACTGATGAAACATTAGCATTGAATCTCTTTGAACCATGAGTCAGCTATATATTGTACACATTAACAGAGTGTTCAGTGAGCTAAGTGTATTTCCAACCTCATTCTGTAGTCCATTTCACACTGTAAAGAAAGGTTCTAGTTTTTTTTTCTGAGAGTAACGGTGTGTCCTGAAGATTGTAAACTTGTCATGGCTCGCCTTAGATGGAACAGAGGAAACGTCTTCAGAAATGTGGTGCTCAAACAATTGGTTCGAGTCCATCATACAGTATATTGCTGCTATTCAGAATCTTGAATGTCTTTAGAAATGCTGTAAAGGCATTGAGAACAGAGTTGTATTGTATACTTATCATCAACAAGAAAATATAATCTATATATATATAAAGAAGTTGAATGTTCTATTATATAAAAAAAAATCCTGTTTTGACAACTGCTTAATGATACATTCTTGTTTAATTTTTTATTGCCTGCTTTTTTAACAGGCTGTTTGTTTGAATGGCCACCAGGTGGAGCTGCAGCCCACACACACTGTTCGCATGCACCCCCCCAAACATGCGGTACAGTACATTTGTTCAGTACCTTTTAAAATAAAGTTTTTAAATGGGTCTTGGCTTGGGCATACAGTTAGTCGTTGGGCACGTATATAAGCCGGTATAGAACACTTACAAAATATAAAATGTAACTTTTCAAACATTTTGCGAATCAACAGTGATTTTTAAAGCAAATTTGTACTTAACCCCTTAACAGGCCAGGATTTTTCCCAATTGTCTGCCTGACATTTCACCACTAAATCTTAATGGATTTCTGTTCAAGCATTACATAAAAAGCTTTCATGTTTGATAAGGAACATTACTGCAAAGCACAATTGTAATTGTAATAGAAAATATTTAAGTAAATATAGTATATAAATGTCAAAATATAATGACTAAAATCATTACAAAAAATATTTAATTTTGTTATGTTTGTCTAGTTTTTACGTCTATTTTCGAACATGCATAATTTAGGTTGCTTTCTGTTACTGATCTAGAATTATTAAGTGGAGTAGAGAGTGAACAGACAGCTTCTCCAAGTGTCCTGTAAGAGATTTCAAAGCCATCAAATTTTCAGAATGTAAATGATTTATCTTACTGCAGAAAAAAGGGTTTTGTATCACCCACACCTGTAGCCTGTATACAGAAAGGGGTTAAGCACCTAATTCTGCTTTCTCAGTATTTGCCAGGTTTAGTAGGTCTGAAGGCTGTGTTCAGAAGATTCAATTCAATTCAATTTTATTTTTATAGCGCTTTTTACAACAAAGGTTGTCACAAAGCAGCTTCACAGAGAAAAACAGGTCCACGCCTCTTATGAGCAGCACCACAGAGATGCCAATTTTATGGTAACACAGTGGCAAGGAAAAACTCCCTTTAAGAGGAAGAAACCTTGGAAGGAACCAAGACTCAATCAGAGGAAACCATCCTACTCGGGTTGACCCGCTCAGTACAAACAAATAACAGAACAAAACAACAGTACAGAGAATTAATGTGAACTTTAGCTAAAATAAAAGGTACTAATTTATGAATATAAAAATGTGATGGGCACAAACTATAGAGCTATGGCTAATATAGAAACAGATACTGAGTGTGTTAATGTTAATCAGTGCAGGGTTGCAGAGCTGGAGTACAACACAGCGGGCAGTGGAGAGCCAGGATGGGAACATCAGGAACAGGGCATCCCCATACATTTAAAAGAGATAGAGAGAGAAAGCAGAAAGGAAAGAAAGAGAAAAAGCAGGAGTTAGAAAGGTTGTGTAATAGTTCTGATGAGTAGAAGGACAGGGCTGATTCCAGAAAGCTGGAACCACAAGTGGACACTTGTTCAACAAGATCTGTTGCTGAACACATGACTGTCTGTACTGTTTTTAACAAGTAACCAGACCGGATGTGTGTGTTCAGACATCCCAAATGTATCTGCATTGGTTGTTGCAGAATTGTGGTCAGAGTCACAAACCTTTGGCCCTCGTCTGAAACCCCAAACTTCTGACACTCTGGATTTGATAAGGTAGCTGTTAGTCACCATTTATAGTTTCACACTATTATTTGCAAAATGTATAAGACAATTTAAAAGCAATGATCAAAACAAAGGCATAAGAGAAATAGTCTTTATTTCTACAGTAATTGATTACAGATTATAAACGTTATCCATGACACATTCTTTCTTTTTGTTTTTTTGCCTAAACCTAGGCAAAAATGACAATATCTTGTAAAACACAATATTTAAAAGAAAACAACAAAAAACACTTAATTGTAAAAAAAAAAAAAAAAGGAAAAAAATGACTAGGCTCTTGCCATATCTTTATATGCCTGCTGTTTGTTCTTAGCCTCCTCCCTGCACCTGCTTCTTCAGAGGCACTTTAACAGTGTGAGCAGTCTATAATCCTCTATAAACCCCTTTTTATATCTATAATTTTAATGTAGACTATAAACCAATATATCTAATCAAATATCAATTCAGTTTATGCATGTTGAATGTGTCTTGAAGGGTCAGATGTGTTTACACAGCATTAACGTGGCTCAAAGGTCTCATGTGTGGTTAAAGCAACTGAATTTCTATCAGTTTTAGGAGGTGCATTTACACTTGCATGTCTTGGCTTGGCTTTATTCAGATCTATTCAGGTCTGTTTAGACCTGGTCACACAATGTGACTAGTATCTGGATTGTTTCAGTTGCCAAATGCATCTTGAAGGAAGGGATGTGTTTGCACTGCTATAGCATTTGTTGTTGAGTGGTTTAAGAATTATCATTTGCATACAATTTGAATGCTTCTTAGCAGCATTTACACACATTTCTAACTATATCCAGATATAATCCGGATTCTCAAAACTCAAGATGAAGCAAACAGATGCAAACATTGTCATAAAAGGACCAAATATAAACAGGGTTCAATCGGTAGTGCAGTCTAGATCTAGATCTTGATCTGCAGGCTAATGAATACCTCTTCTGAGATGAGGCTGTTCTTAGTGGATTGTATAATACAAATTATGATTTCACTCTACACATTTGCACTGTAATCAATGCAAAAAAAAAAAAAACAAACAAACAAAAAAAACATCCCAAACCAAACACCCACAAACAAAATAACCAAAACAGATCACACCTTTTTAACAAATCTGAAAAGAAAGGCATAATTGTGCCTTTCCTTTATGTAATGAAACAATTACAAGCCAGTGTGACTCACAGGCCTGCTAAGCCCACACATAACAGGCATAACAGTAAAGCAGTCTTTGATTGTGGCCATGTTCCTGCTCTCAGCTGCCAGAGCAAACCAAATCACCAAAGGTCAGAAAAATAAGGTCTCCTTTTATCAGCAACACTGATGGATGAGATTGTTCAAAAGTGCACAGAACACATGCAACTGTATGGCTGGATATATATACAGTACAGCAGTCAGCATATCAAAGGAACAGCAAGAGCAAGGCAAGATCATTTAATCTGCGTTTTTCATTCAAATCATTTTTCACTCAACAGATTTATATTGCTTAATTATTATAATTTCCTGTTGTAACGTCAGCATGTGGCTGTTGATGTTAGGGTCAAATTCACATCTGCATAAATATATTCGATGCATATAGAACAAGCAGTACTGCGTGAGACGAGGGCCGATCAAGAACCAAGTTAATCAGGAGTCAAGTACAATAAATCAAAACTGAATGATTACACACAAATTGTGTCCCATTTGGTCTACAAGTGTCCATGACTAGCAGGCAATAAAAACAAAGAAATTGGGTCAAAGTAGAGCCTTTTTAAATCATTCTAATCACTAGTCCAGGATAGACACAGGATAGACTATTTTGGGAGAAGCAGCACTGCAGTAGCACATCAGGAAAAAGAACACAATGAGAATCCAGCAGTTGGACATTTCCAAAAAAAAAAAAAAAAAAAAAAGAAGGTAGAACAGAAAATCAGATTCAGCATTAGACTGAACAGCTGAATATCTAAACATCTAAACGCCTTTTATAGTACTTTACATGGCTTAAGGCATGATGATGCATAATCAAAATACACTGTGAAGCAGTGAGGTAATCTTGCATCTGCATGCAGGCAACTAATGCCATGCACTCCTCATTTATGGCTGCGGAGATTTTTGCGTTGATGCAGTTGCCTTCCTAGCACAGCTGCTGAGTAACTCAAACTGTGTGGCTGTGTTTTACTCAGAACGGATATCTAATATGGCAGTTATCTCAATTGTATTGTTTTTTTTTTTTTTAGCTTTTTAAAGAGAAAGAAACAAAAAAACATAACTGTAATGTAGAAGAAGAACCGTTTTATGCATAATATCACTTTCCATTAATGGAAATAAACATTACAAGAAAGATACAGCTGTACTAACAGCTCAATTAAATCAATTAGGATAGATACAGTTGCTTAACAAAAACCTTAATGACTGACCTGTTGTTGAATGTCACAGGCCCAACACTGGTTACAGCAGGCATTGGCTAACTGTGTGAGATATGGAGGTCTAGAATAGAGCACAGTTCCCATCATGCATGTAAGGTTTAATTCTGGGAGGCTCAAAATCTCACTCCTCACCACATGAAATGTCACTGCATGCAGCTATTATTTTTAAGGTTCTGCTAAGAATAAGGCAAATGTACTATACAAGTCGTATTTGTTCTCTCAGTATCATGCAGTTGGCATGGTAACAAACTGGAACATTTGCAATGTTATCACGGATCATGAGAGGTGGAAGGAGGGGAAAAAAAAAAAAAAAAAGAGAGTTTGGTCAGTGAGAGTTCCACTGTGGGTTCCAAAGTGAATCTCACTTATAAAGCAAAGCCTGAACAACAGAAGGCACCCTCAAAGCTTTTAAGCCATGAATGTACACTTACAATTCTAAAAATATAACCGAATCTTGAATAATACAGCAGGAAAAAAATAATTATTTTTTTCTCTTTATCCAAGAATAAAGTTGATCTATGGATAATAAATGCTCTGGTGAATGTACCGTTTTCTAACCTGATAACATTTCTAACCATGTTTCTATACTAATTCTAAAACCTGTCTATTCTTCCTCCTCTTCTTCCTCCTCCTCCTCCTCATCATCGTCCTCGTCATGGCAGTGTGTGATCTCCTGTGGTGTCTGAGGGAACAGATGAGGAGGCTGGATCTCACTGATGGACCGTGTCAGCTGGTGCCTCTTGCACTCGTAGTCTTTGAAGTCCACAGAGCGACGGTTGCGTGTTGCCATGGGTGACTCGGTGTCATTGATGTCCACATGAGTGTGTTCTACAGTGGACTCATGAGGCATCTGCAGAAGAAAATAACACATAAGGAACACATGGTAACAAACCATATTTTCATATCCGACTATAGTATGTGCATAGTTCTGGCAGGTGTGAATGCTGTAATCGCATTTGGTGTAGACCAAAACAACATAACCAAGACTTTTTAAGAGGAGGTGATCTCAGTCTAGCCTTAACAGAACTCTGAAGCAGTTTGTTTGTGGTAATAATGTAAATGTAATACACAAGCTTGAGGACAATGGCTCAAATGTTACTAAAATATATCTGTTTATTTACAGTTATTTTACTGCAAACAGAACAGGGAGTGATGAAAAATAATTAAAGAAATTATACTGAAAATATGACATTCCTTGTACATATGGTGGAGAGATGTGAAATTGTTTCCACATTAAATACAGTTCTAGAAAATAATGAGACCACTTAAAATTATGAGTTTCTTTGATTTTACCAAATTAAAACCTCTGGAATGTAATCAAAAGTAAGTGGCATAAAGTTATCAAAAAGCAGTGTGTAAGACTGGTGGAGGAGAACATGCCAACGAGGGTTATTCCACCAAATATTGATTTTTGAACTCTTAAAACTAGATAAATATGAAATTGTTTTCTTTGCATTATTTGAGGTCTGAAAGCTCTGCATCTTTTTTTGTTATTTCAGCCATTTCTCATTTTCTGCAAATAAAAGCTCTAAATGACAATATTTTTATTTGGAATTTGGAAGAAATGTTGTCCATATTTTATAGAATAAAACAACAAAATAGCAAAATCAGAGAAACAGATTCAGAAACTGAAGTGGTTTCTCTATTTTGTTCCAGAGCTGTATATTAATATCTTTGTTCACTGTCTAGAAACTTCTTATATAACTTGACCATTTTTTCCCATTATACTGTATGCACTAATTACATGTACTTCCATTGTTAACCCCAATGTACAAGAATTTTAATATTAATGTCAATAGGCCGAACTCACCTGTACATGGGCTGCTCTGAACAGGTAACTGAAGGGGTAGTAGAGTAGGTTGATGAAGGTGGCAGCATACAGATCAGCATAACGCATCACCTGTGATGCGAAGAGTGTCTGCCTGGATCCACTGCGAAACAGACTACCCATCATTCCGTAGCACATATCCATGTCATGTGTTACTTTCTGTGGAAAACAGACACAAACTTCACAGTCCTAAAAACTGATCATTTTCATGTCCATTAACATAATGCTGATAATCATTTTGGATAAGGAGACTGATCGTGTTTCTAACCTTAATCCTTCTCTGCAGGGAACTAATGTCAGGTCTCTCATTACTACTGCTGTCCAAATGCCTGTAAAGAAAGGGCAGGAGTGAAGCAATAGCTGAAAAGTGACGGAAAGAAGAGTGAGCCAGCACGGCGACAGACGAGCAAAACGTAAACGAAGCAGCAGGCTGCTTCTCTTAAAATAGAACGGAATGTCCACTCTGTTATCTACATGTCAAACGGCTTTGGACTTATGGAATGACACTTGTCCTTCCCTTAATTACACACAGACAGACACACACAGTCAACACTCACTTGTAGAGCTCTGCCAGGAAAATATCCAGACTCTGCAGTTCCTCAAAAAGAGCTGTAAAAAAAGAACAGAACGGTCAGTTCTGTCTCCACACACTGATGGCTTTAAATGGCTTTGATGAAGTTTTAAAAAATTGTGGCGTCAATTGATTAAAAAACGTAAGTAGATTAATCACAACAATATTCTGTGAATACTGCGATTCATTGCCCTTGTTGTTCTTAAGATGCAACATTTTATAGTGGATATTTAAATGTAAATAAAAGGAAGAGATGTCAGAAATACAAAATGCAAATATATTTATAGTAGTGGTGTCACTAAAAATACTAATATATACTTGTATGGTATGTTTAGAGGGAGATAAATCCAACATGGGGTGCTGAAAAAAAGTATGCATGACAAAACCGGCTTTCACACAGACCGCTGAAAATTTGCTGCTGTGCTTTCAAACACAGTGTTTTAATGGGATGTGCAGCGTAGATGTCAGCAGGAATTTCTGCATATACTGCGCATGTAAACAGCATGGAGCAGCAGAGACAGCGTTTGTTCATAGCAGTATATTATCTTGCTAATATATCCGATTAAACTGCGGCTTATCAGCAGTTTAGCTCAATTAAAAAGTAGAATATTTGATAGCTGGGTCGGATCAAGACCAGATCAAATTCTCAAACCTGTCCAGAAGAAAAGAAGAAAAAAAAAAAACAAAAAAAAAAAACACGCATTGGGCAGGGGTGGGGCAGATTACAGCGAAAGTTGGGGGCAAACTTGGTGCCATAATTAATTGCGTTTAAAAAAAAAAAAAAGTATTACTGATTTCAAATTAATCGTGTGTGTTTACACTTTAACATTGACAATTAAAACAAAAAAATCCATTAATAGTAAAGTTAATAAAAGTATCTCCTGATCTTGCTTAAATACATTTTGTTAGCACGTATCACTATTTGTTATAGCATTAATCACATATGGCAGTGGTGAGAATGTAAGTGTCTTCAGTCACCATTTTCACATCTACACAACACACAAGGGAAAAATCTGAATATTTTTCTATAAAATAAATAATAGAATGGGCACAAACATTTTTGTCCTCAAAGTTACACCCCAGTACATGCAGATACTAAGAAACAAACAGAGACTCACAGCTCTTGTCAGTCCAGACATGCAGCTCCTGAGCCAACTCAGGAATTACAAGGAACGTTCTCCAACCCTGACGCTTCTTGGACTTGAGGATGTCGCCGAAAATGTGATCACCAATGTACAAGATGTCCTTCCCTTTCGCCCCCAATAGATCACACACAATGTCTGACGAACCTGTAGGGAACAAGATATGTTCAAATCATAGGAATAGGAACCCCGAATAAACTTGAATAAAAAAAATTCTGCTACCTAAGCTGAAAATTTGCTGCAGCCAATGAATAACTGAATGAATCTAGCTGCTGAATGAGTCATCCAGAAGCAGTAATTGCACTTACCACCTGAGTATACAATTCCATGCTGCAGTGGTCCTGTGTATGTTCCAATTTTTAGCCTCCCAGTGGTCTGTAAAAGCAAATTAATGAATTATTAATCAAAACCACATTTAGTGTACCAATATCGCTGTATCATCACTAAAGTCTGGTTTATCACTGGAAGCAAAGAGGTTTGTTGAGTTTGTGTGAATAAAAGCACATGTTCAAATTACCGTATCCACTTGTCTCAGCACTGTGCCTTCCCCAAAAAACACAGGCTTTCTAGCATCAACCAGAATGAGATCAAAGTATGACTGCCAAGGCCGATGAGGTGAGCCTGCCTGGAAGTTACACAAACTGCATGTTAGGACAGAAATTTCATTGATAAAATATAGTGTCACTCTAACATGCTTTTAAGTTTTTTAAAGCCTTTAGTATAATAAAAATTAAATAAGACAAAAACAGTAAGCAGCTGTGTACAAATAGGTATAGTTCTTTTATAAATAGTCACTTACTGTAGGACCATGAGGGAAGTCAAACAAGTACGTCATGATTTTCTGAAGGAAAAAACAAGACAGAACAAGAAAAAGTTAAATAAATGATGATAGCATTTCTGTTTGTTTTTTTCTTCATACCAGTTCTCTTCCCAAGTTAGCTGAGCCAATTAACTCACCCACTTTCTAGGACTTGCTAAGACAAGGGCGATACATAAAGTTCACCATCAACTTTTTTTTACTGCCGCCAATGCAGCATCACCAAGCAGCCAACACGCTTAGAGAAAACCTTGATACTTCAGCCAGCAGATTGCCTGTGCCGGCCAGCATCACAATGAGAGTGATGAAAGGTGGGGGCGTCATCCACCCACCTAGGGGCAGCAAGTTCCTGCTGATTATGGTAAAGCAATCAGCAACAATCTTCAGGTCATAGTGCCAGTGCCTTAATCTGCTTAGATGTTTGAAGCTCCCTTATATAGTGCTTTTAACAGCAGATGCTAATACAAAGCAGTTTAATGGAGATCTGGAGTCCTAACCCCAAGCATGCTATGCAATGGAAGACAGCAGCAGCCACAAAATCCCCTTTAGAGCAAGAGGAAGAAACTTTGAGAGGAACCAAGAAAAAAGGAACTCATCCTCTTCCTTTGGTTGACACCAGATAGCAAACCAAATAATTGCAAAAATAATAAAATAAAGAAACAACTTATGAATACAGAGTTATGAAAAATAAACAAGGTAGATAAAGACAACAAATGTATCATAATCTAGAACCCTTACATCTGTGTACTTGCAGTCACTGTTAGTGGCCAGGAACACTTTGGCAACCTCATTCATCCGACTGAGCAGAAGAGGCAGCTTGACCTTGTTTGAGGAAGTGAGAGAATAAGAGAGAAAAAAGAGGTGCAGGGAGAAATATAATAAATGGGTGATCTATACAAATATAAAAAAGGGCATAAGCTAACAGTATCTATCACTACTAATATGGAAAAGTTCATTGTGTTTACTCACATCTTTCACTACATATTTCTCAAGGTTTTCAACTGTCTTCTCTTTTAGGGAACCCTAAGAAATACGACACACAGTACATTAAACATCCAATAATCCAATAAATAATTAGATAAATGAAATATAAAATGTATTTTTATAAATAAAGGCTGTTGTTGAGAATATACTCTCAGGTTTTCTTGCCTTAAAATGGACCCAGTCAACAGCATCCCGGACATCCTGAAACATGCTTTTGAAGGACATGAAGAGATCTCCATCTTTAAATCCAGTTTCACAGCTACGGGAATCAACACAAACATAAGTGGAAAAAATCATCATAAGGAAATATTTACATATTACTGTTCAAACTATAGAATGCGCTAAACATAAACAAACCTAGTGTATCTGGAGCAGTTGGTGAAGAAATCAACTAAGCAGGCAAAAAGGTAGGTCTCTGAGGAAAGCAAAAAAAAAAAAAAAAAACTGATTAAGTAAATGCATATAGCCCATGATGTAAATAGTTCAGTGGATTAGCAATACTTAGCATCAGTTTTAAAAATGATCAGATGAGGTTCCTTACCAGGGAGGTTGAAGAGTGTATTAAGGATGTAGAATCGCTCTGTATCCCCACGTTGTATAAACTTGTTTGGATACAGTTCCCTAATCTCTGGCCTAATACACATAAATTGAAAAAATGTATTAACTATATTTAACATGGTCAAATAAGATATCAATAGAGTTAAGATCGGTATTTATGTGCAAATATACAACTTAAGAACATAAACATAAAGGGCTGGATTCCCAGACAGGGTTGAAAGTTGTTCTTGGACTACACAGCATTTTAAAGGGATATTTTGTGAAGGAAATTGAGAAAAACATAGTATAGGAACAGGCTTAATCCCTGTCCGGGAAACCGACCCAATATCACATACTTTAAAATTACTCACCCACGCATGAAGTTAAAACCATGGGCACAAACCAATATGTTGCCATAAGCATCCACTTTCAACAAATTGCCATACGTTGTATCAAATACCAAGCCTCTGTAAAAAAATAATATTGATTATAATAATAATTATTAGAAATGTGTTTACCTCGTTCTTAAATGTAGAAAAAGTTCAAATAGACTTATTTGAAGAATGATAAGAATAACAGCAATATTTATAAGATGTAATAAAGCCTCACTGAGCTTTATAACTGATATATTAATTTACAGAAACAACAACCTATTAAACAGATTACCTGGTTGGAAAAGAAGGGTCATAGACAAAGTTTAGAAGCTCTTGTGGGTAACCAATGGAAACCAGTCTCTCCACAGTTAGGTCGAAGCCTAGAGATTCATACTCCGGAGACTTATAAACTGTAAACAGAATGATGGAAAAATACAGAAAACAACGTTGAGAAAATTTAAGTGCAGAACAACTGAGTTAAGGATGAATATGTGTCTTTCTATAAATTCTTCCATGTTCCAGTCTGTCATTACAAGAACCTCTTTATATGTATCTATTTAATTTTACACATCTATAAGATTTTGCTTATTTGTGAGACTTTAACACAAATAAGCAGCTGTTTGATGCACTTGTATTCTTTTCACCAGCAATATTTAATCATTCAGAGTCATTTAGAATGTTGCATACCATTTTTAGATGATTAAATGCCAGGTATCTTCATCAGCTGCCCTTTCATCATTTAGTATGAAAGTTCTATGATTAAAAGAGCAATATAAACAGCAAACCCTTAAAAGAAATTAAGTAAATCTATACAGCTCTGTAAAAAAATACAATCATGATTTTACCAAATTAAAAACCTCTGGAATATAATCAAAAGGAAGATTGATAATCACAAGCCATCAAACCAAGCTGAACTGCTTGAAATTTTTGCACCAGGAGTGGCATAAAGTTATTCAAAAGTAGTGTGTAAGACTGGTGGAGAAGAACATGCCAAGATGCATTAAAACTGTGATTTGGTTTTTCCACCAAACACTGATTTATGAACCTTTAGAACTTTATGAATATTTGAGGTCTGAAAGCTCTGCATATTTTTTATTTCAGCCATTTCTCATTTTCTGCAAATCAATGCTCTAAATGACAATATGTTTATTTGGAATTTGGGAGAAATGTTGTTTGTAGTTTATAGAATAAAACAACAATGTTCATTTAACTCAAACATTTACCTATAAATAGCAAAATCAGAGAAACTGATTCAGAAACTGAAGTGGTCTCAATTTTTTTCAGAGCTGTATATTTTTTGGTTAAATCTGTATTAAATCTGGTTAATGTTCACTCAACTTATCAGCTAAGACAGACTTAAAATTAGGCTAAATATTTTAACTAAGCTGTGCCCAGGGTTATGTTCCAAATGATGTATTCAGGGAACAGGACAAAATGTTTAACAAGCCTCACTCTATACAAATGTCTTTTTTGTTACAGAAAATTTATCTCATCTGGGTAAATATGGTATGGCCTATCATACAATCTGAAAGTGTAACTGTCATGCAATAACAAAAGGGAAATGGAGAAGCCTGACCCCCTTAATATACTCCTCAGAAATCCCATTCCAGCAGCTGCTCATCATGGACACGTAGCAATGTGCAACCAAGCAACACAGCCCATGGGGCAACAGATTTATGGCTGGTTTACTGTAATCAAGGCCTACAGCTATACAGCTCACCTCCTTTATAAATAGCATTATTACACAAGACCAGGTTCATGCTATTGTGTCAGTCCGGTTCATATGACACATATGAGCATTTTAACTACTATGCAAGCTTTATTGCATCACAACTTTTGGTTAAGTTTAGAGATAAACACACTTTCAATCCACAAGCAGGCCCACCCGAGTCCAGGGTGTAAAATTACAGACCCTTACACACTGTAAACATTAGGACCTGTTTATGGGTCATAGCTCATGCTTATGAGGCTGTCTACCCAACGCAAGTAGGATTACAATATTAGGATGTTATGGAAATTATTATATGCAATTTTCTCATCTCAAAATGTCAAGGTCTTTAGACTTGTTCCATTCTGAGATAGGAGCTATTTACAGAGCTGTTACGTCCTATGCCCATGTTGTCACCAGACTCTTTTAGAAGTCTAGTACTAGATAACAACCCTATGACTCCATGGATTAAATTACAGGTTCATGTAGATTATTATTGTGGAGGACTAGTAAGAAAGAATATAACATAATGCTAAAATAGAACATATTTCACATTTAAAAAGATAAAAATTGATACTGTAAATAAAGAATACATCTTCTACACACTAAATGCATGGTTGAACTGAAGATCACACACAGAATTTACCTGCCAGAGTGTAATCCATATCAAAGCCAAAACACTTTATCTTCTCCATTGCCAAACTTCTGTTGACAAAAACTCTGAGGATGCAAAGAACACAGTCAGGGTACTGGCTAGAACAAGTAAGCACGGCTCATGTGGACAAACAGCAGGTAAAGGTATTCTTAAACAGCACTGAAGACAGGGTAATGCATTTAATGTACACTGGCAAAGAATGTAATAAAAAAATACAGAAACACAGTAATTAAAAAAACAATAGAGCACAGCAAAATGATCTTTCTAATTTTGTAAATAAATCAAGTTATGACAAATTAGCAGTTAGCCGAAATAAGTAACAAAACCTGTTTGTTACTTATTTTACACACGTGTTATTATTACATGAGGAGGTTTCTAGATGAAATTTGTGAATTATTACAATGAATAGAAATTCACTACTGAACAGCCTTTAAAAACCACAAGCAATATTCCATAAAATTCTTAAAAGTTTCTTTACCCATGATAACATGATTTACAAATAACACCATAATTTACAGTTAATTCCATACATTCTTATTTCAGGAAGTACATGAAATGTTCAGAATCAGAAGGAAGGTGATGATATAAAAACATTTAACAAATTCACTGCCTACTAATCTACCTAGAGTACTCTGTTTGAGGATTGTTCATATAAATTCAGACTTTACATTTACAAGAAAAAATAAATTATTAACAACATACAGTCAAAAGCATAAATTCTATATATTTCTCCTCTTAAAAAAAAGTGCAAACTAAGAAATATCTATAAATTAATAGGTAAATTAAGATATGTTTTCTATAGAATCAACCACATGTAATGTGATCAAGGATGCCCAAATGTGTATGTATATTTATACAACCTTACGCACAGTACATACACTATATGTCCAAACGTCTGCAGACACCTGCTCCTACATAACCTCTTTTAAAATTAAGGGTAAGAATAGGGAGTGTTTTCCTTAAATGATTTTGGAACTTTGATGTAAGGATTTATTAGAATTCTTCACTCAAAAGCTTCTTCAACTTATACCAGAGCTATAGGCTAGAACACTCTAGATATGTCATCTCCACTTCTTCACAGAGCAGTGTTGTGGGGTTTTATACTCCTCTATCTACCTGATGGCTCAACTCATGCGTAACTGCTCCAAAATTGACCAATTATAGTAACTGGTGCACTGTAAAGTAGCTAAACATACTCTTAAAAAAAAAAGTGTCTGTACACACTGGTTCATATAGTGTATGCTAAAAAAAAAGACAATAATAATAATAATAATAATAATAATAATAATAATAATAATAATTAAAAAAAAACATCATAAATGGGAAACATCTAGACGTAATACTTTAAATATCTTTAACATGAATATAATATAAACAATAAACACACACACACACACCACCCAAAAGTAGAAACCATTCAGCAATATTAATATTTCTGTTCAATTCACCCAATTAAAGGCAGAATCAAAGGTAATCTTACTATAGTCTAAAATACAGGACAGAAATGGCATATTTTATGTGTAAATGTCTAACAAAAATATTAAATTGAAGGAATGATGTGTTAGAGTAATGATGAGAACGAAGGAGATACTCCACACATATGAATTCCCATTAAGACCAAAAACTGGTCTTTCTATGGGTATCTGGGGCCACAGCATAGGCCCAAGTGAGTAAAGATGAACTCTGTTTAGAATAGATTTTTAGAAAAGGTGCTGATGATTTGGTGGAGAATACATCGATTACAAAAGTCAGTATTTCAGGTCAACGACAAAACTGTAGCGTACCTCATAGCAGGATGACATTGGGCCAGTTCCCTTGGTAAGCTTTGTAATAGAGGAATACATGTGCTGTATATTACTACAGTATATAAATTAACTATTGCCACTGCATAGCAATAACAGTGCTGGAGTGCTGATGAATAAACAAAAGGGCAAACAAAGGGCTTAGACTGTTTCCTTGTCAGTTAATACTATTTGCTCAAACGATAAAAAAATGCATTGTGCTCTGTTCCCTGTTGTTGCCGTTTATGGGTGTTTAAGTGTTTTTAAAACTTGGACTAAATCATTTCTGATGTATAAGTAAAATCAGGAAAGGCTGCCACAAAACTGCAAACCATAGCTAGCTGATTAACTTGGTCAAACTAACATATCAATATATATTTAGACATATGTTCATCATCCAACTCTATCTATTTCTGCATTAAATACCTTTACTGAAACCTTTTCAATTTTATTATTTTGCTGTAATTATACTGATTGTCCATATTTCCAGTATAGTCTTAATTTAAGAAGTTGGCCTAACAAGTTCATATGTATCAAACCTTTTTGGCAAACATGTCCATATTCAGCTGACATGGAAAAATTACACATTTTAATAAAATCACAACCAATAAAGTTAAAACCATACCAATGATGAGAACGAACAATCAAATAATACTGACAGCATTCATCAGTCAAGAAAGAAATTTGAGGTTCTTTAATGACAACTTTTTAACATGAATCCACTACTCCTAAAGCATTGAAGCGCCAAAAACACACAAATTACATTCCACCGGTCCTGAAACAGTCTATTATGTTGGAATAAAACAACTCCAAAAGACTAACATTGTACATATAAAGACAATATAAAATTTTAATGTTAATTAATATATAACTGATCAAGTTGTCTGATACAGTGGCATAGAAAAAAATCTGTTACTGTGAACAGATGAAAAAAAGGTATGTAGTTAAAGAGTACCAAATATTTCTTTAAAACTTCAAGCAAAATTTGTTTTTCCATTGTATTAATATTATTATTCTTTTTATTTTACAGTTTTAAAATAACAAGAGGTGGAACTCAAGAAAGACTTTGCTATCCTCTCCTATTAACTAATTGTGTGTACAGACTGACAGAAACTCTGTCAAGGTCACAGGTCACAAGGTAATTTCTAAAAACTGTAACACATTAAAGTAAGCTGTGTACCTGTGGTAGGCTTCTCGCCTGTATTTCTTCATTGACAAGCCATCCATGTTGGCAGGCAGGTCCGGGTAGTTCTGAAGTCGATCACTCCAAGAAGTAACGTTACTCATCTTGAACCGTTATGAAGACTGTGAGAAAAATTATATACAATTTCTAATTAAGAACATACAAAACATGGTCAGTGTAATATTTCTCGGTTCAGTTTTCTGACTGTTTAAAAACAAATTTGAAAACAGAAATATCTGTGTAAATGTATTTTTTCTTTTTTGTAAAGAAGAAAAACGTTATGATTATTTTATCAATGTTTAAGTTTTAAATTGTTGCACTTTACAATCAGAAATAGAGGAAAATAAAACAAACTGAAAACCTATTCACTTTTCCTGAAATTTAAATGTTCAGAAACTTGAATTGATAAACCTTTAGCAGTTTAATTTTTGGACCGTTTGAGGCGAAACTCGAAAATAGGGTAATTCTAATCAATATAGTGAAGAAGAAATTGATTTTCATCCAATTCTTAAATTTTCTAGTTTTAAATTGCAGCCTTTCAGATTGTTTCATCTTTGTAACTTGTAACATAAATGTGATGGTAAATTACAAATTACTTTTGTTACAAGAACAAAAACAGAAAATAAAGAAAAAAAGCGTTTTAATCATTTGTGCGGCACAGTTGTGTGGGGCAGAGATGAAAAACAAAAACTAATTTCTTCTACAATGCACTATATTTAAAAATATAACAATGAGTTTTTTATGTCCAATTTTCTACTTTTGCATTTAGCACCAAATGGTCAGAAAACTGAACTGACCTACATTGAACAAACACCAGCATATAACCATTTCCTGCAGAAACACAAAAACACTTTATCCCTTTATTATTACCCTTCATTTAAGAGAACAGTGATTTGATACTGTCTTGATGCGTTAATGATTTTGCGGTATAGCGGTATTATATTAATGTAGACTATTCCCTAGGTTAACGAACAGTTAGTTGGCTAGCTAGTTAGTTGTAAAACACCTGAATGAGATGCCTAGCACCTTTAAATAAATAAAAAAGATACTTGTACAAACAGTGTACACTGGGTGTAAATTAACCTACAGCACAGAGACTGTTAGCTATTATTAACACTGCTGAAGCAATGTGAATGTTGGCCAGTAACTCCTCCAGCTGACCAGTTAAACTTCCTGGAAGTAAAACAATAGCGTCAGTGAGTCCGCTCCCCGGCTTGTGGAGGTATTTAACGCTAGTTATCGCCTTTTCACCCCCACTGAATCTCGACTTTAGTAAAAACAGATTAACTGACTAGAATCTCCGCCTGTGTCCGGCTGCAGGTGTGCAGGCAGGCAGGAGGCTGTGGACCTGCTGCAGTCAGTGTAGCCGCAGTTCCTTGTTATGAAGCGCTAGCCTCGGAGCTAACATTAACAACGCTTCCTGCGACCGACCGCGCAGTGACGAACCTGCCTAATTCGCCTTAAACTAACCCGCTGCACATCTGCGCGCACTGTGTGAGTGTGTAAACAGTAGTGTACACGTCTAGCGGGTCTGCGACAAAACCAGCCGGGATTATCTGCACGTTTCCCCGCCGTTAGCTGTACTCACCTCCCGCTCCTCAGTTACTGGTGAATGCGGAGCAACAGCTGCAGTAGTGCATACACTGCGCATGCGCATGCGCACACGCGACTAATCTGCGGCCAAAGTGCTTGCACTGTTGTGAAGTTTAAAGCAAGCAGTGCCATATTTCACACGTAATCTCCTGGCACATCGACCAGCAACTCTATGGCAAGCCTAAAATAACACTAGCGATACAACACTAACTTAGTTTTAACAAGTAAAACTTATTTCAAATATGTTATATCAGGTCTACAGATTTCTAAAGACATTATCAGGATTTTGAAATAGTCATATACCATTGATATAAATGGAATTTCACTCTCGTTTATACTACTCTGTCTGTAATTGCACTGTCCACTGTAATTATGATTAGTAAAAAGAAAATCCAGACCATCCGTAAGAAAGTCCACATATCCAATTTTGACTAATAAAAAATATATTTTTTAAATCTAATTTTGTATCGATTTAGTATTTAGCATGCTATCGATATAGTATACTATGTACATGCGCGACTATATGTGTAGAATATAATTAAGGATATCTACAACTCAAGTGCACTTTTACTTATTATACACCTTAAGAGAAACATCCCCATCTACTGGTGCACAGGTATCTGTACACGACGCCACAATTTGTTAGGAACATAGTCAGTGATTGTTGATGGATGATGTGGTTTACCCTTGTTGTTTTGTAAAAAAATGTTATCAGTTTAATGTTTAATTTCTTTTTCTGAATGAATTAAATATCTTTATTTTTAAGTGCACCCTCTATATTTAATTTCACATAGGCTTTTCACATAGGATTGTAGACTTGTTGACAATAATATTGTCACATTCCTCGAGAGTGTTCTTGACTTGGGTCTTTCAGCTCTCTTAGAGGTTAGAGAGCTTATAGGGCTCAACCAACACTCAAAAAAAGTTATGATGCACCATATAAAATATAATTAATCCTTAATTAATATTAAATTATGATGAACTTTATAGAACTTCATAAACCTTTTACAAATCCTTTCAAAGAAGAACCCTAAAATCTGACTTAGCAGCACCGGGTTACCTAAAATTCCATGTGATCAGGTGGGTTCTTTCCAAGTTGTGTGATCAGGGAAAACAATATTCAAGTGTTTAACTTGAAATTGTTGTATTATAAACGTGATCTGAAACTCAATACATAAACATATTTATGAATGCAGAAATAAAGACAAATTTAAAGGGTTACCAAACGTTCAAGCACCACAAAAACTTTTTTAAATCATAAAAAATAACAATTTAACCAAGGACGACCTTTTTAAAGAACATTTGAAACCCTTCCTTAACATTAGGTAAATATTTAAAGCGTTTTTATATTTTTATATTTAAAAAAACACTAAGGTTTTGTGTCACCTACACCTGGCAGGTTAACGCAGTTCAGTCCTTAGGTAATGGACGGTTCCATTTCAGTCTGAGCGTTACTTTTATACACACAAATGGTCTGATTGTGGCATTACTGTAACTTATATTACAATGCACGTATCTCATGGATTGCGTCTGTTAAGCTGAGTTTCTCTGGTCATCCAATCCTGAATATTTTAGTGAACTATGAGTCTAGTGGACTGCAGATTATGGATCGGGACAGTCCATCAGCTCAGCTCTGACTGCAGCCTAGCTGTAGCTATATAAGAGCGAGCACTCCAAGCTTATCCATACACACACTGTCCCAGCCGCATGCAGAAAAGATGAGTTACGGTTCAGACGCCCACCTGTCCTCCTCCACCTCCGCCTCTTCTTCATACCGAAAACTGTTCGGGGAGTCTCGCTTCACTGCGGGTTCCTCCTCCTCCTCCGCTCGGATGAGGACTACCATGGTGCCGGGCAGCTTCAGGACGCCGCCGGTGTCCCGCAGCCTGTCCATGGGCTCGTACCGGAGGTCCGCTCGGTCTCTCCTCTCTTCAGGCGAAATCGTCCCCCTGGACATTTCCCAGACATCAGCGCTCAACAGTGAAGTGAAGATCATCAGGACCAATGAGAAAGAGCAGCTGCAGGGCCTGAACGACCGCTTCGCCACCTTCATCGAGAAGGTGCGCAGCCTGGAGCAGCAGAACAAGGTGCTGGAGGCCGAGCTGGTGACGCTGCGCCAAAAGCAGAGCGAGCCGTCCAGACTGGCCGAGCTGTACCAGCGCGAGATCCGCGACCTGCGCGCGCAGCTGGACGAGACGAGCGGGGACCGGGACCGGACTCTCATCGAGCGGGACGGAACGGAGGATGAGCTGCAGAAGATCCGAGCCAAATACGATGGCGAGGCGAGAGCGCGCGAGGAGGCCGAGCAAGCGCTGCGCTCCTACCGCAAGGACGTGGACGACGCCACAGTGGCGCGCCTGGAGCTGGAGAGGAGAGTAGAGTCCCTGCTGGATGAGATGGACTTCATGAGGAAGGTGCACGACGAGGAGGTGGCCGAGCTCACTACCAGCATGCAGGCGGCGCAGGTGTCAATGGAGCTGGACACAGCCAAGCCTGACCTCACCTCCGCGCTCAAGGATATCCGCGGACAGTACGAGTCGCTGGCGTCCAAGAACCTGCAGTCCGCTGAGGAGTGGTACAAGGCCAAGTTCGCCAATCTCAATGAACAAGCCCTGAAAACCAACGAGGTTATCAGAGCCACCAGAGAGGAGCTGCATGACTACAGGAGGCAACTCCAGGCTAAAACTGTGGAGATGGAGACCCTCAGAGGAACCAACGAGTCCCTGGAACGCCAAATGCGAGAGATGCAGGATGGGCACATGGCGGAAGCTGCGGGCCTTCAGGTATGTAGTAGATTACTTTTATACATTTAGGTTAGGTTAAGTTCTATAAAGTTCCATTTGGGGCCTGGATGGGTATCCCAACTGAGAACCAGAAGGTTTGGTCCACAGGTTCCATGTTGGCCCCAATTGAAATGTCAATGATGGGACCAGGAGTGGTTAAACATGAAGGATGGGACCCATGTTTATTAAAGACATGCTAGATCAATGAAACCCATTTGAAGCCCAGTGAAAAAACATGAGCATTTTGGCTGGGATACATAAAAAGTAATTAAACAACATTAAACCACCTGCCTAATTTAGTCAGCTCACCCACAAATGTGAGCCTAGGGTGTCATTGACCCTGTTTTTGCCTGTATTTCTTTGTACCACCTCACAACATCTGCCTGATGTTTTAGAGATGCTCTTACCCACCCAGTCGTATAACTATCACAGTGTGGCCCCTCTCAAAGTCAGAAGTTCATTGTTCTTTTACTTCCTAATTTGTATATCCCACACCACGTCAAGTGCCATTTTAACAAGATAGAAAATGCAATTTTATTCATCTCACCACAATATGGCTCATTTGTGTAGATACTCAATTTAACTTCTCCCCAGTTTAAAATAGTCTATAAAGCTGCTGACCCTCAAATGACTAAGCTCTGTCCATGGTGCTGAACTTGGCTCACATTAGGCAGACACGACTAATTCCACCTCCCAGCTTCTAGACAAAGAGGATTCCACAAAAGAGGTTTGCAAGGTCATGATCCAAGTTCTTAGTCAGTGAAACGTGCACCACTGATTTTATGATATGTACATACTATTGGGAGTGCACTGCATACATTGTCACGTTGAGACTTCTGTAGGAGTCAAATCTGCTTACTTCAAGTCAAGTATGCTTACAAACCAGAATTCTCAAAGGAAAAAAAAAACTTGACTTACTACTAATCAGGATTAGCATGTAACTAACCCTAAGCCACATGTTCAGACGGCCACAGAATGTCAAAGATACAAGTTCAGGGGCAACTGTACACTAAATAAGTCTGGACTGACCCAACAGAATATAGAACTGTTCAATAGAAGATATTTGCCCCTTTAAAACTAATCAACTTGACCATATTAAATTAAACACCATGGATGTGACTTTGATATGCCACACTGATTTAATGGTTATCCTTTCAACTAGGAAACAATTAATCATCTGGAACTTGAACTAAGAAGCACCAAGACTGAGATGGCCCATCATCTAAGAGATTACCAGGATTTACTCAATGTCAAGATGGCCCTGGATATAGAAATTGCAGCATACAGGTAATTCTACTTAATGCCTCTCTTCATGAAGTATGAATATACTGCATGAGAAATGGTGCAGTTCATATTATACCTAACAACATATGCTGTATCATATGTCATAAGGTAAAGCTTATGTGACAGTGGTTTGGTGTGTATTCCACAGAAAACTGCTTGAAGGAGAGGAGACCCATTTTGGTGCTGGGATAGCTTACTCCAGCATCAGCCACGACATTACCAGCATGCACTATGCTGGCTACCAGGGTCGCTCCTCCTCCAGCTCATCCCGCAATCCTAAGAAAGAGAAAGATGAAGAGCAGAGCAAATCCAAGTCAACAGCTCAACAGGAGACCACTGGAGAACTGACTGAGGAGACTTCAAAGAAAAAAGAGAAGACGGATCTAGTGGATTTTAATTCAAATTAGACTAATCAATTCAGATCAATATCCAATTAAACAGCATAGCCTTTTGTTGTTACATTGAGGTCAAACTTTTTTTACCTTTCTCTAGAAACCAGAGATGTTTAGCCCACTGTGTTGAGTTGATTAGATTTATTTCCCTCAATATTTCAAGCTCAGAATGTGCTGCTGCTAGACGTGAATGGTAGGCAGTAGAAGTAATTTTCGAATACTGTCTCTGTGAGCAATTCCACAGACATGCCAAAGTCATTGAATAACAGTATGTAAGTTGATCAAGAAAAGGTTGGCTTGGTAATGCCCATACGTGTATAAGCTGGGAGGTGTTATGTTGTGGGTAAGGCCAAACACTGGTTAACAAGCTCACGGTAAGGTGATGTGAGTTTGAAAGAGGGGACATTATTTTTCTGAAATTATTTCTTAAACCACAGTGTCACAAAATAACAGAGCGGGAATACATCACAGAAAGCATTCCCACCTACAGTGGACAACACAGTGGGTGGTAAGGATTGTAACTAGCAGAATGTGGCTATCATTGAAGTAACTCTGGCAGAAACCACATCCACATTCATTGTAGATGGCCCCACACATGCTCATTTCATGGGACAAGGCAAAAGATTCGTGACAGTCTTGTGCCACAACATTTGGCATGTCAGTGTATATGAGAGTATTCTTCGAAGTAAGCAAAAACATCCCACAGCATAAGAGCGGAATTGTTTTTCTTCTAGACTCTTGTACGTTCTAGTTTTAGCAAAGACACCAGGACCAAAAGAAGCCACATGAGCTCAGTTTGACAGCATAACAAAGATAAAAGGCTGTGTGATCTCTTACATCTAATAATAACATTTAAAATGAAGTATTTTTAGTACATGTTGTCACTGCTGAAAGACACAAATAGTACGTTTCTAAAACTGACCAAAGCTAGCACACACCGCATAATAGTTTTAGGAGAATGTCTTAAAAGAGCACAAAGTGTCATTATTATCTAATGTCCCGAATGTCACCTTTATTACATGTACTGGACCATGTAATATAGAAAATAAATAAATAAAAACATTCTATTAGTCTGTATATTTTGTGTTTTTTAAAGCTTTTAAACAGTCATATCAGAATATTATGGCCACTTTGTTTTGTTCAGACCACATTGTCCATTGTTCAGCACTTTGAAGTTCTATTATAACAGACCAGAGTCCATTTCTCTGCATACTGTTTTCTCCTTTCACCCTGCTCTTCAATGTGATCCTGCAGTGACATTGACATGGTGTTGGTGTGTTTGTGTTGTTTTGGTATGTGTGAAAAAGTCCACCAACCAGAAACATCCAGACACCAGCATCCTGTAAGCCCTGATGAAGGACTAGAGGATGACCAACACAAACAGATGAGATTCTGTCTCTGACTTTACATACATTACTTTACCTGGGTTATAGAGCTGAGAAATAAAAATTAAGTGTAACAAGGAGGTGGTCATAATAAGTGTGTATATTAAAAAAATATATATATACAATCTTTGTGTATTGCTCCTTCAGTTCATGGGAGCCACTCAGATATGATCCCTAAAAAAATAAGCTTTACTTTCTATAGTTAAACTGGCTTTCATGGATCTTAGCTTTAAAAGCATTAGCTGTGATGCCCCTGAACTGTCGCAGTTACTTTGTTATAAAATATAAATGGTCACTATTCTTAAAATTCTTTAAGAATCTTGCTTCATACAATCTTGCATGCTGTCTACTGACTTTACTGACTGTTTATGAAAAACACTAATTCATGATTTGTCATTTAGTTATTCAGTGGACTAGTGCAAATATACTGCTGCCAAGGATACCACTTTCATAGTCTTCTGGTATCCTTTAGAAGAACTTTGTTTCTGCATATCTGCACCTCTCCTCGAATACACATTTTTTCACAGAGTGAGTATATCCAGCTTACCAGCCCAGAGAAACTCTTCCTGCTTTAAGTTCCTGACCTATTTATATTCCTATAAATAACACAAATAACATTATAGCTTCTTACAGCCACACAGACTAAGAACAACAACAAAAACAACTTAAATTGAAAACAAAATGAACAGAAAAAATACAAAGTTACATAAAACATAATTTTATAACACAGTAATGCTCTTATTGCTGTGCATGTTTGTGCACATATACTGTATGTTTAATGCTGTTTTACGTTTCAAGTTTGTACTGTGCTGGTAAACTAAGCACTGGCTCTTTAACCCATCTTATTACAGTCAAAGGTGCCATTATAATATAAGAACATTTCCAAACATACTATTAACCAAGCATATTTATTTAACAAAAACAAAATGCATTAAATGCATTTCAGTACAAAACACACACAGTACATTCAATTTGTACAAAAACCTAATCCAGTTTCCCATACAGCATAGTGTTTAATAAAGTATATCTCCAATATGAAAAAATGTCCATAGAAAAGTGCTCCAGTTTTATTAGAATGTGCAGTTGTGGAGCAACATTGGTTTAAAGATGTTTTTAACCAGGTGCTTTGGAACAGCAGAGAACATAGAAAGACAAAGTTCAAAATAGCCCTTACTCCATTCACAGTAGACAAGAGACTGGATAATTGAGATACATCAGTATCTTCTGTTCACTGCCCAGGAAGCACAAGTCCAAACTGTAAAACCAGCATTCCATCCTAAGATTGCAGGAAAAATAAAATAAAAAAATGTCCAATCAGAGCAGATTTCACTTCCAACAAGCATAATGTTTTTGCAGACATTTTAAGGGTTAGACAAAGAACCAAAGGACAAGAGAGATATATCTACAGTGTGCAGATATTGTGCAGTGTTAAGTAAAAATCAAAGGATTCAGTTTCTTATTTTTAATCCATCAAAGGCAATTATAACCTGTGTATGTCTGTTTTTAAGCTCTCTGTATCATCCCACTTACCCACTAGCATTCTAAAAATGCTTTTAAAAGATTCCAAAGTTTTTCAAGTTTCAAGGTTCAGCCTTTTCCATTTATTCTGCCATCTGAAGGCAGTTTATACAGGAAAAGGGAAGTACACTTTAAGCTTTGTACATTTGTATATACACATACATTTGTAGGTAATGTACCATACATAATAAACAATAAATAAAGTTATATATATACACAATTGGAATAAATACTTGGAAACTCCAGGCAATAGAATCTTTTGTGAAATATATTTATGTATATATTGTAAAGTATATTTATGTGTCTTAGAGTGTTTTATTTGACTGCTCTAATCTGGGAGCTCCAGTGAGAAACAAATATTTCGTATAGTATATGTGCGCAATATATGCGTATTTGTCGTACATTTAGTTTCAGTCTGCCATTAAACCAGATTCTTACTTGTAGAGCATTTTTGCCCATTGTGCTTCTCACTTCTCTCAGAGACTGGCGCTGCTGTAGGATATGCTCCCCACAAACAACATCCACCTGCAGAGGAAAATAAAGAATCAATCAAGATGAATGTGTCGTTGTTATTATTGTTAAATATGTTTATCATATTTAGCTCCCAGTGTTTCTAATTCATGCTGATACCAGGCTAATTTATACTGTAATTTTAACCCTTTCCTCTTTTTTTTTCATCTCAATCTCTTTCTTTACTCAACATTTCCCCGCCCCTTCTTGTCCTTCATTCCTGCCCTATAACATTTTGCTCCATCCAGTGCAGATTAGTCTTAGCCGTAGAAGATAGTGAGAGACAGCCAAGAAATTACCTTAAGCCACTAATCCAGGTATGGCCGTTTAGCCACATGCAATCTACTGCCACCAACAATTTACATTGCACTCAGCAAAAGGTGGTGCACCTCAAAAGCTATAAAACACACACTGATTGCATTTGTGTTGTGAATGATTTGCTAGAAAATATTATAAAAATAGACTGGAAGCATAGTGCAGATTATAGGGTTCCAATTTTATAATTTAAATTTTGATCATTTTAGATCCTATAATATCTCTGCCACACAATTGGTTTCCTGTCTGCAGTAATTTTATTATGTATAGCCATATGCTTATGAATGTGAATGTGAATGATGAAAAAGTTTTTTACTGAGATAAAAATAAAACCTCTGTTAATCACAACCGCTGACAGACAATACTGTGCTTGAGTGAGCCAGGCTCAGGCCAGCAAAATACCACCACCTTATCAACAGCTTGGATAAGGGAAACTTAATTAAATGACAATGTGGTGCCCTGGGCTCAGAGGGAGAAGAGGATGAATTTAATTGCCCTTTTTTAAACTCAAAATCCTTACATCTGAAGCATTTTATGGTTTTCTCTATGATGATGGGGTATCCAAAAATAACTATAATTTTTCATTCTGAATCAATCATGTTCGTAAGTGATTTTCAAGATTTTGACAGAAAGAATGGAGAACCCTACATACTGTGTTAAACAATTATTCATGTGACATGTTTTAATATCACCCCAGATATCCCTAAATATGTTCAGAGATGAAGACCAGTGAAAATGAAATGATGTCTTTAGTTTTTGCAATCATTCTGAGACTTCTAATCACTTCTAATATTTCACATATTTTAAATCAAGACATACAACTTAAGTTTTTGATGATGCTGATGAGTCAGGGCAATTAATAGAAATGTAAGAACCTTTAGTTCCTCACTAGGACTAACATTACTAGCAAAATTGATTACAAGTAACACATGAAGCGTCCTACTGCTGTACCTGCAAATTAGGACTTAATTCCATCTTTCTTCTGATAAAGAGTTCCACATGTCGAATGGTGGCTTCACCTGATACACGCACATACTTTCTCTCCAGGGGCTGCAGAAAGAAAACATCATCAGAGCCACATATTTTTTTTAGATGAATACTTTGAAACACTAGATGAAAATAAAAAATACCTTATAATTTTCAATGCCATTCTCAGCCCTGTGAATAAAAAATAAACCAACACACATAAAAAGCTGGACGAAGGAACAAAAAAGTAATACTGTGAAACAGTAATTTAAAACAGTACAATTTCTCTGTGGACATGTGTGTAAAATACTGTATTACACATATTTGTAAACTGGAATTACTAACAGTAACCTTGCAATGGCAAGGCAATGTTTAGAAATGGTTTACACTGAAACTGAAATCTTGTCACAGATAAACAGATTTACATATAATATTCTCAAATGTCTTTTGCAAAATCCTGTAGTTCACTTTACATTTATAAATCCTCATGAGGTAGCTGTTTCTGATAAGACAACCCCATCTAGTGGTGAGACCCTTTGCAGCAGGCCTGAAAATCAAAACCCTAAAACCAAGAATGCTCACCCAACAAACTCCAGCATCAGCGATACATCCAGTTCTGGAGGAATAGTAAAAACAGACTGCGGCATCATGTCTTTCTGTTTCTGTTTCAGAGGCTTTGTTGGAAGAATGGATGGCACTGCCACTAAAGAGGGAAATAAAATAATCACTGTTCAGAATTCACAGCAAATCAGACACACAAATAATAATAATACGCTGTAAGCATTTCAGTAAGCAATTCTATAGGCAGTCATGTAGAGACAGTCATGTAACCGTTACGACTTTACACTATACATTAGTTCAATAAAATTAGCATACCTGGTTTTGGCATTACCAGTCCTCTGTTTTTGTAAAATGCACACATTCTTTGCCTCTCCGCTTAAGGGAGAGAAAAAAAAAACATTATATTTAAGTAACATAATAATAAGACAAAATCATAAAATCATAACTGCTACTTTAATACATGAGCATATGCAGCATGATTTAAAACATCTTACCTTCCTCCAAATGTGGAACCATCTTATAAACAATGTCTTGCAATTGCCTGTCAGGTCTACAGTAAATAAAGATTGAGACAGACATTAGAAAAATATACACACTACATGATCAGCAAACACAGAGCTAAACATCCTAAAAGTGTCCCTGAGGAAAAATGGAAAAACATGACTACAAAATAGCTTAATCCCCAAAGGAATGAGGAGGGGTCACTGCCATAACAACCTCTCAGGGGATCTGCTTAGTGTGGTAGCAGAGAACAATAAAACAATACTCTGTATTTTTCAGATACCTTTAGGTAGTATTAAACATTTCAAACTAATATAAATGCAAGAACAGAGAACAGATATTTGCTGGATTAATACCTTATATTGTAGAGTGGCTGGGTTTGGTGAACGACTATGTCACAGTTTGGACACCTGTTGCTGTAGAAAAAGTGCTTGACGATGCAACTTTTACAGACTGAAAAAAACAGGAAACAAACAAGCGTTTAAACAGCGTGGCAAACACTGCTTTGTCTTAGGTATTTCAAACAAAACTATGTCAGCACTCTCTGTAACATAATTGAATTCAGTATGATAAGGGCTCACATGTATGAAGACATTCAGTGATGGTAGTGGCATCAATAAAGAATCCGGTGCAGAGAGCACAGCGAATATAAGGGTAGAACTCCCTAAGAGGCAGTGAAGGCTTCATGACAGAGGGGAAAAAAAGACACAATGAATCAGATCCTGTCATCTGGCTTAAACAAGTAGTAATTCAATGTTTACTAGTAAAAACTCATTCTAATTCATCTCAATGAGTTCATTTTTACCAGCGGAAACTATTAATTGTTTTAGTAGTTTAAACTTGTCATATGTTACCAATGACAAAGCGCTCTAACCTATAATTACATGTTTACTAGTAAAAACACCTGTTACAGATGTCTATTATTTTCTTACAATTTCTCAACACTAAATTAGAGATATCTTGAATTATAATATGTACTAGTCCTAATGAACTTATGGACATGTAAATCTGAACCGTTTAGTAGTCAGAATTACAGTGCAATCTCTACTCTACTCAAACTCTTAGCCTGGAATAACTGTCAAGGCTTTAGCAGTCTCCATTCTAGAGGTGGGATTATCAAGAAAAATAAATATGCCTGGTGCTGTACATATATTCTGTCACAGTAATAAGCCATGTTAGTACTAAAGTAATAAGTACTTTCAACGAATATAACGTTACACTCTAATCTAACTACTAATGAAAAGAAAACTCTTGTGTGAATTGATCTGAACATTCAAAGTATGTACATAAAAAAAAATAAAATGTACAAATTCGGAAAGAATTTACATCTCAGTTGATGACATTTTTGAGCAGCTCAATATCTTTTGAAATAAAGAAAAACAATAGCACGTGGCTGTCTCCTAACATAGCTGTGTTTTAACAAGTAAAAGGGGAACTGACAAAAACTAAGAAAAAACACACCACACTAGGCTGGGGTTCAAATGGGTGACGTTAACCTAACGTTACCAAGCTTAGCTAGCTACGAACAGGTTAGCCAGTTAACAGTAGGTTAGATAACTAGGTTGACTAGCTAGGTAAGTTAACCTAACTAAACATGACAGGTTAATAAAGCTGGTTAATTATCAAGGTAAACGTTTTCCTCAGTATCTGTAATGTACAGGTGTGATCCAGGAGGGTGTCTAACCTCGTCTTCGTTCCCATTCTTGTCCTGAAGTGTCTCACTGTCGCTGATTTTACTACAACTTCTGTCTGTCTCCCAGCTGTCGTCCATCCCCTCTGCCGCTCCTTTCACTTCTTCACTTGTGTTTAAAACTCGCGGATTTAGCCCTCCGCTGGTTCACTAAGCGTCCAGAAGCGACCGAAAAGTTAAACTAAATATAACGCTGCAAAAAAGTGAACTTTGACCACTGTTTACTTATTATCCCGCGCGCCTCCGATCACCAACCAACGGTTAATCGAGCGAGTCGGAGTCCCGCGGAAAGGGCGCGCGCTAACAAAAACACCTAACAACAGTTTATACAGAATAAAGGACTACCCGCGAGTGTTTTTACTTATACCAAAATAAACTTAAATAAAACTAAAAGTATATACATTCTGAATCGTGATATTTTAAACGCATTGAAATAAGAAATACTTAAAAAAAAAAAAACTAAATCATTTTTTATTATTCATTCATAAGTAAATCCAATTGAGACGCATATTTCTCAGTGGTGAGGGGCCTTTATTTTGAAATGGGGATTGAAACTCGGACCAGAGAATCTCTAGAGAGGAGAACAATCACTTCACTTTAATAATCTGATCCCGGTTTGTTACACCACCAGAGGGCGTCCAATGGATGAATGGATGGATGCATGGATGAATACTTCATTGATCCCAGAGGGAAATTCTGGAAATGGAGCTAAATCATGGTTTATAACTGTTTGATAGTGTTTATACCCAGAAATGTAACTTGCCTCAACACAGAACAAACGATTTTAACGCTTGAAAAATACAGTTAAATCTTTAAAACAATCTCTGACTGTATATTACAATAAGACAGATCACAGTGGCAGTAATGCTGTCTAACAGAACTGTGCCAAATTCCAAATTTATTTAATCAGGCATACATTATCTTAATGTGGAATAATTATCAATATCTTCATTATCAATAAATCAAAATAAACAATGTTTTAGTTAAAAAAAATCATAATTTATTAAAGTACTTTATAGGGTAATGTTGATGCATCTAATGGTCAACACAGTGGGAAAAGTTATTACAATTTTAATAATCTGTTTTTAAAGGATGTTTTTGTTCGTTTGTGGTCCATACAATAATATGAATGTATGGAATTTCATGGAATTGCTTTGTGGTTGCAGTCTCAATTCAAATTCTAATCCAAATTCAAATTAAAAAGTTTATTCTACTAATTTAATTCTTAATTTTGTACAACTCTGCTGCCCAAAATATGTTTATTTTTGTAAAAAAAAAAAAAAGGTACGTTTTCTTTTATTTTTTTTAACAAAATACTTTATTATGACTTCTAAAATTAGAGAAATATCATTAAGAAGAAATTAATTACTCATTTATATTTTAGTTTTAGCCTTTTAGCTCTATTCACCCCATTCACTGAGGACTCACTCGCGGGCTCCCTCTATTGGTTAAACAGTAGATTTCTGATATAGCGGGGGCGGTATGAAGTGCGTAGGCTCTTAGTAAACCAGCTTTGGTTGGACCAGAAGTAGAGAAGAGGCAAGCGGAGCAGGAATGATGGCGGCGCCTATGAGAAACGTGGATGAGATCCGTGACAGAGTGATTTTGGGTGAATTTGGTGTTAGAAATGTACGGAGGCCTTTTTCGTTTATTAATGATTAATGATGTTAATTAATATTTAGCGCACATGGTCACGTGCACTGATCTCTATGAGAAGCTGAGACTGAAAGCCGGGTTAACGCTGACTGGCTGCAGTTTGTTTATCTCGGTTTTACTCTGGGTTAATATTAGTTATTTATTTAATTAGCTAGTTATCTAGTATTTCTATTGTTTGATGTAGGCTTACGGCTTTTTTTTAACCCTTTACAGGTCCATTCCACAGATTTCCCGGGAAATTACCCTGGTTATGATGACACATGGGACCTGAGGAAATTCAAAAAGGTATTTATTTAGCTAACTTACATACAGGTTTTGGGCTCTGTAAATGAATCACTGTGATATTCTGAGTAAATTATGGCAGAAATACAACTCTCTGTGGCATAGTGTTGCCCTCTTTAACCCTATGGTGCAGTGATCACACACATACACATACACACTACTGAGAATACGCAGAAGACACACAAAGTTATGCTCTGAGAACACATGCCCGGAGCTGTGGGCATCCATTGCTGCAGCTCCCGGGAGCAACGAAACCCACCAAACCCACAAGCTTGTTATCAATGGCCCTAACTGTTGAGCCACAACTGTGCTTTTACAATCTATAATGATACTGAGTTATTGTCCAGCCCTAATTGTGATTATGCTTAGTCTATAATTTTGTGTTGGCACCTTTTACACCATACCAGTTTTGAAATTGAAAGCTGTTTTCACAGAACTTCAGGCTTAACATTGCTCATATGGATGAAAACACTCTGGAGTTTGATATGGTGGGAATAGATGCTGCCATTGCCAATGCTTTTCGTCGGATTCTACTTGCTGAGGTATTTCTGATTAAGTGAATCAGCATTTGCTGAACTTTATCATCTCTATAAAGTTGGTGAACAAGAACCTGTCACGAACGTTTTTGTTTCTGATTGCTTCAGGTTCCAACTATGGCAATTGAGAAGGTTTTCATTTACAACAATACATCGATCATTCAGGATGAGATTTTAGCCCATAGGCTTGGTTTGGTACCCATCAAAGCTGATCCTCGTCTTTTTGAGTACAGAAATGCTGGTAAGGGGTTTTAAATATATTTTCATCATTTAAGAACCTTCACTGTTTTTTAAATAGTTTTAACCTTAGTCTGTCATGCACATTGTCTGCTCTTTTTTATTAGGTGATGAAGAAGGCACAGAAATTGATACAATTCAGCTTCAGTTAAAGATTAAATGCACAAGGAATCCCAGAGCTGCAAAAGACTCGTCAGATCCCAAAGAACTTTACCTCAATCACATGGGTAAGTGAAGTTCAGTATGTCCAAAGCCACTTGTATATAATTCAGTGCTATGATTAAACTCTAGATTAGCCAACACGTGTTCGATAGGGAATAGGAGAATGCAAACTTACAAACTAGAATTAGACTAGAGTTGTCGTCTTATCTGCAAAGGGCTGGTGTGGTTTTAGGATTTCTTTCTAAACCATCAGTAGCACACCCAATTCTACGTGTTTAATCAATTGGTCAGTCACAAGAGCTTTTGCTTGTCTGGCATAAAAATCTGCAGGCAGCTAAACTGGCCATTTGCAGACAAAACTGGACACTCAAGGCTTAGCATCATGCTTATCTTTATAAAGGCTCACTTGAGAATTTATTTCAACCTGCTTAAACCTGCATATTTTTCATTGTTTAGAAAATCTGATTTAGTATGATTTAGAAAATGGTATGATACACTTCAGTCTACAGAATTAACAAACCCTTATTCACATAACCTAATTATGGGTTAACTATTCTGAGATATCTTGTAGTTGAAGTGCATGGCATGGCATCTCCTGGCAGATCAACTGCAGTTCTGGCTGTCTGGTGTAAGCCATAAATTGTGTTACTTTACATTGTGCACCGAACTGTCCTATTCAAATCAGTACAGGTGTGTAAGCCTAAACAAAATATGAAAACACCACATGTCATGGATGAATAGCATTTTCACTACTTTATTCCCTAATGTTTAGAAATAGAAAATGCTTCTGTTGTACAGTGTATGTGAATGAAATCCCTCTAAAATGATCAAATGCCATCTGCTATAAAGGTTATTTAAGTCGCAGTATTTAATTAATAAATCTCATTAAGTGGATGTTATGCTTAGTTAACTCACTGTTTTGAGTTGACTTATAAAGCAAGTTATTATTACCCTTTTTCAGTGTATTCAAAGGACATAACGTGGGTACCTATTGGAAACCAAGCTGATGTGTTTGGTGATTCTAAGATTGGTCCGGTACATGATGACATCCTTTTGGCACAACTTCGGCCAGGACAAGAGCTTGACATAGTTATGCACTGTGTTAAAGGAATAGGTCAGTATCACAAAATGTAACAAAAAAGCACACATTTCTACTCAATATTGCATATTCAAAGTAATAGGTCTTTAAATTATGAAGCCTGTTTATTTAAGCATAGCTTGAGAAAGATTATTGTTATTAATCGAATTTCATAAGTGTTTGCTTCTTTTACATTGCAGGCAAAGATCATGCCAAGTTCTCCCCAGTGGCCACAGCTAGCTACAGGTTGCTTCCTGAGATCACGCTACTGCAGACGGTTGAAGGAGAAAAGGCTGAGAGACTAAAGCGCTGCTTCTCAGCTGGAGTCATAGAAGTGGAGAACATAAATGGTAGGATTTTTGAATAAAAATCTAATCGAAGTCAAAATCATGAGCGGCGTAGTTATTTTGATACTTTTTATTTATTTATTTATTTATTTATTTATTTATTTATTTGCAAAAATATATTTACTAACAACTGACTTTTTTTTTTTTCATTTTAGGAGAACAGGTGGCTAAAGTGGTCAACAGTCGGCTAGACACATGCAGCAGAGAAGTGCTCAGACATGACGATCTAAAGAATTTGGTAAAAATAGGACGAGTGCGGGATCACTTCATTTGTAAGTTCTCTGTAATTATGAAGCCTGCATGGTTCTACTGCTGAAATGAGTTTTTTAGTACTTTTAATTGCTCACTTTTTCTCTTTTTTTTTCTCTCTCTCTTCTTTCAGTCTCAGTGGAGTCTACTGGAATTCTACCACCTGAAGTTCTGGTCAGTGAGGCCATTAATGTACTTATTGCCAAGTGCCAGAAATTTCTCACTGAGCTAGAGTCTTCTGAAATGGAATAGACAAAGGAAAGAAGATTATATATACAGACACACACGTCACAGCTGTATATAATAGTGACTTTATTGGGGGAAGGTCGTGGCCAAAGTGGCACACTTCTGGGAGTTTTGTTGTCCTTAAAATGAAAGATTTATAGATCTGTGATCAAGGTCATTCAGAAAATGTAATTCTCAGTTATTTAGCCAGATATTGTAAGTCCAGGGTTTAACACTTTTCTATATGGATGGCTTTGGTGTTCCTTAGGCTTTAGGCTTACGATATCTAGTAACCTGAGAAATCTTGCTTTCTTTAAATGCCCATAGACTTGACTACAACTGACCCATGTAAAAAGTAAATAACATCGACTATAATAAATCTCAAGAATATTGTGTGTTCTAAAATGTAACATTAATTGTACATCTTTTTTTGTATTAAACATGCTGTTGACTATCAGTCATGAACTATGAATCCTGGAGTTGTTATTGACACCTGTATGTGCAAGAATTCATGTTAGGAGCTATTTATACGAAGTTCTTGTAATATTTCTGAATATAGGTGTTTATGTGGATCCAACATTGTTGCAGTCTGATAAAAGAAAAACATTATCCTGCTGAAAAATGCAAGTTGGAGGCCCTGACATGCGAGGCAACACACGACTGTAGAATGTCTTTACACACATTGCAGATCTGTTAGTGTCTCTCAAATCAGTACGGGCGGGGGTCGGGGTGACTGATGTGATGGCTCCCCAGTTCTTAACACCAGCAGTTGAGGCAGTTTGTTGCCCTACTAAAACTACAAAACCTTTATACCTGAACTCAGTCATCGCCAGTTTCTAGTCCAATGGTGTGCTTTCTCTCAAAGTCTATCAAATGGGCAAAACGCAATACCTACTGTCTAATCACTTGTAATCATAAATATCTGCCAGAGACATAACTTCATGCAGCAAGCAGCAGAGGGGTAAATTTTGTGAATGTGTGATAATACCAAAACAAGCTTTTATCAACATAAAATATTTGTATGAAGTGTTTAGTACCACCACAATTGTGCAGATCTGTGCAAATATAACACATGGTCTTTGAAGGCTTCATTAAAAAAAAACTAAGGCGTCAAACTGGTCGTTTTCATCAAAATTTACAGTCTGACAAAGTAGCAGTGGAGGTATTTGGTGCTCAAGTGCATTACCACTGATCACTGCTTACCTTTTTCACAATTCCTAACAACAGGTTCCTATTAAGTAAGAACACTAGGCTTTATTTCCCAGCATGTGATTGTGGGAGCAACATGCTCTTGACAAATCCCATCCTTTGACTAATTAGGCCTTGATGTTAAGTGTGTTTTTTCTCGTCATCTTACACCATTTAATTAATGTTTAATCTTGTAAGTGCACCAGATGGATTAATTATGTAGTGCCAGAGTAGAGTTTGAGCACTGAACTGAGAATTTGCCTACCTCAGGTAACAGCATTTGGCAGGGTTTTCAATACCCATTGAGAGCCGTACAGACTTCCCTTTATCTGCCAGTTCACTCTTGATCTTCAGCATGCTGCTGTAGTGACAAAGATATGTTTTTTATATCAAATTGTAAACTATCTGGTACAAAGTCATGATAAAAATCCAGTTCACTTGAATATTAAACAATGATTTGATGCATAATGTAAACATTGTTGCATAACACACTGTTCATTCCAGAACCCAAACATTCTATTTCAAAAACGCAAATTATTTAATAAGAAATCCTTTGCGCCCTTAATATTTGGCCTACAGCAGTGTTCTTTATTGCATTCAAACTTAATTCTCTCTTTGTTTGGACACTAGCTTAAATTGTGGCACAACAGGACAGTCAGGAAAGCTCAGTTATAAGCAGCAAATTAATTTTTCATATAATCCAATGACTCCGCACATAGTCAATATAATGAACAGAACATACATGGTACAAAGAGGCCTGTTACATGTATCCTTCGGATAATTGTATTGTGTCCTCCAAAACATAGCTTTGTGCATTTTCACTAAACTACTTTTACCCTGGTCTCATCTTTCTAAACAACATTGTTCTATAATCACTGCAAAACATCTTGTTGCTCCTGAGCAAACTTGATTTTAACAATAAAACGAGAGTCTAAAGTCTAAATTTCTAGTTTCCTGCTCTGATTATCACCCAGATCTTTATTAATGTTTTTGTATCAATATATAGCCATGCCATCTTTTAGTAATTTGAAGGTTATTTGGATCATGACATGGCTCTCACTGACTGGGATACTGAGACCGGATGGCACTAAAGAAAGCAACAGAACACAAGGTTCTCTCTGGCAGTCATCTTATTTCCTGCATTTAAAATGTTGTCTCCGCCCCCAATTACTCAACCCAGGAGTCCTATTGGTGGCTGGATTCCTCATAATTCCGGCAAGTGAGCAGAGCTCCTGTGGTGGGAGAGCCAGAGGAAAAGATAGGCTACTTTCACATTACCAGGCTGAAGTGACAGATTCGTTTTTTTGCTCTATGTGGCTCAGATCTGATTTTTTTCATGGCTGTGTGAACATGCCAAATCCATTTTTTAAATCAGATTTGAGTCACTTTGGCTGCAATCACATTACAGGCCACATTGTTCAAATTAAATTTTTTCTCAGATCAGATTTGGCTATCCTGACAGTTTACATTCACAAATGTAAGTGAGCTGTATCTGTGTTTAATGTGAACGATTTTTCCCTGAAACACCTCACATGCGCACATTGATAGGTGTATAAATGTCGCCTGAAGTACATGCTCAGGTCAAGGGGGTGAAATAAGGCTAGGCGGCTTGCTTTTGCTGCAGAGCTGCACCAAGAGATGTGTGGGTACGAGAGAAAAGCACATAGCGGATGTGTAAAAAGAAAAAGATGCATGCATTCCCATTTGACCGTTCACATTCCTGTTGCATGTCCATGGATCGGATATGAAATGACTCTAATCTGATTAAAAAAATCGTATGTGGCACGCTCACACAGCCATTAAAAAATCAGATCTGAGCCACATTGAGCAAATACATACTATATGATAGCTAATACAAACCATTTTATATTCAATTAAGCATCTACATCCTTTTATCCAGCAGAGGATGGAAATATAAATGTCTCTCTTCTAAGTAGATCGCATTGCTCTCTTGTTGATGCTAATTATTGGAGGAGGCTGAAGTCACTACAGCTGCACTGCATCATTTTAGGCATGTTTCTGCCAACAAGCCACCCACCACCAGTACACACTCCCATGAGTGTGTGTGTTCATGCACAGAAGACTATTTAAATTGGGCCAGGACATCATCTGCGGCAGCTGGCTGCTGAGAGAAGTGGCACAATAAAATGGGTCACCTTCCTTTATACTCTCATCATTAAAGTGGCGCTGAGGGTGATTCTTCTGCTTCTGCTGGAAACAGGTACAACCGAAAGTTACTTAGAAAATCACAGACAAGTTTTTTCCATACACACATACTTCCTTTACTGATCTTCACAGCGTTGGCTCATTACTTTTGGCAGGAAACTGATTCTTCCATCTCTAAACCATATAAACAGCAAAATATCTCGGATCCCTTAGGCAGTGCCAGTGTTTGTAGAGTTTAGATTTGTCTTTGAAAAAAAGAAAAAGAAAACAATTCTCTAATAACTAGAACACACACACTTGTAACATAGCCTGGTGGATTCTGTTAAATATGCTCCTTTTATAAAATGCATTGTAATGTATTTATATTGTTTGCCTGTACTTTTTCAAATCACGTTAATGCCTGTTCCAGGTAATCTCTGTAATCCCTGTACATATTGTAGATGTAAAGTGATGGTCACAATGTGATATTATGTTAATATGACATAATGCCTTGAAAAAATACATCATTTTATTGTAAAATCGAATGACTTGTGTTTTTCTTAGTGTTGGAATGTGGTATATTCTGATGTGCAATTTATTTTTACAAAAAAAAGAGTTTTTTATATTGTGAAGAAGAACTAATCCTCACACATCAGTAATGTTGATCAAAATGTCTTTCCAAAATGTCTTTCCAAAACCTTACTATCTTCTGGTGGAAGTCAATGCAGACATTTAATGTCAACATGGAATATTTCTATTGATCCAATCATCATGAAATTTTGACAAGATAATATAAAGAACAGCTGCCAGATTCAAATAGCTAAAACTGAGAAATGGCAAAAGTGAAAGGACAAAGTTTTTGCATGACGTCAATGATGTAATATAACATGAGGCGAAACAGTAGTGCCAGTGTTGATACATTATTGCAGCATGTGGTTTTGCATTGTTTTGAAGAAAAATGCATTGGCTTTCCTGTAGAAGGTAGGTTGCTCTACTATCTCTTAAGTTCTATCCAGATGGGATTAGTTTCTCAAGGGGACATCTGTGAAAAATATTTCACACTTCTACTCAGTGATAAAACTCTTGCATCCAGACTGCAATTGAAAAAACAGAACCAGTGGAGGACCAGTGAGGTTTTTTTGGCTTTTTCCGTCACATGAGATCGCGTTCAGTAGCTCCTCCATTTCCACTCGCTGTTGTGTTTACGTGGATCTCTGAGGATGTCTGAGAAAAATACGTACATGGTCGTTCCAGGCGGGTATAAAATCACAGAGGACCCCCCATAAAAGAGAATTAAAAAAAAAAAAACTAATCCCGATAACAGTCTGTATGGTCCTTTTCGTCTTTGGGCGCACGTTGTCTTTTGATCTGGATCTGGAATTCTGATTTATCTGACCACAGGACATGTTATCTTGGTGTAATAAACTGTCCCAGATACATACGAGCCCAGAGCCCACATTGTAAATATAAGGCTTATGTTTTGCACAGTTAAGTTTTACCTGGCATTTTTGAATGGAATCAATTAGTGCCAAAACTTTTTTTTTAAGAATTGCAATATTATCAAGTTGTAAATGTGAGTGTGTTACAGACCTGAAATGCAGAAATAAATGAATATAGATACATATTTGATACATCTAAGGTTCATACTGTCTGCAGTGAAATGAAAGCCGAAGTAAATGTAAGAAACACTGTGTTTTCCATACTATCCCAACTTTTTTTAAAATTGTCATTGTATTCTGTTATTTTTTTTCTCATTCCTTTCAGGTCTATAATTAAAATAAACAAACCTAGGGTTTAAACAGGTTATATTGTAGCCTGGTCTGTGAACAGCCCTTAATTACCAATGTGCCCTTGGAGTTGGTCACAGGTGGCTGGATGGTGGGGCCCAGGGCTGGTGGAGTTAATTGAATGCGAGATGCCCGCCTGCCTGTCTGTCTGTCTGCCAGTGTGCATGAGTGTATGTGTCTGTGTGAGTGAGTGAGTGTGTGTGCTCGCCTGGCTGCCTGGAGCTGTTTATTTCCAGCGAGTGAGAGACAGAATAATGCCGTGCCTTGTGTGCCCCAGCGAGCTATCACTGCTCTGCGGTTGCCATGGCGACAGTGCCCTCTCTGGGTACGGCGGGCTGGAGAGAAGTTGCTCTGGATCTGCGTCATATTTTTTCCCCCCTTTTTTTCTTCCAGTGGATCTGTGAGCTCTCTCTCACTCTTTCTCCCGCCTCTTTTTCTGGCTCTGTACAACATCACCTCTCTCTCTCTCTCTCTTTCTCTCTCTGACAGTCCATTCTCTTTTTTTAAAGGCTAATTGACCCAGCTCCAGATCGTCAGCACTCAGTGTCTGCTTCACCACAAACATCATTGCAGCTTTGGACAGAGCTGAAAGAGGTGGGCTAATGAGGGGTATTTGTAGGCTGATTACTGTAGCAATGTCATTGTCATCATGTTCTGAGCATGATGACACTGATGGTATCTTTGTCCTGTGGGGAATGTCTGTGTTCAGTTTTGCACATGAATTGATTATAACTGCTTACTCTGACTCTGTGCCCTGTGTTTTATTGCATGCTTGCTTTTGTCAGGTGGCCTCGGAGGGGTCGTCGACGTGGCTGGAAGGAAAGGTGAGTGCGTTCCTGTGTGCAGGTGAATGGATTTGGCGGTCCACGGTGATCTCAGTGCTGTGCCGTGTGTGTGTGTGTGTGTGTGTGTGTGTGTGCAAGAGTGAAAAAGAGAAAGAGAAAGGCAGAAGGATGGTGCAAGTAGACCTGATTGTGCAGCCAATAGTGAAGTGCATTTCCTGAGGCTGGAGTTCTAAAAAAAATAAAGCCATTCCAACACAAGCTGCTGCTGCAAATCTCCTGTGATATCACTTTGCATGTCCTTTTGTTTTTTGTTTAATTTTTGGGAATCTGTGTCAAGTCAGAATTGAGTTATCTTGAGCAGTTGAAAGGTAACTGTCTTTAAAAAAGGAAGTTTAAGAAAGCAGAATTGAGGTTGAGTTCATGAAACAAACCATTCAAGACAGTGCAGTTTGCTTGTTTTTTGCCTAAAGCCTGAAAAATTTTAACAAAAAGTGAAAAAGTTCACCTCTGCTTGTTTTCCCGTTCATGTTCCGGATGCCTCGGCATGACAAGAATGCCCTGGTGCATTCCGAGGCAAGTGTTGCCTCTTTTGTCAGGTTATTGATTTTAAGTGACAGGCAACAAGGGCTGACGAGGGTCTGCTTTAAACGCATCTCAGTTCGCTGGGATGTGCGTTTTTGAGATCAAGAGGCTGTAACTCAGCCTCTCAGTTCTAATACTCACTCAGACACATGCTCGCACACTCACACACACTCCCCTCCAGGGTTTCTTAAAGCTCCAGAGGCAGGAGCAGTCAGCAGACTTGACAGGCCCTATGAAGGAGTCAGTGGTGTGTGAGATTTGGTGGCTCAAAGTGCCGGAGGGAAAGGCTTTAAGGCGGAGCAGGTGGGGTGGGAGGAAGTGAAGGGATCGATCACAGGGGCAGCGCAGAGTGATGCCAGGTGGACCAGGGGCTGTCGGTTCTCCCGGGAAGGAAGAAAAAGAACACAAAGAGAGCCAATGAGGTTCTGAGCTTCAGCTCCTCGGAGGGAGGCAGAATTGAAAATGAGGGAAATGAGCCTTGCAGACAAAGAGCAACGGACTGCAGGTGTTTTAGGGTAGTTAGGATATTACCAGGCTAATTAGCAGCACAGTCTTGTTATGCAGAATTATGACTGGTATTGTGTTATGTGATTGTTTTATGGGTTCCCGAATTGCATTTAGAGACCTGTTCCCGGCAGAATGTAACACACCCCCTCTCCTTCACTCTACTCATTAGCCTGTGTCTCCTCTGAGGCTCCTCTGAGTCTCCAGTGGCCCTGCGCTCCAGGTGGGCTTTGCATTTTTAACCAATACTGTCTGTAGCTCTTAACGTTAGCGCTCGCCTGTCAGCACAAATAAACGAGAGCAGCGTGGCAGAGACAGAAAGAGAGGTGGAGAAATAGAAAAAAAGAAAGACAAGGGAAAACAAAGAGAACAGTGTAAAGGAATGGAGAGATGGCTGTAATTTCAGAGGTGGAAAGGTAGAGGGAGGGCTGTGAGAGGAGGACAAGCGAGATCGGTAATGCAGCAGGAGATGGAGTGCATGTCTCACTCTGGCTGGTGTGAGTCGTGTGGCAGACCATAGGGAGTGACGAGGCACTGTGTTTGTGTGTGTGTGTGTGTGTGTGTGTGTGTAGCACCATAGCTCCAGTAGGCTGTAATGATTCTGTGCCTCTGGGCTCTGACTGACTCTGTTTATCTCCCTTAGCAGCACAAGGCAGAAATAGCCAATACATCCACATGAAAAAAAAAAAAAAACACAGCATCACATGACCTGTGTTTCTGTGTGTTGAAATCTGTCTAGCTTATTTTGACAATGCTGCTTTCAAAAGAATGAAAAAAAAATCTTGCTCTCTCTCTTTTGATGGTTTTGTTTTTGTTCTTTTCCTCCATCCATCACTCTCCGTTTTTCTTACTGCCTTTTCTGTTCTGTTTTTCTGTTCACCCTCAATCTTTCTTTTTTCTCTCTCTCCCTTATTTTTGTCTTTTTTACTCTTTTTCTTTCTCTGTCTCTCCATCTTATTAATTTCTCTGCCCATCTTGCCTTTAGCCTCACTCCTGTATTTCCCTATCTCCTCTTTATTTATTTGTTTATCTCCTTTTCATCATCACTCTTTTGCTCTTTCCATTCATACTTCTTTCTCTCCCCTATGTTCTCTCTATTTTTCCTTCTTTTCAGTTTTTTTTCTTCCTCACTCCCTTTTAGTCTCTCCATTGTATTTTCTTATGTCCTTATCTGTCTCTATCTCAAACTTTTTTATCTTCTATCTTATATTTCTTTCCCTTTTTCTTTCTTCATCTCATTCCTTCTCTTTTTCCTGTCCATATTTCTTTCTCACTTTCTTTCTACCTATCTATCTTCCTTCCTCATCCACTTTATGTTCTTCTCCCTTTCTACACCTCTCTTCCTTTCTTTTTATTTCTGTTATTTTTGTTCGCTTTCTCTGTTATTCTCACTCCATCGTATTTTCAAACTTTTTTCCTCTCTTTTCCATCTACTATCTTTCTCGTATCTCTCCTTTCTTTCATTTTTCTTTCATCCTCTATTTCTCCCTCCTTGTTTTTCTCTCTCCTCTTGTTTTCTGCATGCCTTTGTCTGTATGTGTGTATATGTGTACCTAGCTGTGTCACACTGTCCGTGTCTGTCACCCTTGCGCTCTCTCTCTCTCTGTCTCTCTTGCTCATATGTTCCCCTCCCACAAGTATCACAGTTTGCATATTAATGAGGCGGAGCGCAGAGTCGTTCAGGAGCGTAATTCGTGCTTCCTGCTTGTTGTAGCTGAGCTGCTCTTGTTTTTTCTACATTTTAATTCGGTTTTCTGTGTTTCTGCTCCTCCTCCTGACCGCCTCCCTCGCCCGGGACTGATTCTTCTCCTCAGAGGAAGCCCATGCTCACAGCGCGTGGACTCCACAGCCGCTTTCTGTTACGAGCAGAGATAAACATGTGAGAAGATGTCTGTTGGAGGTTGCGCTTGCCCAGGTAAGACCCTCAACACATTTCTACACCTCACCAGTCCGGTCCGGTCCGGTCCAGTCCAGCGCTGCGCGGTGGCGCGAGCTTTGTTGCTGTGAAGTGCTGCGCGCGCGCTGCAGAGATCACGCAGCTCTGATGAGGAGCTTCACGTGTTATGTTCTGCACTGTAACCGCGCTGCTCTGTACTTCAGGCGCGCTGTAACGTGGCTCGCGGTGGCGGAGAGGAAGTTGAACAGTGAGCGCATTCTTCAGCTCGGGGTGTTCGGGGGCTCGGCGGGAGCTTTGCCTGATGGTTCCACTTCAGCGTTCAGTTGGTTGCACTCGGTACTTTCGTATGTTAGCGCAGGGCTCTGGCTTCCTGTGTAGAGGCAGAAATGTTGCTGTGACCTGAATAGCCTCTCTGACTGGTTTACATCCGTGTGCTGCTGCTGCTGCTGTTGCTCAAAGGTTTTAAAATCGTTCTGAAAACCGTCATGCAGACATTATTTCACACTACAATATTACACTATAACAGTTCACAGTCTAATCAATAAAAGAGGCTTATTTAAAATAAGCATGTGAGCATGTGCGACTTCTTTCAAAAATAGTTTTTGTGTGTCCCAATGCACTGTTTGTAAAGTTCACTATGCTAAGCTAGAAATACAGCTCTGGAAAAAAAAATTAAGAGACCACTCCAGTTTCTGAATCAGTTTCTCTGATTTTGCTATTTACAGGTATATGTTTGAGTAAAATGTACATTGTTGTTTTATTCTATAAACACCGGCCAACATTTCTCCCAAATTCCAAAAAAGATATTGTCATTTAGAGCATTTATTTGCAGAAAATGAGAAATGGCTGAAATAACAAAAAGATGCAGAGCTTTTTTAAGAGTTTTAAGAGTTCATAAATCAATATTTGGTGGAATAACCCTGTTTTTTTTATTTAATTTTAATTTGGCATGTTCTCCTCCACCAGTCTTACACACTGCTTTTGGATAACTTTATGCCACTCTTGGTGCAAAAATTCAAGCAGTTCAGCTTGGTTTGATGGCATATGATCATCCATCTTCTTCTTGATTAAATTCCAGAGGTTTTCAATTTGGTAAAATCAAAGAAACCCATACTTTTTTAAACGTTTTCTTATTTTTTCCAGAGCTGTATAATGTCCACATTGTATAAAATGTTTTTTTATGATACAGAATCAACCAGTACAATTTATAGTGTACAGCTAGAAATTAAGTAAGCTAGAATTGTGTGAAATAAGCAAGTGATTGACTAAATTTATAAAATAGTTTTAATAGTCATAATTCAATTTTTAAAAAGTTTACAATGCTAAGCTAGAAATGTAATGCCCACACTATAAAAAAGCTTCTTCAGTGTTACAGAATCAAACTGTGTAATTTATACATTATACAATGTATACTGTAAAGTTCACTTTGCTAAGCTAGACATTTGTATGTAGCAAGTGAATGATGTAATGCTCTTAATGTGCTTTTTGTCTTTTAAAAAGTTCACTATGCTAAACTAGAAATTTAATTCCCACATTATAAAACAGCTTCTTCAGTGTTATAAGCTAGAAATTTGTATGAAACAAGTGAGTGACTACATTGTTGTAATAGACTGAGGTTTGTAAGTTCACATTTAAATGTACTAGTTCACAATCATAGTTAATTTTAAAACATGTATTTTGTTTGTGAAAGTTCACAGTTACAAAAATGAACTAGTACACATTCACATCTCTATTCTTTTTCATTAGAATCATTAAATCATAGCTTCTTCCAAAATAAATATATCATATACCAAACTGATTTATTATACAGATTTTTATACTGTAATCATTTCCTCTAAATGTGTTTACAGGACCATGTCAGCTCATACAATGATAGCATCCCAGTGCTGTAATAGTTGCTAATTACAAAGTAGTTCTTGAGTATGTATGTAGTTTACATACAAAGTAGGGATGCACAATGATATTGAAATTATGTCGGTAGCAAGATTATTGCTTTTTTTTTAACATTGGCATCGGTAAATGGCAAGATTTGGCTAATGTTTTAAACTGATACTTGCTGATGTATTTATTGTATGCTGTAAATGGACCAACTGACGCTGGCCATACTACTGCAATTGGCCAATACTAATACAAATATAAAAACGAATTCTCAGAAGACACCTTTAATTTTTTTGTAAACATACAGTTGGTTAAAAGCTAAAATGTAAAAAAAAAAAATGATACAGTTTTTTCTAAAGTTATACCGAGGTGTCTAGTCTCTGTGAGTTATAAACATGTATATCAGTGACAACATTCGCATCAGCATATATATATGCAGTGCCTTACTCTGTTTTCTTATAATGCACTGTGAAACGGAAAGGGAGGAGCCACTCACATGTGGAAAGGTAATTAGAACAAATTATAGGCTATTAACTATTTGAATTAACAATTTGAATATACAAGGAAACCTTTTTGTAGATGCCTCTTGATTATTCCTTCCAAAAAAATAGTTCAACTATTAAAGTCAAAACTCTCACTATATTAAGACTTTTTTGCTGACAGTATTGACCAGCAGCTTCTACTATTTCCATCCCACCTGATGCAGCTAGTGAACAATACAAGGTTTATTCGGTTTACATGCAAGGCAGTGGCATTCCAAGACAAGGACTGAGAACCACTGGCATAGACAATGACTGTAGATATATACACAGACATGCCAAAAGTCATGTAATAGCAGTGTGTAAATTGATCTTAAAATGTTACAACCAGGGACGGACATTCATATTGTGAGGTGCTCTCTTGTGTGGGGGTTGAACACTGGCCAACATGCTCATGGCAAGGCATCATTTACTGTCAGCTTTTAAGCAAGGCCTAACTGTGGCTGCGGATGGTTGGGCCATTCCATCTCCGAAGTTTGCATTAGCAATTCCTCACTCTACAGTGTTACGTGTTTACCGGGAATATGATATAGAAGGCATTACCACTCACGGCAGACAGTGCCATGGATGGTTATGTTCATGACTGGCCTTGTCACTAGCTAAACTTGTTGTTGTTTTTTACAAATAATGCTGCAAAGCAACAAGTGACCTCTTTGAGAAATCACTGCCAAATTCAGTGCAGGAGTCCACATACACGCATCCTGGAATATACTGTAATATGTCAATTTAACTTCAATAATTTTGGTACATAAAACCATTATTAGTGAAGCTTGTGTGCTCTTCAAATAACACTGCCCTGTGATTTGATTAAAGCAAAATGTATAGTGATTTCACTTTTTACTATAGTATTATACTATGGCCACTTAAAGGGTGGATACACACTTTTCCTTTTACATAGAAGAGTTAAGCGTTTGAGTACTTGCCAATTAGATTACACTAAAGAGAGCCTTGCAGTGTCAGGATCATCTTAAGAAAAGCTGCTGGTCACGACTCAGTGTGTGAATCAAGTGGAAATATGCCTTGGGAGACATGGCACAAATTACACCCGACCAGAGATCTGAGGGCCTTTGGATTTAATAGCCAGCGTCCACATGGGGAATCTCCTAGCCAGCAGATTCAATTTGGAACCTCCTCAGATTAATGGCAGTATTAAATTTCATAAGTCTATAGGTTATCTCTGCACCAAGGGGAGGCCTTGAGAAGAGATATAGGGCACAGCAGGGACCTTGTTCCGTTAAACTGCTAGGAGTTGCGCTACACAGTTTAGGAGGGGCGCCCTTTTTCCCTAGTGCAATCCTTTAACCTAATGGTGACAGCTTTGGCGATGGATCAACTGTGGATAAAGGGTCAGCAATAACTGAAGCAGATAGATTGTTGTAAGACACCTAGATCATCCTGGAGGGGGTTGGCAGACAGCTTGGAGGACTTGCACTGGAAATATCTATGAATAGATGTGTCAGACTGGTATTGATGAATAGACTTTACACTCTTGGAATGTGATGGTCCTTGTGGTAATGGAGCCTGGGCAGTTCTGTGGTAAATTAGATGTGCTGGCAAACAGACAGTAGGCTGCCTTGCCATTGGGCACCATTGTTTCTCACTGAGTCACTCCATCACTCACTCCTACCTGTTACTTAAAGCCCTCAAAAGGGTTCTTAACCAAGTCCATATGGTTCATGTATTGGTTCATGAGTCACACTGCGCCTCACTGAGCAACTGAGTGAGCATCAACATGGAACCTCGAAACGAATTCATGAGGCACAGTCCATGATGCATCTCCTGTTCCTGCACCTTCAGTGGGATAAAGATCAGAATGCAGGCTTTAAACTGTGTAGCATCGAGGCAAGTTTAGACGGATGTGCAGGTCGGCTCCGTGGCATCAGCACAATGCAAACAGTTTCCCCAGTTGCTCCCGAGTGAGATCCTTATCTCGGGTACAAGACCCAGCAATGAAAGCCGTTCTGGCAGCTCCCAGGATTAACAAGCCAGCATTTTGGCACATAACATTTGTTTAAAATCAAGAAGATTATGTTCACAAGGGTACATTTTTTATGAGTGTGGTCATGGAAATTTCCACAGCCGTGTGTCCTGTCTGATTGTTCTCGTTTTTGGGTGAGGGAGGGAGGGAACAAGAAGGGGAGAAAAAAGGGGGCGAGACAGAGTGAAGCTGGGGAAAGAAAGAGAGTGGGAGAGACAGTTGTTTCATGTTGAAATGAGCTGCTTTTGTGTGGGCTCTCCCTACACTGCTCCATAAAAGGCAGCGGCGCTCCATAAAACCTGATTGCGATATTCACCTCGGCTGGAAATACGATGCTATCTCCTTCCCTTTTCTCGACTCCCAGTTCGTGCCCCTCCTCCCAACACATGGCACTATTTGAAGTGTCGTTTTGTTTACATTCCTCTGCTCATGCAGGCTGCGTGGGAGCCTGTGCATCCTGGGCCTCCAGCATACCTATAGGCATGGTGTAGAGTTCATGGTGCTCTTGGTACACACAATTTCTTGATTTATTTTTACAGTATAAGTGGTGCAGTGATGGGGACCTCACATGCAAGCCTAACATTGGCTATATTGGTTGCGGTTTGAGATGTCAGGAAATAAACAGCCCTTTTTGCCTTACTGCTGTAGAAAATTGTAGAAAGGGCAGAGTTTAGTAGTTTAGACTTTACTTTTATTTGGCCATGCTTAATTAGGTGCAACAAGCTGGGGAGAGGCAGAGCCACATTGGCTGGGAACCAAAATGACACTCTTTTTTACTAAACAAACTTTGAAAAAAAAAACTATAATTAAGCTTAATCTGGCATGAATCATTGAATGAATGAGAGCTCCAATTAGCAGCAGCTTTTGGCATTTCTTGGCCCCTCTCCCAATTCAATGCATGTGACCTTGGTCTTTGATGGTAGTTCTACCACTCTGTTGTCATAGTCCTCTCCCATTGGTCCCTGTACCTTATTTACAGAGTCAGTTAGCAGCATTATGGTGTCCTCCAGGGTACTCTGCACTGGGCAGCAGAGTGCCAGTTGAACAGTATCCTCCAAGCCACTGCTCAGAGGTGCACTTTGGGGCACCTGGTAGTGCTGAGGAACTAAGCACCTGCTCAAAGGTGCACTTCAGGTCACTGGGTAGCACTGAGAAGCTGAGCACTGACTTGACTGGTGCCCTTTGAGGCCTTCTGTGTGATGCTGGGGGGCTAAGGACCAGAGGAGCCTTCCAAGCATTTGGTGTTCCTGGGAATTTGAGATTTAGTCAAATCTTGCCAAACCAATGCCCTTTGGGGTATTGGGTGGCACTGCAGTCTAGGGAAGCTCTCTTCAGTACTCACCAGGGCACCAGGCAGCACTATCAATATGGGGAACTATCAGGTGCTTGGATCACAGATGTTCCATGTATGTCTGTTTAGCTTTGGGTTAATATATTGTCCATAATCAGTAATCAGTTAGTTTCCTGATTGCGTTTGGTCAGATCCTGACTTCCTTTTCTGATTAAATTTAACACCACATCTGACCTACCGTTGTTTTTGTGGTCCAGTTCTGAATAATGCTGTAATAAATAAGAACCATGTTCAGAAACAGTCTGTAGCATTTATAAATGCACCATTTTGCCCGGTGTGCGATAACATTATTGTAGATCAGATGGGAGGGCCCTCATTTGTGTCACATTGCATTATTGAATTTGTAGATTTTAACTAGCTCCATAGAGTGCACAAACCACCTGTAGCCCCAGGGTCAACATGCAGGTAAAATGCATCTTACTGTTACCAATACATAAACATACTGTAAAATATCTAAATTGTAATTAGTATTACAGATGCATTTTACAGGGTTTTTTATTCAGTAATATGAATACAATTTTAATATTTTAGTACAGTATCTCAGTATCGTTAAATACACCACATATGGACTAAAGTATTGGGAAATCTTTTCATTCATTGTTTCTTCAAAAAGAGTAATGTCCAGAAAAAGGAGCAGAAGCATTTCTGAGAACAAGATGTTGAATGATCACATGCCCACCTTATCTTATCCCCAGCTCTCCAACTCATCCCAGAATTTTTGGATGAGCACCATCATTCCAGAGAATACAGTTCCACTGCTCAATGTCTCTGTGCTGAAGAGTTTATACCCCTCTAGCCCATTAATCATAATCACAAAAAGGTTCATGCTTATCTGCTTCAGAGAGTCCTATAGTAATTACAGTACATCTCTACATGGACTAGACAAGCTGTGTTTGTGCATGTGCACATCTGTGTTAGCACTAAATACCACTAACTGCATGATGTAATATTACTCTTCTGCAACAGTACACATTTTCTTTCACTTTCAGTGATGGATTTATATTCCTTAGCTTGTCCAGAAAAGCATGTCCTTTCCTGAGTGCAGGGGAATCCCAAGAGTAACAAATACTAGTTCTTACATAATGCTGTTTTAGGCTCACCATCCTAGTTGCACACGTGATTTTTACAAGCTAAGAAACACTAAAATGTAAACTGGAAGGATATCTCAATGTTACAGTATACATTTTAAATGCATAGGCAGAATTACACAGTTCTCTTGAATGGGCTTGTTCCTGGCTTAACCAAAGTTACATTGTGCAGTAGTCAATGTAATCGACTGGGCGACTATTAAAAATTGTCGACGTGGAATTTAATTGTCGATGAGTCGTTAATGTGTGATGGAACAAGTGAGAGAGGGAGCTCACGCAAGACACACACACACATAGTGAGAAAAAGGGCATCCTGATTGGCCTCTCCTTATGCTTATGCTTATGCTAGAGAAACACGCGCATACAATCTAGTAGCAGCGCAGCACCGAGTGTTCATTAAACACAAACATATTACATTTGACTTCCCTATTCTCTAGCCTGTCTTTGCTGGATGGGGTGAAATAATGACACTTCTACTCGATGCACAGTTTGAACACTGACTTCTGTACAACCTGTGGTGAGTTAAACTACTGTAGATAACATGATATGGTGAGGTGACAATTAGTCCAGGGCCCTAAACGTTAAAGTCAATGTGCGTTGGATCGGGAGCCTCACCAGTAGGAAGTACAAATAGAGGGCATGACAAAAAAAATTATTGTCAGATTAATCAACTACTAAAATAGTCAGTAGTTGCAGCCCTGTTGTGCAATAGTCGGCTGTGCCTTGAGTTGCAAAGACAGACACACTATACTTCCTATTACAGTATAGGGTATTTCCCATTTGCTCTTGTGCTGCCCATACAATCCTCAAATGTTAATTGAGACATAAAGAACCATGTAAGAATCATGTGGACTGTCATGCTAGAGTTTAATACACAAATAAGAATTCTTAGCTTAGTTATTTTGAGCATTATCCTACCCATTTCACCAGAGATACATAGTGCAGTGAGCAGCACATCGCGCTTTAAGTGTTAAATGTTACATAGTGTTGCTTTTAAATGTTAGATAATTGTTGTGCCTAGTTAATCATCTAATGCTGATTCTTCTGAACCGTCAGCAGGACATCGTCTTTTGAGTGGACTGCAAGTGGTTGAAGGGTTGGATTTTAATGCCAAGATATTATGAGGCCGCCAAACCAATAAAAGCTCAGGAGTATTTTATAATCAGTGCGGACAACCAGTGAATGGATTGAAGGGTATTGGAGTAAATTGTTTTTAGATGTGTAATAATACATTATTTGGTGCATGTTTGGACAGGTAAGCTTGAACTGGGATTTCCCCATCTTCCTGCATACCTGTTAACCTGGTGCAGAGTTTGGTTCCTGCTTTTTTTTTATGACACATTACTGCCTTTTGTTGTGGGGTATTAGTGGTGGATGTGCCACATTCAGTGTGCTTTTTCAGATTGGAGGGCTTAAACTGTGCTTTCATGTTAGGGCAATATCAGGCTTTATGGAGACAACATGGTAAAAATAGAAAGCCAGCGCTAATGCATCTCTGTCTCTCCACACTTGGTGCGACACACACACACACACACACACACACATACACATACGCTCATGCAAAGTGCTCGCTGCTGCCTTGCTTTCTCTCTCTCTCTCTCTCTCTCTCTCTCACTCACACACACACACAAGCACTCGGAATCAGTGGGAGCTCTGCTACTTCATGCAGAAAGTCACATGGGCTCCCTTGATTAGAGGAAAAGCAGAGCTAAAATGGCAAGCTCACAAAGCCAGGGCTGTTTCATGTTTCACAATGGCTGCAGCCAGGAGCCAGGAGCCAGCGCAGGGTGTGCACACGCCTGCCGAGCCAGGAGAGAAAAGTGCACGGATTCACTCTTTCCGTGTTGGATTGACACTGCTTGTGCACTGTGCATGAACACGCACATGTTTGTCTGTGTGAGTGGGATTGCAACACACACACACACACACACACACACACACCCCTCCCCTCCCATCTCTCTACCCATCCCCAAGCCTCTCAGATCTGTCTCATTATGTGAAGCTCAAACAAAATGGCTTCCTGTGCTGAAAACCAGCTCCCCTTGACTCGTCAGCAGCCTCTGGCAGCAATGAGGAGCGAGGATGCAGGCACTCATTAAGATGTCACGTGTGCACGATGGTGAGAGAATGTTATGCGAGAGCTGGCATGTGCCAGACATGCACACGCGCCGATACAGTGCACATGATGTGCGAGCCATCAGAAGCACTGTAATAGGACAAAGACTAGAGGAAAAAAAATGTTAATAAAATAATATTTATGTATATATTTTACCGGTAAAAATATATCAGCTTATCAAGCAAAATCGTCTTCATGATCCACTGACCTGTAAGCGGGAGAATAGAATCACTAGTAATACTACTTTGGACCTGGCATGCTGTAAACTGCACTATGTATCTCTGGTGATGCAGGCAGGACAGTGCTTGTGTTACACTGCGTAACCTGAGTCGTATTACTGTACACTCATTGACAAAAAAAATAAATACGCCTGCAAAATTTGTGGAGCCGCAGCTGTTAGTCACCTTTTGGCCATGTGTTGCTTCTCCTGGCATGGCTACTAGCTGGCATTTTCAGCAGCATCATGCTTGCCCACACAGCGAGGGATTCCCAGGAAAGTCTTTACCAGATTGCAAGACTTCCTTGGTCTGCCCGGTTGACAGATTTAGCATTACATTTACACATATGGAATGTGTCATAAAATCCTGTTATATTACTCTACTGCTTTAGTTTACAATTTTTTCTTTTAAGTGACAGTTTTGTATCTTTTAGCTTGTGCAGAAATGTATGTGGAAAAATGTGGCTTTTATTGACCTCCTGAGACCTGGACTTTTGCTTGGTGTGCATTATTAGTAGGACCTAAGAAGTATAAAAACTAATCTTTGTCTTTGTACTGAACGTTATGTGTCCTCATGTGGGGATGTTAGTTTATTTTAACATTTAAGAGATGACAAGGACCCTATTAGTTTAAAAACCAAATTGAAGCTTTCTACAGTAAGTAAATAAACTAATTTCAAGCATAAATTTGGATAAGAATGAATTTTACCTGGCCAATGTTTCTGCCTGGATTGGCTGTAGAAACTTTTGACTGGGATTCACGCCACCTTGTTTTTTAAAATTAGTTAAGTGTAATGTTGCCATGTAACCACTAGGTGGTATGGGCTGTGTCTCCGTATGAGGCCAAAGGTCAACATTAAAAGAAATATATATATATCATGAGGTAAAGAAGCAGAAATGTAATGTCCACAAGTTTCTGGGAGATGCAGGGTCTCAAGAGGTTAAGGGAGAAAAAATACTCATCCTGACTGTAGGTGAAGACTGGGAGCAAGAAATACACATTCTAAAGTTATGCTGCTTTGATAGCTTAATCTGTTTTTCTTATTTCTTAAATGTTATCTAATTTTCTCTCCAATTCAGAAGGCCAGTTATCCAACCCACTCATTGGGATTTCCTCTTTCACTTGTCTCATGCCTCCAATACACACACTACACCGAGACCTTTGACAAGAGGTGGTCTCAGTTGGTCCCAAACAAATTAGATTACGGAGAAAATATGGTCCAACCTCAAATTGACGTAACTATTAGATGTACTCTGCAAGGGGAAATGGGGGAAAATGCTCAGAGTTTACAGACTTGCTGTCTGATTCAAAGCAGAGCAAATGAACTATAGGTATGAAAACAAGCTTTAGACTGAGCAGGGGATCCATAGTCATGGATGACAAGTTAGAGCCATATTTATTGTAAATAAAGAATTGCTGGAGTGAAAAGGAAAGTACTCAGAGGGATGAGTAATGAATGATGTTGGAGACACATGCTGAGATAGAGGAAGCAGAATCTGAGCAGCTGTTTGCTTTGCTCTGAGTTTGATCTCTCTGGATCTTCTGCCGCTCTGCCTCTGTGAACCCTCGTGACCCTGCCGTTGTTGCAAGAACACACACTGAGGCTTGTCTAAACAGCTTTCTCCAACTTCCCCGCATCCAACACCTGCACATCAAATCAGAACCCGTCCAGACTGGTCCCCAGAAACTGCTCACCAGCATCACTTTTACTGTTCTGCCTATCTGCCTTTCTCTTTTTCTGTATCTGTGTCCCTCTCTGTCTGGTTCTCAAAATCTGCCTTTGTGCTTGTCTGTCTCTCTCTGGTTGTCTATCTCTTCCTTGTTGTCTATTTCTTACTGTTTCCTCTTTATCTTCCTCTCGATTTTGATCACTCACCCTCACTGCTTCCCTTTCCGTTATTCACTCACTCTTTCACACTCATCTCTCATCTCTTTCTTTCCCTCTCAGTCTCTCCTTCACAGTCTCTCATTCTATCATTCCTCTCTCTGCCTGTTTGTCTCTCTATTTATCTCTTTGCCTGTTGCTCTCATTCTCCTTTTCAGTCTCTCTCTTTCTCATGTTTCTCTCTTTCCCTCTATTTCTTCCTCTCTTTTTTCTCACACTCATCCTCCTCTCCCTCTATCAGTCTCTCCCTTTTTCTTGTACGCACATGCATACTCACTCTTTATCTTATCTGTCTGTCTCACTACACTCATTCTTTTTTTAATCAAATCTCTGTTTTCTTTTATATCATGTTTCTATGTCTACTTACCTCCTCTATCACTCCCTCTATATATTAGTATGTCTTTTTCTTTCTGTTTCTTCCTGACTCCTTCATCTGTCTTCTTTCCCAGTCTGCATCTCTACTCTCTCTCAGTCCGTATGTCTGTCTGTCTGTCTTTGACTTTTTTCCTTTTTGTGTCTGTTTCTCGTGCCTCTTTCTTTTTTCTTTTACTCACCCCTATTCACTCTTCCTCTTCCTCTTGCTCTGTCTGTCTCTCACTCTCTCTCTCTCTCTCTCTCTCTCAGGTCACAGCGGTGGGTGTAGGAGGGAAAAATGTCTTTTAGCAGTCAGCTTTCACTTTGCCATTACGGGTAACAAATAACGAGGCAGGCTGATGACTGTGATCCGAACATTAGGGAACACTCTGTACGTATTTGCGAGAAGCCATTAGAGAGCTGAATTATTACCAGTGACAGATGTTCTATTTTCCTTAGCATATTACACTCCGCATTGATTTCTCTTCTCATTCAGATCGAGTAATTCTCTTCCCGCTCTCTGTTGTTTGACACTCTATCTAAGAGGCTGTGAAGTGTTTTTCAACAGAGTAAACTCGCCCCACTGTGCAGGGGGCACGCGGTACGCTGTGTACACACCATTTGTTTGTTTAATGTGGATAGGAGAATATTATTGGGCTTGATCTTTTTGCTTTATCACAGTGCATATTAAATGGGCCTGTAGTATAATAAAGCCACAGAGCAGGTCAGATGGAAATACAAACCAGCTAGAACCAGTTTAGGTCATCTCTGGCAGTAAAGTTCTGATGTCAGTGTTGGGTGGAGCAGAGGCAGTGAATTCCACGAATGTTAGACTAGTTAATGTTCAAAGCAGTCGAGAACTGAAGACAGAAAAACAAGAAATAGTGTGTCAGCAGTGGAGTACATGCCAGCATTACGCACATTTCTTTGATTTCTGTAATGTAATGTTTGAGGCAGTATGAATATATTTAAAGATATTACATAGCAGGATTCATGCTTTTTGTTAATATAAAACCATGAAACTGCAAGACTGCATAATATTATTCTCTTATTCAAGGAATCTGGAAGACTTATAGTGCAGAAAGGACAAGGTTGCAAGCTAAAGCAAGGGATTACTTTGGCAAACCTTTGTTAAGCACTTTAATACAGAGTTACATGCACAAATAGCATTTAAAACTTAATTTTGCAGAAAGCGATTCAGAAACCGTATGATAATCAAGATCAGAATTGGCATTAACTTCTCTGGGATCAGAGGCATAAGAGATACACCATCAGCAAATCAATATTTCAGCTTTTTTTTGGTTACAATGGACCATCCAGACTGTTATCAGCAACAAGTCCATAAACCGGAGTCATTGGTCCAGCGGTCTAAAGCGCTGCCACTATTAGCAGGAGGTCGCAGGTACGAACCCCTGCTCATGCAGCTTTGCCATCAAGCTGCCGGCGCTCAGAGGGAGCAAAATTGGCGCTCTCTCCCCACATCATCCTAGGGTGATGTCTGCAGCACAGGGCGTCTGTGAGCTGATGTATCAAAACCGAGTCGCTGCGCTTTCCTCTGAGCGCTCTGGCTGCTCGGCAATGCTCGAAAAGCGGGGGCTGACTTCACATGTATCGGAGGAGGCATATGTTAGTCTTCACCCTCCTGGTGTGTTGGGGCATTACTAGTGATAGGGGAAGTCATAATGAGTGGGTTGGGTAATTGGCCGTGTAAATTGGGGAGAAAATGGGAAAAAAAAAAAAAACTGGTGTGGGGTTGTTCCAGTGCACTTCTGTCATCCAGTGTTAAGGCAGATACTGTACACTGTGATATTAAAGCAACATGCTTGATTCATCCATGCATTTTAACAAGACAATGCAAAACACACATTACGAAGGCATGGCAAAGGAAGAAGGCTGTACTGTTTCCTGACCTGTCCATAGTAGAGAATGTGTGGACAATTTTGAGACAGAAAACGTGACATATAAGCTATGGGGTTGCATAAATAAATGTAGCTGTCATTCGAAATCACTATGGATCATTTCTGTTTGTCACACAAAAGGATAAAGATAGCTGCCATTTCAAATGGTAAAAAAACTGACTAAGTTACAAAGAGGATGATATGACAGCGATGATGTGATGTTCTGGAAAAGCCGGCGCTGAACTAAAGCAGATCTCATCCTCTGAGCTGAATTATGGTTTAATTTAATAGAGAGAGACATGTCTGAAGCTAGGTCAGTCGGGGGTTGATAGGCTTCTGGCTCTAAATGAGATGATGGCTTGCCTCAGCACTTGTCCAAAGTAGGCTTTCAGCTTACTTCAGCGCTGTATAGCCACAGGAAGCACAAAGTAAATGGCACATAAGATGTGTCCAATAAGAGTAAGAACAGACTGTAAATGTCTGGGAGGATCCACACCACATGGTCATTTGACCCAGATATGACTCCTGCTTTGGTGGAGTTATTATATAAAGGTTTTCTGGCATCAGGATTTGCTTCAATAACTTACAGAGCTATTGCAGCCACCAAAAACAATCCATAACCTGGTTCTTTTACTTTGAAAAAAGGTCGCTCAAATGGTTCTTCAGAAGAACCACTTCATGTTCTATAAGTAGACATGTTTGTAATAAAGATGTCTGAGTGTGAAAAAAAAAACAGCTTTTCTCTTTGGTCCTTCGGAACTGTTTTTTTTTTGGAGTAACTGTCTCTACTGTCCTCAGGGAACTTTCTTCAAGATTTTAAAGCCCATTTGTGAGGATTTGATTGCACTTAGTGAACTAAAGGTGAAATAAAAGTGAGGTCTAGATGTTGAATGAGCACTACCCCATCTCATCCCAAAATTAGATGGAGCATCCACATTACAGAGAACACAGTTTCACTGCTCCACAGCTTGGCGCCTGCTAGCCCACACCTGGCTTTAGGCATGGTGCCAATAGGTTCATGCTTATTTGCTGAAAGAGTCCTGTTCTCTTATGGTAGATGTACTTTTCTACACATTTGTGTTAGCAACTGTTGCCACATTCATTCATTCATTCATTAGAAAGGATGTCCACAAATATTTGTACATTTAGTGTATTTTGAGTGATGTCAAACATTTGATTGACCCCGTCTTTAATTGTGTGTGATTTAAGCTCTTGTATGACAGATTCATCTGTCTGCAGTAATGTTATTTCTTTAATAGAGCAATTCTCCCTGGTTGTGCATTAAACAATTTGGCCTTCTGTCAGTGTTTTGAAGGTTAATGTGGAAACTGGTGGAGTGTTGTTTCCTGAGTGAACACAAGAGGGCAGTAATTAACTCCATAATTAAACAGATCCAGACAAAACATTTCCTATTAATGTGATTTTATTTGATGTCCTAATGCATGTGATTAGGACATCTGTGGGTCTGATTGTATGCCCCTCTTAATTTTTGCAATGATTATATGTGTGGTTAAAAGCATTTTAATATTAGCATTGCCATAACAAAGCCTTATTTACTTTAATACATGTTAATGTTATAGGATTGTATTCCAAATATTGTTTTAATTCAGCACGTTTACAAATAGGACCATTTTAAAATACAGTGGCAAGTCAGCATCAGATCATTTAACACATTGAAATCTAGGTTTGTCATTTTATTGCTAACTGCTACCTAATGCAGAAACGATAAAGATTTACTTGGTAATTAGCACATTTTGTGGCATCACACAAGACTTTGTTTTAGGGTTTATCAAGCCGACGTAGTATGTTTCAGAGTGAAGAATATTCTGAGCCTACAGACATTTTTTTAAGTGTTTATGTACAATAAGTTACAAGGTTGGGTCTCCGCAGATTACATTATTGAGACTTAGGTGCCTATGCCTCTCTTGGACCATCTTTTCTAGGTGCTGGCCACTCTGGAACCCTGTTGTTGTAGATGCTCTTACCCAGTCGTCTAGACAGTCTGACCAGTCTGGCCCATGTTAAAGTGGCTCAGATTCCTATGCGTACCCATTTTTTCTGCTTCCAGCACACCAACCACAAGAACTTACTGTTTATTAATATGTATATCACATCTATTGACAGATGCCATTAAAACTTATTAATAATTTAAGTGGATTTATTGCCTTTTAATATGGCAGTGAATATATAACTTTTAAATATGGAATAATGATGGCTTTAGTTCATTGTAGAGGAGAAAATAATAAACTTTTTTTTACATATTGTCCATTATTGAGACAGTAATGATAATCAGAATGCAAATAATGTAAGCATATTAATAGTAGTAATCAAGTCCTAATAATTAATCTTTCTGTCTAATTCATTCACTATAATATATTTGTATGACTGTTTATGTTTGTAGCTTATTTGTTTGTTAATTTACTATTGTTTTATATATAAGTTTAAATTGACAGATTATTTGTTTGTACTGAAAGTTTAAAGTTTATGCTAAATTAAACTTTATGGTTTATTTTCTTGTGGCAGTATATTCTTGAAATTAATCAAATATTTTTATCAAATAGTGTTTCTTCATATCGCCAAGTATATTTTCATATACAGCTCTGGAAAAAATTAGGAGACCACATACATTTCTGAATCGGTTTCTTTGATTTTTCTATTTATAAATATATGTTTGAGTAAAATGAACAATTTTTGTTGTATTCTATAACCTACGGAAAACATTTCTCCCAAATTCCAAATAAAAATATTGTCATTTAGAGCATTTATTTGCAGAAAATGAGAAATGGCTAAAATAACAAAAAAGATGCAGAGCTTTCAGACTTCAAAATAATGCAAAGAAAACAAGTTCATATTTATAAAGTTTTAGAAGTTCAGAAATCAGTATTTGGTGGAATACAACTGGTTTTAAATCACAGTTTTCATGCATCTTGGCATGTTCTCCTCCACCAGTCTTACACACTGCTTTTGAAAAATGTTATGCCACTTCTGGTGCAAAACTTCAAGCCGTTTAGCTTGGTTTGATGGCTGTGATTATTAATCTTCCTCTTGATTATATTCTAGGGTTTTTCAAATTGGTAAAATCAAAGAAACTCATCATTTTTAAGTAAAAAGCTTTTTAAGTTCTGTTGTTGTTCAAAACAAGGCTGTTTGTAATTTCCTCACAATAAAGCACAATTTATTGGCACTAAAGGAGCTGATGCTGAGAGCGGCATGCACCTTGGTACCACTGTGCACAGTGTGTTCATGGCATTGAGTGAAGGTCCTGTAGCACTGATTGGAGTATTTTGGCATGTAGGCAGTGAATTTGTACTGCAGTCACTCCTCTGTTGTAGTTAGTATGGCCCTCACATCCCGCGCCTGTCACCACAGCATTATCGCGCTCTGCCAGGCGTGTAGCTGTGAGCGGCCGGGGTGAGGAGAGGAGAGGAGCAGCTTCTGCTTTTGGGGGCCGCTGAGACACACCATATCAAAGAGCCCCTGGAGCTCAGAGAGGAAAGCCTCATCAGGGGGAGGAAGATTTTGTCAGCCGCGGCCGGGTGGTGTACAGTTTTTCCCCCACGGCGACTTCTCTTATCCAAAGCAGAAGATTCAAACCGAAAGCAGACTCACAGCAGATGAAGGATGTTCTTATTTCATCAGGAAACCACGCGCTGTTAGAGCCATCACTGCTGTTTGTCTACAAGCAGCAGTGACATTTTCACTGGCATATGGATAAGGAGATTGGCTTTTAAATAGGGTATATTCAGGGCTGTCTTTTTGAAGCAAGACTCTTGCTTGTCTAAAGGTTGTTATTTTAAGTATTTTTTTCTAATAGAACTAAATGATGTGGAAGCAACTTTACATCCCTCTTCAGATGCAAACAGACAAGAGAGAGTTCTTAATGCAAAAACGAGAAATCAGTAACCTGAAGAAATACATTTGGAGGTGTTTTCCTCTTCAATTACACCATCATTGCTTGTAAACAGTAAAAAAATTCATTGAGGCATGCTGTATCCATTAAATTAAACTGTAGAATAAATACATACAAATGAAAGTTTTTTTTAATGGGGTTGTGCAAATATGTTAGTCTTGCTATGTAGCTACAGAGCTAATGTAGCTAAGAAATTACATGTTTGTGGCCCATTCTAGCATTGCAGTTACATTTTATATTTGGAAAGATTTTACTTATCAGACAGCTCTTTTCCTAGTTTAAAAGGTTTTAACTGTTGAATGATAACTGATTTTTTACCATTTGGAGCTAATAACTCCACGTATTTACCTCAAACTAGATTCTACACGGCATGTCTCAAAACTGAATTTTATATGCTTACAACTTATTGTCATATTATCAACATTTATTAAAAACTGAATATCACAAGAACACATCCCAGCTGGCACATAATCAATGTTTAATGTTCAATGGTTGTGCTAACGTTTCAATTTTAACGTTGAATTAACATAATGCCCTTAACCTTCTGCCTTTTGAATCAGCATTTTACATTTTATCACCATATAATTTCTAAAAGTTGGATGGAGGAATGAAACTGTGTTTTCCTTCTATTTGCATTAACTGCTTTTTAATTTAACATCGTGTTTAGGTTCTAATAGCTTTATAGTTTTAGTGTTTTTGAGATCAGATGTTGAATCAGATTGGTAGTGATGGGTAACTTTCATTATACTCAGCTTTACTGCAGTGATGTAAGTTTATTTTTAACACTTTGTTAACCATAGGATTTTCCCATTTTAGTGAGCTATGGTTTATTAAAGGTTGAATGTATGACTTTGAAACAACGTTGCTATATCAATGTTGATTCACTTTTCAAAATCAATAGTTGATTCAAGGTTGATTTAACCATAACATCTACGTTGATCAATGTTGATTCAACGTTTATTCTACTTTGAAATGCCAGCTGGGATTTGACAAATATTTAATATACTGCTGATGTATTTTCAGCATTTTATACTTATAAAGTGTTTAGAATTTGGACATATCGTCAGAGGAAATAACATTCTGCATTATTAATAGTGAAATTGTAATGTTATTAGTGTTATTGTTTAAATCTGGGAGATAGAAAACGTACCCCAATATTAGAATTAACTTTAACTAATATCTTACCAGGAAACTTTGTAAATCATCAGATACTTGCTTGCAAGATGTTGAGTAATCTTAAAATGTTATTAGACATGGTATGACAACATTATCCATCAATTTATTAAAAGTGTATACAGATTTTAAATTTCTAGAGACCTTCAACTGTTAGTTGCACTACATAGCATTTTCAGTTTTTGATTTAACGCCACTATTTTTTAGAAACACAGTAAGACGATAGTATTATTTGTATGTGTAATAAGTTATGTAAAATGTGCACTATGTATATGCTATTTGGAGGTTGTAAGCTTTCATTACCTCATACATTATTCTGTTAGCTTGAGTGCCAAACTATAAAACCAAACATGGCTTGGTTGATTAACAACATTCTGGAATGAGAAAGCTGTGTACATTATCTGTCCTTCTTGGTCTTTACACTTTTATGCCAGTAGATGGAGCTGCTTCCTTGGTGAGCTGCCCTCACATTGAGAGAAGACTGAAGGCAGTGCTTGTATTAAAGAGGACATAGCCCACATCCCAAAGGCTCACATGTGATCCTCAGCCAGTCAGGCATTATCAGCTGAGGCTGACCAGCTGTCCACTGGCCACATATGTTCAGTTAGGGGCAAAGCAGAGATAATGGTAAAGAGTGTGGTTGTCTGTTCCAATAACATGCTAATTGGTGCTCATGGGGGAGATACTGTGTGTTATTGTAATGCTTTTAAGCAGCCCCCTCTAAAGCTTGTGAGCTTAACTCACAAAGGAAATACTGTATGTCAAACCCTGTATATCAAGACTTTTTTTTTTTTTATTGTGTATATGTGTGCCACATGACTTACGGGTCTGTGATCATTCATAAAGTGCTCATAATATATTTTAATCCATGCAGGAATTTTCATACCAGTGTTTGATAACAAAATCCAGTTTAAGACCATCATCTTTTGCTTGTAGGATGTTTCACGTGGTTTAAGCTGGTAGTTGATGATTAACATGATTAAAAAGCAGCAGGTCACCCAGGTGAACACATAACCTCCTAGGCTGGAAAACTGGCTAAGCAGCTTTTGACCAGCATACTGTATGCTACATTTGATTTTTGTCATGCTGGTTGTCTAGCTTGATGATAAAGGCAATGTTGGTTTGGTCTTGCTGGTCTACCAGCATAGTCAAGTTTATTCGTCATACTTGTGCAAACATGCCCTATGCTGGTCAAGAATTTAGCTCTGGACAACCAGCTTAAACAATTTAAGCCAGTCAGGCTTAGGAGGAAAATAACAGTCCACTGTCACATTTAAATATGATATGCAGCACTGGAAAAAAATAAAATATCACTTTAGTTTCTAAATCAGTTTCTCTGATTTTGCTTTTTATAGGTATAGGTTTGAGTAAAACGAACATTGTTGTTTTATTCTATAAACTACAGACATTTCTCCCAAAATTTCAAATAAAATATTGTCATTTAAAGCATTTATTTGCAGAAAATGAGAAATGGCTAAAATAACAAAAAAAGTTCATATTCATAAAGTTTTAAGAGTTCAGAAATCAATATTTTCATGTATATTGGCATGTTCTCCTCCACTAGTCTTACACACTGCTTTTGGATAACTTATTGCCATTCCTGGTCTAAAAATTAAGCACTTTAGCTTGGTTTAATGGCTTGTGATCACCCATCTTCCTCTTTATTATGTACAAGAGGTTTTTAATTTGGTAAAATCAAAGAAACTATTTGTTTTTAAGTGGTCTCTTATTTTTTTCCCAGAGCTGTAGTATAACATATACACAGGCATGACCATATGATGCAGCAGTATCCATCAATCCATCATGGATTTTTATTATATAGTTATTTTGTTATTTTGAAGTTCTTGGACTCAAATGTAGTGCATGATGTAACATTGCTTATCTTTTCTTATCTTTTTTTCCAAAGCATTTGGGGCTTTATGGTTGGATCTACAAGGCAGCTAATCCAGGCTGCAGCTAGAAAATGTGTTTGAGGGAGGAGGGCCGTGTGTGAAGCGGCGCTGCTGAACGCTTACCGGGGGGAGGGGTGGATTTAGCTTGGAGGGAATGCAAAGGGGCTTGATGCACAAGACGAGCAAGGAAGGGGGTGTGGGGGTGAAGCTCGCAGGGAGCGCTTACATGCTATTGTTCGTGTCCTGTGCTTAGGAACAAAGGGGCTTGCTTGCCCAAGCTCTTTGCTTTTCTGCTTCTGTAAAGAAGGCCAGTCTTCTCGGCTGGTGTTGCTGCTGCTCCTGCAAATCGGTAAAGGACTGGATACAGTGATTCCCTGCGCCGTGGCCTTTTTAAGATGGTGAATGCTGCTGCTGTGGTTCGGTTCTTCGGGCTCCAGGGGTTGTGATCGGGCTTAGAGAGCCGCAGGAGCGCGGACACTTACTTCTTCCTGGACAGGTAGCTACCCTACCCTAGCTAGCTTGCTAGCTAACAACGTTAACGGTAGATAACGCAATAGCCTGGCTAGCTAACCTAACTATATGACTATCATAAGCTAGAGAAGTATGTGTGTAGTTTTCTTTAAGACGCGCAGGTCTTACAACTGAGGTTATAGTCTGAGTGTGAGTTAAAAAGAGTAGTTAAGAAAGAGCCTTGTTGTTAAACCATGCGAAACAGAGGTAACAGTTAGGCCTGAACTAGGCCGTCTGGAAGAGCAGGAGAGCTAAGCTAAAGCTAACCTACAGCTCTGGAAAAAATTAAGAGACCACTTCAGTTTCTAAATATAATTTTGCTATTCATAGGTAAGCTAAATGTTTGAGTAAAATGAACATTCTTGTTTTAATCTATAAACTAAGAATATTTTTCTTAAATTCTGAAAAAAAAAAACATTGTCAATTAGAACATTTATTTGCAGCAAATAAGAAATGGCTGCAATAACAAAAAAATATGCATAGCTTTCAGACCTGAAATAATGAAAAGAAAACAAGTTCATATTCATAAAGTAATTTGGTGGAATAACCCTGGTTCGTAATTACAGTTTTCATGCATTTGGGAATGTTCTCCTCCACCAGTCTTACACACTGCTTTTGCATTATTATGCTTTTGGCATATAATTATGCCACTCCTGGTGCAAAAAATCAAGCAGCTCAGCTTTGTTTGCTGGCCTGAGATCATTCGTCTTCCTCTTGATTATATGCCAGAGGTTTTCAAATTGGTAAAATAAAAAAAAAGTCATCATTTGAGTGGTCTCTTATTTTTTTTCCAGAGCTGTGGTTATTTAATTTAGTTAGGTTAACTAAACTGGTAAGAGGACTGGTCGTCCCCTTGTTCCTGTAGAATTTTCACCTAAACAGGGTAACTATCTAACGCTAATGTTTATTGTTATTTCCGTTGAGGAGATGCATATCTAGCTAGGTTTCTTAACTGAAGTGAGAGAAGAGAATTGGAAGGACTTGTACAACCAGGAATTTAGATCAGATTACATGTACTGTGTACATTTATATGCAGGGAAAAACAACAACAAACTACAGCATGTTGGGTCTGATGAGGGTACCTAGGTAACCCCATGTAGCTTAGTGATGGTAGTGATCTTCATCGTGTCTTTTTTTTTTCATTTGAATATAAGGCAGCTAAAGCTACATTTTACATAAAGTATCAACTACTTTGTTGTTTTGAGCAGTTCACACCAGTGTTGAAATTATACATTTAATTGCTTTAAACCCTCCGTTTAGGTACGGTTGCTGTGAAAAATAGATAGTTACTAAATCATGTACATTCGTGTACTTTACTATTTTAGGGTTAAAAGGAAAACAATTGAGGAAGAAGAAGAATAGTAAAATGCCTAATGCTGTGATACTGTAAAGCAGTAAAAGCATACAAACTTGCGCTGACTGTTAAGTTAAATTATTGTAAATGCAAAGCATGTGGAAAGGCTGCTTGTTAAATGGCCCTGGTTCTTAGTTCCTTATTCCATCAGTATAATTCAGAAAGAATATGTAAAGTTCTCTTCTGTAAGGAAGTACAATATATCGTTTCAGTGCATTTACAATGCTATTACAATCAAAAACAAACACAAAATTCCAACAATCACAATCAATTATTTTTTTATTATATACAGCAACCCTAGTTCTCCTAGCTGCACAAGAAAGAAAACTGTCATGAAGTAAAATCTCGTTTACATCTGAAATCTTCACACTTGTATTTCCCCTGAAATCCAGTCTTGTCTGCCTTTAAATAAACAAGCTGTATCTGGTGTATCTGTCCCTTGTAAAATATGCATATAAAACCACATGCAAAAACTGCATGCCGAAAGTTTTCTGATAACTTCACTGTAAATGTGTGTGGCTAAACTGTAGTACTCTGAATGGGTTAGTATTTGTGAATGCATTGTGTTTTGAGCTTGGAAGTGGTCATGTTTTGAAACATTAATGCAGTGTACACCAATTAAAAAAAGTAAAATGTGTTTTTACTGTGCTGTAAGTAGGGGTAAGCGATATGGCTCTAAAATAATATCACAGTATTTTATGGTATTTTTGTGATTACGATACTCTTGGCGTTATGACAAAATACTGAATTATAAAAATTATTTAAAGAATACACTACTGCAACAAAATTATGATATGGCACACCGCTAACTGAGACATTAAAAAATTCAAGAATTTTATTAGATTTATAACAGAAGTCAGTGAAGGTCATGATACTAATATTGCATTCTCCATATATCTCCACATATCTTGGATTAAAGTAAAATAAATGATACTGGATAGATATGATCTGTTTCTAGTAGTTCTATAATGAGAACAGTGTGAATTTTTCTTTTGCTTAAACAGTATATAATGTAGTGACAGTTAGAGGTGGGTGATATGGCACAATATTTTGGGGTATAATATTGTTAACAATATTCAAAATGTTGGCAATATTATTGTGTACAATGTGATATTGCACACCCCAGCTATGTGCCACATTATTTTTGTTGTAGCGGATACACTTTATTTTTATTTGAGCTTAATTTCCTTATGGTTAGCGTGACGTGCTTAGTGGTTTTGGGGTGTATAGTGTGACAAATATGACATTAAGGCTGGGTATTGTGTACGAATGACTGGCTTCATTCTGAATGACTGAATTTCCTGAAGAGCTTTTAATAACCAGTGGGTGGTGAAGGTTATTATTAAGGTGAATGGAGCCTCTGGGTGTAGGGAAATGTTTGCATGTTTGGCAAGATCTGTGGGGGATGGGTAAAGGGTATATCAGCCCCTTATGCCCTTACCTGGTTACTTGCTTAATTTTATGGAAGGTGCAAAACAGACAGCTGCATCCAGTGTCAGTTTAATAGTAATAATACATTGTTTTAGCTTATTCTTCTTCATACAGGAGTCATATTAGGTGTTTTTATTTCTTGTTGATGACTGGCCAGTTTCCTGGTTAGGAATCCTGTCAGGACTCTGTATGTCTGATTTGTTTAAAAATGATTTGCAAACCATAGCTTAACAGGCAGGAGTTCATGGTAGTAGAGTAGAGTAGTAGAGAGGGGGATGGGCTAAAGTAAGCAGCAGATAGACCCAGTGGTCACATGATGCTGTTTGTATGCAGAAAATAGGGCATTTCATTTGCAGGCCTTACACATGAAATCAGTGCTCCTACTTCGGTACATGGTGTGGTCAGAAACCAACTGCAAAGTACTAAAAAAGCTGATCAATCACTGCTCTGTTTACTTCTTCTAAGTAGACCTAATGTTGTTTGGTCAATTAAGGTCATGATGGAAAAATTGCCTGTTACCTAATTGAGAAATTGTGCATGACCACAACTAAGAATGCTGAAGCAAACATCTTTGTCTGCGTGTGTTTTTTTTTTTATTATTTTGATTAAAATTCAGTAAGTGGATATATTAAAATGTAACAGAAGTAAAAACGACAGTTTAATAGTTAATAGATTATCAACGGAGGCAAAGGTAGTCTTTGTATCATGTTTGTTTATTGGTGTGTTGTGTTTATCACTTGTTCAAACCTGAAATTTAAATCTCTTCTTCTTTCATGTACTGTAGGCTGTTCGTCCAAGTCGTTCAAGCTGTACTCCCCAAAGGAGCCTCCCAACGGTAGTGCCTTTCCCCCTTTTCATCCTGGCACAATGCTGGACAGAGATGTGGGGTAAGTGGTTATATCAGTGTAGTAATTCTACTAATTCTATTCTGGTGTTGTGTTTTAGCATTTATCAAGACATATGGCTGACAATTAGCTTGTAAACCCTCATCTTATGACCTTGACCATTTATATCTCTTACATTGCAGACCAACACCAATGTATCCCCCCTCGTACATGGAACCTGGGATAGGGTAAGTTTAACCCAGTTTGACAGTCACTGATTTGTTGACCCCATGGTACATTTCAGTTTTATATTGTTCTTATTAATATTAATGCAGTTCCAATAATGTGGATGTTTTGTCACAGAAGGCACACGCCGTATGGAAATCAAACAGACTACAGGATATTTGAACTCAATAAACGGCTACAGAACTGGACAGAGGTGAGACGAGTATTATTACTGTAAAAGTCTTTCTGATTATACTGACTAATAAATTTAATAATTTTGAGTAGGCATGTCAATAACAATGTTTGTTTGGACAATATACTGTCCCAGAAATTATAATAAGTGATTTTATTACCATTTTAATACTATTATATGCTACTCATGTAATTATAATAGTATAATATTGCAATTACACAATTAAAAAATACTAACCTGTGGTACTTAAGACTATTCGGACATTGCAATTGGAATATAGGTGAAAACATCCTAAATAAATAAATAAATACAATTTTAAACAGAGTCAGCAATTTGATTATATCCAGTTAGTAGTGATAGATAATAATGTAACAATACTGGTCTAAGTTTAAGAAAATACTGTTTATTTTATTGCAGCAGGACTGTGACAATCTGTGGTGGGATGCTTTCACAACAGAGTTTTTTGAAGATGATGCAATGTTGACTATCACATTTTGTTTGGAAGATGGACCTAAAAGATATAGTAAGATGTCTTCACACTTCAAATAAAACTGTATACCAGATATCTTTATTATGTTTTATTAATGTGTTAATTTTATCTTTCTAGTCACACCTTTTAATATATTTTATTGTTTGTGTTTGTGCAGCAATTGGCCGGACGTTAATTCCTCGCTACTTCAGAAGCATCTTTGAGGGAGGAGCCACTGAACTCTTTTATGTACTGAAGCATCCCAAGGAGTCCTTCCACAGCAACTTTGTATCTCTCGACTGTGATCAGTGCACCATGGTCACGCAGAACGGCAAGCCCATGTTTACACAGGTAACTTCTTTCTTTGGAAAAATGGAGGAAATTTGTGAATTATTGTCTTATGCCTTTTTTAGAATGATCACAGCTTGTGTTTTTTCAGGATGTGTTTACGGTTACTACTCTGTTATAATACAAGCCTCCAGAAGTTGGTGTTTTTTTTTTATTAAACACATTCTTTCCTCTACCAGTGACATTGTCAAGTACCACTGGCTGCAGCACAAGCACAAGAATGATCAAAAGCATGATTTCTTTCTCACAATCTTACAAAAAAATTCTCTGGCGGTTTTCTTGGTCTTGGTCTTCTTAAATTGACCTTCAGCTTTCCAGTTAACTTTCGTTACTTACGAACATTAAACTCCTGCTCGTCTTTTTATAGACTCTTGACTTTATGAGGATCAGTACATCAGCTCTTCATAAAACTTTGAACTCTTAGTGTTTGTGAATGAGTCTTACCCCTAACCTTTGTTTGGCGCTTTTTTCTTTTTTTAACTCAAAATGTGTAAAACAACAACAATATACAATCTTTTATTGTTAAAACTATAATAGAATATATTTTTGTTTTCCTTCATCTAATGTTTTAACTAGTTTCTGTACCAACTCACTTTTTTCATTACAACAGGGGAGACATTTTTGTTTACATACAAAATAAGTAGAGTAATATACTTAGGTAGAGGGTGTTATAATAATTCCAAAAAAATTTTATTGAACAGCAGTTTTGTTCAAGGGAAACACAACACAAATACAACAATATCCACCGCCTTCCAAAGAAGAGGATCTGTATCTGTTGTTGAAGACTGTGATGTACACAAACATCAGCATTCTTTTGCGGCAAAACCAACACCATTATGTCCTTACTAGAGAAATGGCTCTGTAATGAATTGAACTACAATGAATGACTGTTAAGCATTTAGTTAATGAATTGAAATGAATTGTGGTGTCAGTCAAGCACACTTCTCTGTGATCTGTGATCTTCTGATGGCATAATACCAAAGCCATTTATGATTTTCTGCAATAAACTACATACATTTCAGATTTGAAAGTATTACGTTTTTATTACAAAATAGTTTTTTTGTTTTGTTTATTTAATTTTCTTCTATATGCTTTCATTTGTTCAGGTTTGTGTAGAAGGAAGGTTGTATTTGGAGTTCATGTTTGACGATATGATGCGCATAAAGACGTGGCACTTCAGCATCCGACAACACCGAGAAGTCGTACCACGCAGCATACTGGCCATGCACGTGAGTGTGCTTTCAGTCTACTTTATTATCTTTTAAGAAAGTTTTATTTTTTAGACTGTAAGTCATAAGAATATGACCCCCTCATAACCTAGACAAATTATGTTATCTAGGTTTTTCTGATAGTGCTGGTATGTTGCTGGTGTTTACAGTTTTACTCTTTAATCATTTGCGTAAATAATGTCTGTCTCATCAGACTTAGTAGGTTTGCATACATTGGTTTGCAGAAATCTGCGTGGTGCAGCTTTTGCTTTCTCAATCATTTGCATTTTTTCCAAAGTAGTTCTCTCATACAAGCTACTGCATGTTTGAGAATGTATTTTACCTGATATCATCACAAACACGTTGTGTTAAATAGATGTGAATTGTGCTGTTTTGACAGGCCCAGGACCCTCAGATGCTTGACCAGCTTTCAAAAAACATTACAAGATGTGGATTATCTAATTCAACTTTAAACTACCTCCGAGTAAGTTTGCCATTGTGTCCTGTGGTGTTTAACTTGGTAACTAAGGAGTGGTGTTGGCTTTGCAACTAAGGCTGGTTTTCATTCCAATCAAGCAGGAGCACATCTGAATCAGTTTGTCTAGCTAGACCTGTTCCATAAACAATTGAATTATATGTTCTATAGAATATGTGATTGGTGAGAATGATGTAAAATGTACACTTTGGGAAATGTAACAGGCCACAATGCTGCTGTCGGTTTGCTTTTGATTGGTTCTTATGGAATTAATGTAAGCATCATGGTCCATTATGACTTTATAAGATCTAAAAGAGGGAAAAGAAAAACATCATCTGTATTTGTGTTTAATTTGTGTCATAATGCCCTGTTGGAGTCTCTAAACTGTAAGCAGTTGTAATTGTGTCTGTCTGTTGAGACCTGATTAGTATGGCTGCTGTGTTTTCTCCCCAGCTTTGTGTAATCCTGGAGCCCATGCAGGAGCTAATGTCCAGACACAAGACGTATAGCCTCAGTCCCCGAGATTGCTTAAAGACCTGTTTATTTCAGAAATGGCAAAGAATGGTTGCCCCACCAGGTAAAGCACCTGATATATATATATGATGTATTTAAGGCTTTAACGATGTTAACAGTAACTCATCTATGTTAATGTGCCTATAGCTGAGCCAGCAAGACAAGCACCAAACAAGCGGCGGAAAAGAAAGATGTCGGGTGGCAGCACAGTGAGTGCAGGTGGTGGCACCAACAACAACAGCAACAGCAAGAAGAAAAGTCCAGCCAGCAGCTTTGCGCTCTCCAGCCAGGTACCTGTAAGCATCTAATCTTTGACTTTTTCTCTTAAACAAACCTGTAGGTAATGGGCAGCACATGCATGGGTGGTGGGACTGAGAGCTTTGCATGTAGAGAAGTGAAATTGGAAAAGTTTAAAGAGAGACAGACCCAACATAGACAAGTGGACATGATCCAATGCTGGGCAGTCCCTGGTCCTTCAGGGCCGCAGGTCTGTGGGTTTTCTGTGCCGTTTGACAGTCGATCAGAGCCTGTTTTGTGTAGAGTGATTTGTGAGCTCCAGAAACAGCCAGTGATGGAGACCCGAGGTGGAATTGAACCCATGCAGCACTAAAGGATCAGGGATGCCCACCGCTGATCTTTTCTCAAAGACAGGTCTACACAGCTTATGTGTTCGAAGGCCACACTTGGTTATGGTTCCCGAAAAGACTAAAACGTTATGTTGGATTCCAGGTACGTTAGGTGGTAGCCATTGCTGAACTCTGTGTGCTGGCCTTCTTCGTTAGCATGGGCGCACATTGCTTTAGCTGTGAGGTCTTGGTGCCCTCTGAAGTTGCTGTAGGGATGGATGGATGGTGCAGTCCCCTTCATCCTCGAACACCCCGTGTTGCGGGGATAATGTTTGCGCCCCTTCCTGTCCCCTGCAGGATGTGATGGTGGTGGGCGAGCCCACTCTGATGGGAGGGGAGTTCGGGGACGAGGATGAGCGACTGATCACACGGCTCGAGAACACACAGTTTGATGCAGCCAATGGCATCGATGACGAGGACAGTTTCACCAACTCTCCAGCCCTGGGCAACAACAGCCCCTGGAACAACAAAGCTCCCTCCAGCCAGGAGAGCAAGAGCGACAACCCCACCTCACAGTCAGCTCAGTAGACCACAGCCCTCACTGTGGAGGGTTAGGGGAAGGCATGCAGTAAATAGAGGACATTTTTAAATTTCCGTCGTTTGATTGAAATGGCACTCGCGTTTTAGTTCTTAGAACCGGCCTCCCTACCATAGTGCTTTGCTCTGAAGAATCCCAACTGGCCAGACTCTGTTCTTCTTTAGCTTGTGAAATTGTGCTTTTTGCAAATTACTGTAGAATTAATCATCTGCATTTGATATTTGAATTATTCTTTTATTTCTCTGAAATGATCTCACTGTGCATTTGTGCCTGAGAGAGAGAGAGAATCTAGTTTTAGCCCTAGAAAAGAATCAGTGTCTGGTCTGTTTGAGTTCTCTGAGCTTGAGAACAGCAGAGTTAGTGAAGGCAGCCATGTCTGTGGGTTCTTGTTCCAACCTCGGGTCTCTGGGTGCTGTGCTTGACAATGCATGGCGGTTTCTGTTGTGCTCACTTCACAGAAAAGGGTCTTTTGAAAATTATTTTTGAATATTATTTTGTTTTCTTATTTAAGCATCTGATGATAAACATTATGCGCACCTCAGATTCAAAACCAGCTCCTTCTTATTTGATTTCACTTTATTTCAAACAAGAAAGAAAAACCTGAATTATTTGTTTTGTAGGACCTGGTTGGAACAAAAACCTGTACAGTTCCGGAGCTTGAGGACCGGAGTTGAGAACCACTACGTCTTTTAAAAATAAATAAATAAGTGTAAATCTTGATGGTACTGGAGTACTGGTCATGCTCAGTATGGTCATATGCAGAAGTTGCCTACCATGAACCCAGGCTCAAAAGAGGAGTTTTATTGATTTTTTTTGTTTTGTTTTGTTTTTTTTACATTTGTTTTTTTTGTTTCATTTTTATATATCAATTTGTAAAGGTAAAATTATAAGCAAGTTAAAACACCCTGACTATCCTTTGCACTGTTGTCACTGTATTCTCAATCTATTTTTCTTACAAAATTCTAGTACATTTTCTTCTTTTTATCCTTCCCTGTTTAAAAAAAAAAATGTTGAATTTGACTAAAGCTGTAACTGGAGAATGGTAGAGATTTATATATATATATATGTATATATATAATGCTTTTTATTATTTTTATTATTATTATTATGCTTTACACATTTGAGATAGGCAAGTTGACTTCCTTTTAAATGTGTGCTAAAGTTAGTTTTATCACAGCATGTGTGTCTGGAAACTGCATGTTTCAGACATCTATTCCCACTGTACTGTACTCTATATGTCAGTGCCCATATTCTTTCTAGGAACTATTAAGTTGATGTCTGTGACAGATTTTTAGTTTTGTCAAGGAAGCTCAAAACCTTCAGAAAATGGAAATAATGCTGACCAAATGTTCTCAAATTGCAAAGCATAATGCCTCATTCCCATTAGTAAATACTCACCATGTAATTATTTTAGTTTCCCAATATTTTTGGATTTTTTTTTTAAATGCTACAGACCAAGAAGCTATGAGCAAGATACTTTAATCTCAGCCCTTGTGTATTTGTTTCTATGAAGAATTCTTTTCATATTTTGTTTGTGTAATTGTGCTGTATATTTAAGACTGTAGCTATGTTCTGTATAAGTGTAATTGTATTTACTCTTCTTTAGAGCATCCCTGCGGGCGTGCGGTTTAATGTAAAAACGAAAACCTAATCATGCATTGTAGAAAATGTTTTTAGATGCATTAACCATAGTCACGTCAGCTTGTAGATCATAGTTTTATTTCAATGTATAATGTATTTATTATTTTTTTTTATCTTGCCACTTCATAATGTCTGGATACAATACATAGTCTTATGTAAAAAACTTCAATCTTTGGACAAATTCTCAATAGAAAATTTCTATGCTGCCTTTGTCCTTTTTTCCTGTATAACATAATTACACTTTAATTTCATGTGTGACATGTAAGACTATGAAATCATCAATGTTGTTGGTTTGACATTGTTGCACTGAATTTAAAGTCAATCCTTTTCGGTTTAAAAAAAATCCCTTGACATAAGCCATACTAGGTCTTAACACCAGGTGGCATTCTGCATTGTGGCCTCATTTGTAATGGGGGAAAGGAAAAAATAATTCACTTCTTATCAATTCAGCCAAGTATTCTGCCCAATTGTGTGGCTATTTTATATGAAAAATAAATACATTGTTCAGCTGACTCAGACAGTCCAGTGTTTGTTTGGGATTATTCACCAAATCAAAGGGGAAGCTCCTTTGTGTTCTTGTAGAGCCCCTTTGATAGTGGCTGTTTGATAAGTATATTTTTTTCTAGTGTCTGCAATGATGATTCATGTATGGTATTAATAAAAAATGAATTTTCACTTAAATCAGTGTTTACTTTTTATTTTGTTTGTATCATAAACTATTGAATGTGTTCTGATTGGCCATTTGAAGGTGACCTTTGGGTTAAGAGTGCAGTTACAGCTTTTTTCCTGATTGGATAAACGATGAAGCCAGAGTGTTTACAGGTACAAAGGTGAAGTTTCATGAGGAAGTTTACTACGGCTTACTGAACCTGAAGCAAGTGTAATTTACCCATGGACTTCCCAAAAGTTGAGTTGAATTCACAAATGCTTTTCTATTAAATAAACTCTTAAAACTAATGAAGAAATGTCAGAATTACAATGCTTTAAACTGCAAATTTGTTTACAACTCTGCTTTTATGATCATAAAATCCCACTGGCTTAGTAACAATTTCCTCCTAAAACAATTGGAGGATGAGGCCTAAATTGTTCCTTTAAATTGTTGAGTATTGTCCACTAGTCTTAGATGATTGTGTTCTTAAGAAACTCTTAACTGTTTTGTTTAATTTTACCCCTTGTCGTAAACAACGCAAGAAAACTTTTACAAGAGGTCAAAGATTTTTTGTACACAAAAGCTAGAAGTGACTGACTAATCTGTAGACACTAATGCTGTGTTGACTTGGAATTGTAAATACTAGTTCCCGACAAGGAACTTCCTTATGGACACTCAATCAACTCATAATTGCTAGTGAGAAATTCGAAAACTATTTTGATACCTGAGTTTCCGTGTTTAAAACCTTTTAACATAGCGGAGAACGATAGGAAATCAGAATGGTGGATAATTCTATATTTTTAACAAGGTGCTGTTGTGTTCATTTATGCTCTTATTTAAATCTGTACAATATGTGCATTTGACCTGATATAGAACGGTATTTATCATTTTTGTCCATAGCAAATTGACTACTCTGATAGTTTGGTTTCTCAAGAAGCAGATGAAAACAAGTAGTTTGGTTATGTAGCACCGACAACAAAGCACATGAATGTGACATACAGGAGGAAAAGTAGGATCTTCTGACTACCACATGAATGCAGGCCATTGTGAGGTTAATACAATTTTTAAACAGATTTTTAAATATATTTTAAACAGATTTAGTTTAGAGTGCCAGTTGTTAATGCAAAGTTTTCAAAGATTTCTGAAGAAAGATTGTGAACATGGCTGCTGGCTTTGAAATGTTGCTAGCTAGCATAGGTCAACAATTTAGCTAGGTAACTAGCTAAATTGGCTAGCTACTGCATTTCTGCATTTTATTCTAAGGCCTTTTTATAGTACGGTGCTGTTAAAAAGTTCACAAACCTAGCTAGCCATTTAAGCCCCATCCTGGTGTAAGTTACTTTTGAATTATGAACCGTTTGCTATATATATATATATTCAAATAAAAGCTTTGTAGTGCATTTTATTGATTATTAGAAGTATTAGGTAACTAGCTATATAGTTAGTTAGTTAGCTAAGCTAGTTATCGCTAGGCAACAGCTGTTATATTTTGTTTTGAACAGTCAGTCAACCGTCAGCTAGTTAAACAAGTAGTTAGCTAAGTAACGTTAGTCTTAACAGGTCTTGTTTTATTGCCTGTCTGCCATTTTTGGTGTAAGTTATTTCTTATTTCGATTCGTGAACCGTTTGCTACCCTAGCTATATAGTTCAACACAAGCTTTGTAGTAAATAATATTGATTACTAACACTGATAAACTAAATAGTTAGCTAGTTACGCTGGGTTAGGCTAGCTAACGCCAGCCAACGGACTCCCCAAAGTAAAAAAAAAGAGCTAAAATAGTCAATAGTCAATTTTAATTAGCTTAAGTTTTGCCTAAATTGCAGTTGTTTAAGAGTAATGCACTCAAATAATCTAACGTTTTCCTGGGAGCAGCTCCCTGCATATTTGAGCTGTGCCGTTACATGTTTGGTCTGTATCGCTCTGAAACAAGAGAACCGCCCTACACCATTTCACCATCTATCTACACCTTCTTCCTGTTTGTTCTGTGAAGGAAACAAAAATTGCAGACTTAATTTAGCGCATTCTCTTAACATTGGTCTAGGAAAACAGTGTCGGTGTATGGAGCAGTTGTCTGCTATTAACTCTGCGTTATCCTGCTAAGCAGCAATCTCCACGTCCAATCTCTTATTTTCATTCCGACAAACTCTCAGGCTAAACTACCTTCCCCCTCCCTCCATCGATCCCTCCCTCTCTCCCTCTACTGCGCTCTCTCTCTACCACTCTCAATTGCATTGGTCAGTAAAGTTCAGCTCCACACTAGAACTGGGATCAGCTTTCTTTGGGACGTACTCTCTCTCACCAGCGCTTAATTCAGTCAGCCACACCTGCTCGATTCACACACCAGGACCTCTTTCAGCATAGAGAAGGTACGGACCCTTACCTGTAATCTTTACATCTTCTAATACCATTAACTGCTCTTTTTTCTCGGTTTTTACTTTGTATTTTATGTAAACAGAACTTTGCCTGGACTAACCTAGATTAGTTTAGGGCCATTGGATCAAAAACAACATTTGGTTTAAACTTTTCTGGTACCTAAGTAAGTTAGCTAATTGTCGAGTTATTCTATAAACTACAGCATATAGTAACAATTTTAAAAAAGCTTTGGTAAGCTCTTACGGTTTAGCAGTTTGTTTACTTTGTTTATCAATTCAGGCATAGGATATAAGTAGTATTAGTAGTATAAGTTCCCCATGTGTGGTTAAATGTTTTGATAAAGAATTTGACTGTCTTGTACTCATGGGGAATTTAAGCACTGATATACTGATATATGGTACCAGTAAGGGAAAAATGGGAAGTAATAACCATCTCAGCTGTAAAAAAAAAATGTTACATACATACATACATACTAAAGATTCAGAAATATGTTTTCAATATATCTTTGATTTGTCTAATGTTTGATTAAACCTTTTTTGCATTTCTAATGTTTAGAATTTGGCAACCATCACTTTAATAACACAACGTTAACTTTTAGTAATGAGTGGGCAGTGTGTTGAAAATCTAATATAAATTAGGGATGCACAATGATACCATAATTTTATTGATTTGGCCAATATTGCACGGCAATACTTGAAGACAAATTTATTGTATGCCAGAAAAAGACTGAGTAATGCTGGCCACACTACTACAATTGGCAAAAGTTATAAAGTTAAAGCAGGATGTTTAGTGATTCTGTAAGTTATAAATGTGTACATTGGTATTGGCAGATATATACGTTTTTTTTTTTTTACTAATTCACAATATTTTTCACATGCACATAAAATCAGCAGCATATGATTTGTATAGACAAGTTGCGGCACTTCATACTTTGTAACGAAAGTGATTAACCCTGTGACAGTGACATCATTGATGCTAATGAGGTTTTGTTTTATATGTCAACATCAAAACCACTCATTTTTCTTCACAGATGCGCAGTATTACAGTAGTGTGAAAGGAGCATGATTTAAAAAGCATTTACTTTTCTGCCGTCTGCCTAAATGGGAACTGGAATGAGAAGAAAGCTGCTTGGGGTATTCAGCTTGTTGCTGCTTTTCATCGGGCCATGTACAACCACACATCCCTACTGTCCAGCAAAGGCAGCTCCACCAGACATAAATGGGCCTGCAAATGGGACTGTCCAGCAGATGTCACTTGATGGGTCTTTTTTGTCACAAATCACCCACTCTTTCCTGCGCACTGTCCAGCCTAATCCGTTCCCTAAAGGTTAGTTCATAGTAACATGTCTTTGTTCCCTTTAGGTGCTGTTGGTATTTTTGAGCATGTCCTAAGAGGAAGACATCAAGCACAATTGATGTCTTTGTTTATATAGCAACCTAAATGTGAGGGCGCATTTTACTATAACTGTGACACTCAGACACCTGTCTCCATTTTCAGTGACATCATAGTGTACTTTTAAGGTTAGAATTTTAAATAGAACTCATCAAAGCTGAAACATTTTCTGCCATCTATCAATAATAGATGAGAAGCTTAAACTGTTAGACTATTAATATATAAGTTACTGAATATTTAGTTAATTTTATTTTACTAATTTGTGTTATATTCTGCCAATATATTAATGTTGATTAATATTTATAAATAATATCTAGACTTATAATATCTAGTCATCCAGGTCAGCCTACATTACCAAAAAGTGCTCTTGGTGGTTTAGGTGACAGATTCTTTAAAAGATGTTTAAAGTTCCTTACAACACTACAACACTGTCTTTCACAATACATTACCGTGTGCTGCAGTAGTGCTTGCTTCTACATGTCTATTCTATTTTAACAATCTAAATGCTTTTATTAAATGTTTTATGATCTGGTTCTGACATGATTTTAGAACAAAGTGCAATTTATGAAATACCATTTATGAAATTGTTGTTGTGTCATTTATTTTACAACAGGATTTTACCATTAAAATATTTAGTCATGTGACATTTTCATTACAGTAAGAAAAAAATCTGAATAATATGCTTAGTCAATTTAACTTATTCAATATTGCATTTTGTATCATTATTCAAAACGTGGCCTGTGCTCTTGTGGGTTAAAACATAATTTAGCTTTTTATGACTTTTTTGGAATGCACCAGTTAATCAGTTGTTAAATGAAAATGTTAATGACCTGCTTTTGGATAAATGTTAACTTTTCATAGTCTGAAGACACAGAGTATATAACCTAGACAAAGAGTTGATTACTAACATTCTCTCAAATGTGTCATCACAGTTGTGATGAAATTTCTTATATTCTGAAGTTTTTAACCACACTGAAAACCTCTGCTACGCAATTTCTGACAAAATGTCTGTATTGTCATTCAAAGCAGGAAGAGAACATTTACTGGAATTGCTCCATTTATGACGCTGAGGATGCATATGATGAGTGACTCTGTTGTTTATTCCACGGAAGAAAGATTTAATGGTCTAATAAACCCAAACTATTTGAGTTAGTTTGTGAAAGGAAAGAGTTTAAAGCTGAAACATAAAAGCCTGTTTCATCTGATTCACTGGCTTTAATCATTTTTAAAAACATTTCACGTCAAAATGTATTCGGTTATGTTAGTTTCAACATAAATAAGGTTATGTGCTATTTTATACATTCATTTTATATTTATTATCTCTCTGAACTTGTTCACAGGACTGAGTTCTTGCCTCTGCTGCTAGAATGTAGTCTTCAGTCCATGGAAACAGTTCAGCACTGTTTGAATGCTTTATAAAGTCACTTTTTGTTAGCACAGAAAAGAGTTTTCAGATGTCACCCTTCTTACTGAATAGAGCCTTTAATTGAACAACTTTTTTCTTTTTATTTTGCTGCACAAAATGGCTGTATTTATACTGAGAAAAAGTGCTTTATCATGCTTGCCTGAAAGTGGTATTTATAGCTAATGTGTACAGTTGAAACTGTTCTCCACTGATGACAAGTTTTATTTCAAGGTGGAAATAAGAGCAGAGATGTTTTGGATACAGAGCAATTACAAACGGTGTAGTTCTGTTGTACATTGTTTCTGAAACAGGGTTAGAACAGAGTTATTGTGTTGCGTTTGGTCAAGTGTTGAATTTACTTCCTTGTTGAAACACTAAAACAAAGTAATTAGAGGTTTTCGGCTCTTACGTCAAACACAATGCATGATATTGTTGGGATTTTACAGCTCACTGCATCTAGAGGAACAAGAACATCTTGTGTTATAAGGGAGAACAGAAGCTGCTTTACCTTTGTGAACATTGTGAACTTTGCAACATACATTACATATAGGAAGTTTAACTTAAAATAAATTACATGTAACCAATATAACCAATACTGAAACACTGAAAAAATATATAAGGATACTGATATTTCCAAACCTGGTCAAAAATATGAGTAAAACTATTACATTTGTAGTTGTTCTGACACGATAACTATTTTAAAAAATCAAGTATGTTCAGCAGTTGTTACTGTGTCCTTGTGGTTGAATGCCTCACCCTTACTCCTTCAATTATTCCAACTCCCTAAAACTTTTTCAGAGATGGTCAGCTGCAGCTTTTAAATTAGTTTAAAGGTGTCAGTAAGCTTGGAGCACAAGCTTCCTTCTTGGGCGGAGGCTACTCAATCCATGGCAGCTTCCAGCTCATGATAGGCCTGTGCCATGGTGTTTCTTGTTCTGTATCTAAATGTTGACAAGCCCTGTAGTTTAATTTTACCTGAGGGTGACAGTTTTAAGTTTTCTGCCAGATATTAATAAAGCAGCAACACCTCTCAAAAAGTTATGCTGAAGTTTTAGTGTTTGTAAGTACATTTTTTATGATATTGATAGGATATTGGAATATGGATATTATATTATGTACACATGTGTAGAGATTACTGTTTATTATTTTCATGTATTTTTTTTCAAAAGTTGCTCTTAGTGCAAATTGTTTTAACTTTCCACTTTTTAGATACCTCAAATTTAATTTTATTTTGTGAAAGGGTGTAATATGTAACAAACTCTGGATACAAATTAAATTATATTATTTTCTATCCGAGTTTAGAATTATTACAGTTATTTAAAATGTGAGCTGTTGTAAGGATATTGTCAGAATCAGATTAGAAATGTAAAAGGTGCAGTTTTACGGCATTATGATGTATAATGACTAATATAATCAAATAAATGCAAGAATTATTACAAAACTAGGTTGGATATTTTTTATCTATATCTTTCTATTTTAGAGTAAGACAAATGTTATAAAATGTTGTAAAAAATGGTGTCCATAAAATCTACAAAACAGTAAAATCTAGTTACAGTATACTTCATAATTGTACCCCATAAGCCTCAAAACAATACTGTTTTCTGTAATCTCCTTAAATCACTGTGATAGTTCACAATGATACTTGTGTCGTGTTATGTGAACACTCAGTGTCTTTTGGAGCTTAGAGCTGGTTCTGCTTATGTTTGCATTGAAGTCAGTGGATAGTGGAAGGATAATCTAAGATGTAAAATTTGATCAAGACAGAGCCTTTTTAATCTGTTTAGTATTTATATGTTACTAGATATGTGCACACGATAATTGTCTTCTGTCACTTTTGCCTTTTTTAGATTTGCTTAGTACAATATCCAACTCAAGAGCCACAACTGAGACGATTCAACAGGTATGCATTTGATTATAGGTTACATTTATCCTTTATACACCCTCTACAGTAACATGTGATTAATATAGCATAATAATACATATGCTGAATGATCAAAAGGGCTCATCAAAGATGACTAAGCTCTGACATAATGCTTTGTTTATCTTCTCTCTTCCTCCTCCTGACCAGACATCATAAGATATAAAAAATTGTTGAGTAAATAACTGTATGGAACTGTTAGTACTGTAAACATAGGTGTGTGTGTAAATTTCCACAGTTTTGAGTTGTTATAATCTTATATTGTAGTATTTGTGTGGTTTCTATTCATATGATTTTATTACTGGTATACTCATTATATAGCATTTATTTTGAAAATGGTATTTAAAGTTTGCATGGTTAGTCATGCTCCAAATAAACTTTTTGTTAATCTTATCACGTTACTCATGTTTTTATCTGTTTGTGTGTGTCTGATAAGGTTCTGCGGTATGAGATAGGCTTCCTGGTGTGTGTTGCCATTGGAATCCTCTATATCCTCCTTATGCCTTTAATTGGCTTTTGTTTTGCCTGCTGCCGTTGCTGCGGCAATTGTGGGGGTCGGATGTACCAAAAGCAGACCAGGAAAATCCACTGCAAGCGAAGATTCTTTTATTGGGCTACTTGGCTTGTCACTCTAATTATACTGTAAGTACAAATATAGCTGGATGTGAAATAACACATGCTCATTACTCTCTGCTTTATTACAAGGAAGCAATATATAACCCAAGAGAAAATTAAATAACTATATACTTCCAAAAACCATAGAATGTCAATCATTTATTAGTGTAAAAACTAAAGCTCTTATCATTTTGAGATTCTTTTGGTGTAAAGTAAATCAAAATGAAATGTATGAGAATGTCAATAGTATTAAAAAAATAGTTCAGATTTGACAGGCAGGGAAATCATTTTAAGCTATTTATGTCAACACTAAGTGTGTTCTTGCCACTTCATCTTTTCTACACTTTTTCAGTTTTAACCTATAATAAATGCTACACACACTAGAAAACATACACACATAGAGGAGGAGAAACATAGAGGAGCAGAGGTTTGAATTCTGACTTCTCTGTGAACTCCAGTTGATTTACTGTAATGATTTACTCACTAATGAATTACTTACTAATGAATGTAAACTAGGTATTGTAAATACATTCTTAGGGTTTTCTTAATGGTTAAGCTAACACACACATATAAAGCCATTATGAACTGTTAATTTGTTTCTTAAAATTGATGGTCATTAAGTCTAGTGTGAGCTTTATAATACAACTCTCACTATTTTGCGCAGTCCTGTACTAAGAGCACGACACAAAACATGCTTAGGTTTTCGTAACAAAATAAAGATTTTACTACTTACTACTCACCTGTGAAAAACACTGTATTTCCTTAACTTTTACCTCTTCAAAATAACTTAGTTACAATATAAAAGTAGACATAATTCTACATGTATTCATGTATCCATATAATGCACGTTTCTTATACATTTCTAATTTCTGTTTGTCTTTAGTGCAGGGAATGTCTGCATGTTCTTAAGCAATAAATACACAGGAGATGGTGTGAGGAACGGTGTAGTTGAAGTTGATAACACGCTCCAAAATCTACAAAAATACGTCACCACTATTCCCAAGGTAAATACACTAATGGAGGAAAGCAAACTTGCTTGTTTTATGTGGCCATTTGTATAAACTTAGATCAAGGACAAGGGCCTATTGTCATCTAACTTCTTGTAAAAGACAGACATCATTGCTGCCATGTATACACATTTTAATTGATAAATTTACAGGAAAAGGACAAGTTGTCTGAATTTCATCCCAAAAGTCAGTGTAAAATATTTTATTTTTTTTTGGGTCATTTTTTCTGACCATTCATTCTGAAAATACAATGTAAAGATCAACTGCTACATTCAAATTCTAAAGTCAACAGCAAAAATTAAGACATTTTCCATGGCAGCAACGATATGCTAAAAACAAGTACATGTGTTATTGATGTAGGTCAAGCAGTAATATTCTTGCTCATTCTGTCTCATGTTTAGCAACTGGCTGGTGGAATATTAATGACTAATAGAGTATTCGGACACAGGAAGTCAACAGCTCTTCTGGTTGATAAGATAGCTTTGTTCTTAGTTGTTTCTGTTATTTGTAAACTTAAATATCTTGCTTTTGTGTGTTGTACCTCAACAGCAAATTGATCAAGTGGTGAATGAGAGCTTCGTTACTGTGGATGAAATCACATGTCATGTAAATGGTGAGTCAAAAATCCTGTACATGAGTCACATGTAATTAGTGCATGTGACTGCTTTGTGTAATTATGCTGTAAAAAAAAAAAAACAGAAATGCTTTAAATTGACACATGTAAATGAGATAGTATGATGTTTAGTTATTACAAGCCTTTGAACAGTACCAGGTACGTTAAATATTTGGTAATAATATTCTTCCAGGTGGATCCTGGTTTCTAAATGCCTCTTGCTATGAATATGTTTTAAGTCTTCTACTAACCTCTAATAACTAACTATCTAATATTACCTATTCATCTTATTTACAAAAAAATCAAATTTTTAACCATCATTCTTCAAGCTGTTAGATCTTTTGAACAAACCCCTATTAATTCCAACTGGCACATTTATTTTTAACTGCTTATGAAATTATCTGGCTATAAAACTGACACAGTTCTTTTTCATTCTACAGGAAGTGGCTTTTTTATTGGCGAACAAATCCAAAATGGTCTAAAAGCCCCTGTCATGTCAGCCTTGGACTCTGTTACAAAGATGGCACAAGGTAAAAAAAAAACATTGAAAAATATTTGTTAACTAAAAAAAAAAAAATACTTGAATGTTAACTTTATCCAATGTCAACAGTCCTTATTCATGTTTTTGGATAGTGGGTCCTTTATCAAGAAAAAATGTTGAAATAGTTACAGGCGGCTGTATTTTGTTAGTTTGAAAATGTTATAGGCTGTAACTTGTTAGTGTAGAAACAAGACTGTGACATGCTGTAATAAGTCACTTTGAAAACATTTTTTTTTTTTTTTTTTTTTTTCAAATTTTCATCCAATTTTTTCCCCTAATTTACAAGGCCAACTACCCAACCCACCCATTAGGATTTCCCCTCATCACTAATAATGCCCCAACACCAGGAGGGTGAAGACTAACACGTGCCTCCTCCGATACATCTTTTCTAACTGCTGATGCAGCCTGCGCTCACAAAGGATAGCGCAGCGACTTGGTTCCGATACATCAGCTCACAGACTTTGAAGTGATGTGGGGAGAGAGAGCAAGGCCAATTGTGCTCTTTCAGGGTTCTGGCAGCTGATGGCAAGGATTCGAACTAGCAATCTCCTGATCATAGTGGCAGCGCTTATCCTGCTGGACCACTCGAAGCTCCTGTTGAAAACATTTTAAGACTGTTACAGGATATAATATGTTTAATGATATTCTGAGACTGTTACAGGCTATAACATGTTTGCTTAAAACCTTCTGAGGCTGTGTATTTGTGTATTCTGTTCTTTACTGACATCAAATACTTTGCTGAACTTTCTATGTTGCAGTGCTTAACAGTACCAGTTTGTTACTGCTGGACTTGAATAGCACTCAGCTCCAGGCAGAGCTGAATGCGCTGCAGGCTAATCTGACCTCAGTCAAGAATCGTATAAACGACACACTGCGGAACCCAAACTGCTTAAACTGTAACTTGTTTCAGTCGCAACTGGACAGCCTGTCCCTGGACACAAGCCTTAATGTAAGTGTAATCGGACCTGTCATGTGGAACAAGTAGCAGAAACCTGACTGGGGAATTGAATAATGTGTGTTAAGTGGTCCATGTAGTCTCTTGAGACTCTTTATACGCTTTCATTTCTGTTTGTCTGACACCCATACACTGGCCAATTGGTGGACAACAGCATTAGCAATTATGGGAAAACAAAAATATTCCAAAAGGTATTCCACTGTGTCTTGACATGTAATTTGTGTGATGCTGCAGGCCCTGTGCATTTATAGTGTTTTTGCCTCAGCTTGTCTGACTGCAGTTACTTAGTATGTGCACAGTGGGAGTCACTAGGTGCAATGCTAGATGAAAAGCACATCTAATAAAACACAGTCTTAACATACAGAACAGATCGTTCTCTCCCATCAAAGGCAAGCACAAAGGCTTATACAATTGTTTGCAATTCCATGGAAGGGTTTGTAATTTCTATTCATGTAGAAAAATCAGGCTTCACAAATACTTGGATGTTTTGCTTTTGTCATGGTTGGCAAATGTAGGGTGTAGAATGTCCTTTCAAACACACGCAAACACATACACACACCCCATATAATAAAAGTGAAATAATTACTGCCCTCTTGTGACAAATGTACGCCAAGTCAGTTGAAAGTCTGTTAAATATTGGACCATGCTGTTTCTGTCTCTCTTTATGTAAAACAGAACAGTGCATTACCTTTGCAATAATTGTTCTACTGTGTCTCTCACGACAGCTGTCCTTCAAGACTGATCTCCAGTCTGCAGTGAACCAGGCTGAGAGGGCTAATCTGAATGCACAGATACAGAATGTAAGATTTTATCACACACTTTAAAATCAAACTGCTTGAGATTTAGTAAAGTGTCAATTAAGGATTAGGTCTGTCATGATAACTACATTTATTCAAATGACATGTTGTCCTATAAGTGATTACGATAAACAACATTATCATTTTAAGACTTTATAAATCTGTTGACTGTAATGAAGATATAATAGCATACATGCAATTACACCCTTTATAAAGCATAATAATTGTTATTATTAAGAACGTTCAGGTATTAGAATGTAATATATATTACTATATATTAAATAAAACAAATAAAACAGTTTTTAAAGATACATGTATTTCTTGTTAAGAAAACCACAATGAGCAGTATTATTAACTGTTTGTTTTTAGCTGAGATTTGGAGAACTAGTTAAATTCATACTAAAACTAAACTAAATTATTTTTAGAATTTGAATAGGGAAATTGAAAACAAATTAAGACCTAAAACAACTGTAATACTCTTTTCAGTGCATATATGCTGTTTTATTCCTAATGAATATCGATATAATAAATGATTTGTATTACTAGTGCATTCAAGCTTGTTCAGACATTACACTTATTCTGACCACTCAGTGACACACTGTCCTCTTCCACAGGGGAAAGACTTCTTTGACAGCATTCCCCAAGTGGTGACAAATGAAACCAGAGACAACTTGCAGGGTAAGTGAAGACTGGAGAGGAATGCAGTAGCCTATTGTTTGACATTTTCCTAGGAACAATGATTTCCATCTATTTGGCATGTCTCTTGTACTTTTCTGAGAAGTGTGTATTTCTTAATGTTTACACTTGATCCTTTAAACAGAGTAGAACAGAACTAAAGAAAAAATATTGTCACTGTGACGCAAAAGCCTTGTATCTTGTTTTTTATACAGTTTTTTCAATTTTGACATAATTCGAAACAGGCGATTTAATTAAATATTAAATTTAATTAATAATTTAATTGATTATTACATTATTTTTAATAATTAAACCAATAGAGAAATCTTTAAAAGGCTTAATTATTTGTGTTTTTTTTTTCAACTTCCATTTAATGTTAAGACGTATTTTCTCCTATAAAGTTGCCTTTTGGAGGTTTTTGCATGATATAATGGCTGTGACTGAAATAGATCCCATGCACTTGTAGTTTCTAGCAAACAGTGTAGCTCACAAAATGAGTCTAATGTGAACCAAAATGAATTACAAGACTTTCTATACTAAACAAAAAAACTGAACCAACAATGTTTTTTTCATCTAAGCAATATGTATAAATGATAAGTGACAGAAGCAGGTCACTAGAAGTCATGAATTTCCTATATTTTCCATTGTAGCTCATTAAATGTAGGCTTATACTGACCACTGCAGAAATCATGAAGTGTTGCCTCAGAGGACGACTTTGTAACACCCACACCTCTGTAAGTTTTGAGGTTCTGTGAGGTTGAACACTGGCCCACTTGCTCATGGTTAAGTTTCATGAATGATCAGGAATCAACCCTCATTATGGTTGTCTTTTTTTGGGCACTGAACATTCCTCGAGGTACTATTGGTACTATTTCCAGTCCTATGACTGGCATTTTAGTGTATGTTGTTACTTTTTGGCAACATAACAGTTGAAGTTCACACTTTTATTATTTTTAAAGGGGTCCAGAGTCAGCTGCAAGACATAAAGAGTCAAGTCTCACAGGTGACTACTGACCTTCCACTTGACCAATTGACCAGTATTTCTGACTCGCTGAAAGATGGACAGAGATACACAAAAGAGTACACTTCGACAGTCCAGAATGCAGAGTACATCAGGTACAGTATCAGAAATCCTGAAGTTTACTAATTGAGTAGTGAGTAGATAGATACATTTTCAGACTAAGTGATTTTTTGATTGGTTGAATTGTTAATTGATTAGACATTACAGTGTAAGATATAGGACTAAGCTGTTGGAACTGTTGTAAATTTGATACGTTTGTGTATATAGGTGGAGTGTTGCGTTGGTCCTGTGCTGTTTGATTCTGTTGGTGGTAGTCTGTAATCTGCTTGGCCTTTTGCTTGGACCTGCTGGATTGCGGCCCAAGAGTGACCCCACTAACCGCTCCAGCACTGCTAACTGCGGGGGACTCTTCCTCATGGCGTGAGTTCAAACCCCACATGAGATCTTTTAGCGTAGTGTGGCCTCACTTTTATTGTCAAATAAAACATCTACTACATCTAATATATTTAATATAAAAAAATTGATTGATTGTTTTCAGGGGTGTGGGCTTCAGTTTCTTATTCTCCTGGATCTTCATGATAATAGTGCTGATACTCTTTGTCGTATTTGGAAATACCTACACCCTCCTCTGTGTGCCATGGCAGAGCAGGGAACTTTTTCAGGTAACCACTGCAAATCATTTTTTTTTTGTACATATTTGTCACCAAATAAGCCTAGATTAATTTTCGTGTAGACCTAACTAAAGTAGTCACCCAGATTCACTCTCAACACATTAACTAAAGGTTTTTGTAATGTTATATAACTGTAATCATGTGTGGATGTGCATGCTTGTGTTTTTTTTTTTATCACAGCTTATTGAAACTCCGGATTTGATTCCGGGATTCAACCTCCAGTTGTCTCAAAGTCTAGGACTAAAAGCTAACCTGACAGTCACTGAGATATACAAGTGAGTCATACTAGAACAATGATGCTTTGTTCAGACACCATAGGTAATGCCAGTAGAACATCTACTCTGGACTAAAAAAAGAGAAGTTTTTTATTACTAAACAATGCTTAGTATTATGACTAAGAACAAAGAAAAAACATGATCTGTTTCAAACATTAATGTTTTTTCAGAACAACCCACCTTACGAAAGAAGTTGGTTGGACCTTTTTAATCAAAGGAATATACAGTATTGGCTTTTGGCATTTGTAAAAGGGAACTCAACTTATTTAACACATAAATCTAACATTTAACCGCTGACCTAAAGTAAACATTCCTCAGGCACTGGACTACGGGGAAGTAGTAGTCATGTGACCATGAAATCAGATAGTTCTTTAAAATGCTTTTAATGACAGATATTAAGTAAATCAGCTGTAGTCTCTGTTCACTATAGTCTTGTCTAGGATGTTTTTTTTTCTTTTGTTATTCTTGTTGATTACTATGTATCCCTTTTGCTAACCAAGCATGTGCTTTCATAGCTTGAAGCCAGTAAATAACCAGGATGGCACATGACAGACCTTTAACATTGAAATGTGGGTTATATAATGTCAGCTGTAGTTTCAGTGTGGAAGAGATGTTGAAAAAAACTTGGTGAAAAGGTTTACAAAGTAATTATAACGTTCAAACTAAATTGAAATTTTAACCTGTAATCAACGTAATGCCTTTGTCTAAAAAATATGATTTTTATAATGATTTATCAGCATTTTATTGTACATAGGATTATATATTATATATATACGACCAACTACATATATGTGTTAAAATTAGAAACAACAACAAACTAGAAAGTATAGTTCGTGAACAAACTTTCAGTTGTCTAACTTCTGATTTAATCTTTAGAAAGTTTTTAGCTGCAAATTGGCATTTTGAGTGTTGATGTTTCGGTCTACTAAACCCTCTAAAAACTGTGCTTTTTAATAGTGTAAAATGTGAAATGAAGATTTAAATTAATTTTATTTTTAAAATATTTAAAAGTAAGAAATGATTAATCTTTGATTCATCCTTAATAAGAAGTTGATTTGATCATGAATAAACATTGAAGTGCCGGCTGGGAAGTCATGTATCCACGACTGAAATTCACACTCAGTGTATAAAACTTGTAAAGTTGTTTATTATTTTACATTCTGCTGATTCTAAGTAACCTAATCACATAAAATACGTAAAACTAGGGAAACTTGAGAAGGAAGGAAGAAAAGAGCAGAAGGTTAAGTAAATATATGTTCTAGAAAAAAATAATTTTGTGTGTATGACTCTGGTTCATTTAAAAAAAGGGGGAATTTGAAAGGAATGCGTCATGAAAGGAGTCATGACCCTCAAAAGGAAGTATGAAGGGCATAAGCAGTTTTCTGGCAGTAGCAGCCCTACACTCAGAAAAACAGCACAAAACTGGCACAGACACTTAAGTACTTTTGGTTAAGGTGCATGTTTGGACCGAAAGAATCAACGTGTACTTATTTGCACTGTTTGCACTTTGGTGCACGAAAATGTGTCTGAGCAGCACCTTTTTTTTGTCTGAAAGTGTATGTGTAAAATGATCTGGAATTAAACGGAAATGTGAAATGGCAGTTTTATCAGACTTATCACAGGTCTTTACCTTAAATAATCCTGTTTGAATTCACAGTGCATTTGATTGCATTTTGTAAGAAATGCATCTGTAATACTGCATCCATATACATACATAATTATATATATAATTTTGGCACAGATATTTTTAAAGTCATTACAGTACTTGTGAAATGTTGCACTGTAGAGAAACATATGAGCATTACAGTAGTGGTGATAATCTATAGAAATATTGTTGCAACAGTGAATTACTATGTGACTATCCAAAAATGATATGCCAAAACATTTTTAAAAATATTGGACAACAAATATCTCAGGCACAAGGTAAGGTAATCATAACTGTTTTAAGCAGTAGATATATGTCAGATTTCTCTTAGGCTGGGGTACCCACTCCTGCTTCTATGTATCTGCCACCTACAGTATTTAGCTCTGATGATAGAAAAATAATTAATTAACTAATTAATCTTTAGACGTGATATAGAAATACCTGGATTTATATTACAGCCAGGTGTGTTGGATAATATATTTTTGTCATTTTAAGACTTTTATACATCATTGCTATAATGAAAAAATAATAGCATAATAACACAAACGATTATTTATTCTGAAAAAATGATAAAATAAATAAAATCTAAGAACTTCAATTTAAACAAAGTGGACATATGGACTTCTTCACATAATGTGCAATAATAATGAGGTAGATTAAGCAAATATTATAGAGGTTATGTCCATATATTGTAGAGCAAGTCGATGACATTATTATTGTAGCAGGCCTAGTGAGCACAGACGCACATATCGTGAGGATTTGTGTGTGTCAGTGTGGGTAGACTTGCTCAGGGTACCAACAGTGGCAGCTTGCTGGACTCAGGTTGCTAAACATCATTAGTGACCTAGTGCTACATCCACAGAATTCTCATTGCTCCTATTTAGATATAATCTTGATACTTTGGTGCTTGAAGTGATTAGCTGTAATGGTAATATGATATTTTCTGTTTATTATCAGGGAAACATTATGAATTTGCTGTTGTGATTTGTCATATCGCATCTCTTCAACAGTGACTGCCAAATGGACAAGTCCCTGTGGAACACGCTACATCTGGCAGAGACTTTTGACCTCAATGACCTTCTCAATGTGTCCAAAGTAAGCACTTGCATTATCTGTAGACATCCTGTACAGTTGTTTTTAGATAATGAAACTTACTTAGACTCCTCTCTTTTTTCCATCATGACAGTATAAAGTTCAGGTCATGGAAGCGTTTGAGAGTGCTCAGATCAGTATACCCAACATCACTCTGCTGAACTCGGGAACAGAGAGCCAGCTGCGCAACTTCTCTGCCACAGCCAGCAGTGTGAACTTTACCAGCATCATTGAGAGGGTACAGTTGCTCACTAAATGCAGAAAATGAGAATATTTACATTTCATATTTAAAGAAGATAAAAAAAGTTTATTCTAGAAATGTTCTAACTACTAAAATGTTGTTTTTTCTGTTTGTAGTTAAATACCTTTTCGAAAATTAATTTGGGTTCAACTGCAGATGGCTTGGATAAATTGGCTGACAACCAAGTAAGCCTTTAAGATTACAATAATATTTGGTTATGTGGTGTGCTGAATGTGTGACATACATGATCAGCTTATATTATAATATTTTGGGTTTTAAGTAGTTTATGTAACATTTATTTTATTATTTATTTTACTAATTTTATTATTTATTTTTATGGCTATAGTTGACTCTCTAGTCTATAGTTGAGTCTTTGGTTTTTGACGTCAGAAAACTGGAATGCAGCTATTGACTTAATGCTAACTAACAGCCGTAGGAATGGCATTTGTTAGCCCAGATGCTAACTGTATTCTGAGCTGAATTAATTACTTAGTATTGATATGAAAAGTATGTTACTGCTCTATTTAGATAGAGTACGTTCTGCTGTTTGATATGATATGTATATCATGTCTGTATGCTACTCTGGTCTTAATCTCAACATGGGCCAGGGGCACTAAGAGAGGCAATTAATCAGTTTTTTTAAGGCATTATCTTTTCTGTGATTAAATAATCAAATGTCTTGACAGCCCTACTTTTTACACATTTTATTTTATCTTCAGTACTTTTACACTTGGAGACTTGGAAAATGAGGCCTAGTGTAAGATTTACACACAGGTCAAAGACAATAAAAAACAGACACTTTAAAAGAACAAATAACTGTAGAATAACTAAACATTATAACATGTATTTTGGTAGGCAATGGTGCAATATATCTGGATAATATTATGTTACTTACTGTTTAGACCAACATCACTGTTAAAGATGAACTCAGAAAAGAGGCAAATGACTTGAGATCCATCCAGACTTACCAGATTAATCTCACCATCAATCCTCTGTTGGTATGTTCACTCAACATTACAACATTACAACTACATTTAGATTGAATGTAGAAACACAAAACCTTAACACATCTTTTACTTTATTTTTATTACAGTGGCAACTGAAGTCTAAAATTGAGAGGATCAGAGAAAACTTATCACAGATCAATGTAAGTCAGTGGTCTAAGAAAGCACCTCATGTAAAATTCATGTAACACTGTGTGCCGTAATCACATCATCACTTTCATTGTGACATTATGGTTACACAGATGTGTGGGCCTGAAGTACCACAGCTCAGTGTAGTGTTTTTCTTGCTCTATTGCAAATTGTTAGCACTTATCTTTAGCTAAATCTATGTGAGGTAAATTGGGTGTAATAATGCTGTGGTCCTTCAGGACCCAATGTAAATAGCAGACAGATTAAAGCTATTTTTAAGCTCCTTTTTACATATTTGTACAATTAATTATGTTTTTAGTGAAAGGCTATATTAAAGATAAACATTTCTAACACAAGCATTTTTTTTCCAAAATTGATGCTCTAGAGTACGGTGGGGGATGTTCTGCAGAACGTCAGCTACGCTCAGAATTTTTTGAACAACAATGCAACACAAGTACTGAAATCGGTAAGTGTTCTAAGTTCATCGTCAGATGCTTCCTGTATTTGATCAAGATGTTTTTTGAAAGAATAACAATTCTTTAAACTTACTTAAGTCACTTAAAATAGTAAGATTATCAGTTTAATTAATAATCTAATAGCATGAATCTCAAGTGTATTATTGGGATTATATCACAGTTACGCTATCACAGTTTATTGTGCGATTTGAAGCAGACCATGCTCCCTCTGTCTGATCTAATTCCATGTCTCAAACAACAACATATACAACAAAAAGTATTGCTCTTTTTAAACCCAAAAATGTCCGTGTTTAGCTTACGTATGTGAAGTTTGGCACACCATGCAAATAACAGTGTGAAATGGATCTGGCCCGGATCCAGCGCAAATTATCAAAATGTTCTGGCCCAGTGTCCTTTTGCACGGTGGGCCAAAACCGGTACAGATTTGGTTTACAGACATGGGCCAAATCCGGCCCAGCACCAGGCCAGATCTCAGCTATTTCTTTACTCATATGGCCCAAATCCGACCCACATCCGGAGCCTCATTTCACATCTGGATCAGTTCTGGACCGGAGGCGTACCACTCTGGCCCAGATCTGTATCTCCTCCGACCTGCATCCATATGCCCACTGGCCTGGATCCGTATCTCCTAAAATGATTAATATTATAAATTAATTATTATAGATAAATTATTGGAATCTTATCACAAACCGGAGCTGGAGCACGTCCACTAAATGGACGTGATTGTTATGCGGATCTGCCGTAGGAAAAACGGATCCGGATCGGAGTCGCCTGCTGTCTGGGTTAGCTTTAGTTTCTTTTTAGTTAAGTTTTGATTTGTGATTTACTAAAAAAATGAAAAATTAAATATAGTTAAGGCACTAACATCAAATGTCATCAGTACTCTGTTAAATAATAATGTGTTGAACACGATCAGAATATGTTTTGTTCTGATTGGAAAATTGTATTCTTTTTTGCTTCTATTAAAATTACATGATTGTTAACCTGACAAAAAACACATTTACATAAAAACACTTGCTTTTTATTTATTACAGTGCTTTTTCAAAATAAGCTGATATGCTAGTTAATGACTATGACCATATTTACATCTGGTCATTTCATGAAACTAGTATTTGGATTGTATCCTGATAAGACTTTAGCCAAATGCGTTTACGCTTGGTATACAAATGCATCTTCAGTTCGTCAAACTGAAATTCGGACAGAATATACACATTTGCTCATTGTACAGCAATTATCATCTGTGTTTTGGTTGTACTGGGAATGAGTTTACCTCACAATAACATGTTGCTCAAATGTATCTCAGACCAGCTCCTGAAGCAGTTTAGAAGTGTTTAGATTTGTATCTGCTTTAAATACATGTTAGGTGCATTTACACGTTTATATTTATGACTTATGTCATATCCATATATCCATATATATCCATATATAATCCTGATAGTAATACACATCCTGATACATAAAGAGAAATAAAGTTACCAGGTGTAAACAGGGTCTTCATTTCAATGTTTTAAAGAGTCCTGCTAACTGCTAAATTCTAACACCAGTACTGTGAAAGCAGATGTTGCCTGGTTAGTAAGTAACCATTATTCCTGCTAAACATTAAACCACTAAACGTTCTTCTACAGAAAACAAGTGAATTTATAGACGATCAGTTGGGAATCCTTACAGCATTCACTACATGGGCAAACCTTACAGTAAGTATTTTTTTTCTTGAATATTCTGACACTCTAATAAGATTGTTTAGAAATACTGTGCATGTTAAACTGTTTTATTGTACCCTGTGTTAGATCACTGAGCAGGTGGGTCGCTGCAGGCCTGTGGCAGCGGCTGTGAACACAGCAGAGAATTTAATCTGTGCACAGTTAGTAGACTCACTGGTAAGTCATACAGTTTGTGTTGCTGTTGCTTTTTGCTTATTTTTCCATTTTGGCCTGGGATAGGATTGCTGTAACTAAATGTTGTAACAAAATTAGAATTTTTAACAGAAAAACGAAAAAAATAAAGCATTTGTCTAAAGATGGAATGCCAAATTCCAACTATGATTTCTTAAAAATGTAATTACTAAACTACAATTAAAAAAAATATATTGAACATGTGTAACATCTCAGCTAGAGGTGTATCATATACACAATATATCTTGACACATTAATATTGTGATAACATTATTCTGTCTTGAAAGCAGCCTGTTATTTACTGTAAAGCTTTAAAGGTATTTTTGTATAATTGTTAATATTAGCAGTTTGGATGCACTAAATATTCTGCACTTCATTGTTTGATGGATTGCTACATTACATTCTTTTTGTGTTGCATTTTACATTGCAAAAATACCCTGAAATATTGTGATATTATTTTAGGGCCATACAGGCCAATCATAATACCAGCAGACACACCATAAAATCATAATACAGTGTTTCTGGTAAAAAACATTTAGCAATTTTTTGTAGCAATTTAGTAAAATACGCACAATGATTGCTGCCACAGATTTTTTGTGAAACATTATGGAATCACAGATACAAAACTTGGATGCAGGAAAAAGACAGTGCGAGGAGATAAGTCAAAAAAGTGTGCCACTTGTTCGCTTATTCAGCCAAACAGAAAATGCATATTTTTCCCACCTTTATCCAAATAATTTTGGTTGCCAAATATTTGGTGCATTTCTAACTGCAACACACCTTAACCCCACTGCCTTTTATTAAATGAACATATTCTCTTTCTGCTTCTTGTCCAGAATGCCTTTTGGTTCAGTTTGGGCTGGTGCATGGTCTTCCTCATTCCCAGCATTATCTTCTCAGTCAAACTTGCCAAGTTCTACCGCCGTATGAAGTTCACAGATGTGTACGAGTAAGTACATGATTAAATCATCAAACTTCACATTTTAGTTGGCAGATAAACACACTGTCTTAGGCTGTTAACACAACTCTCATATCTTCTTTTTTTTTAAGGAACCACATAGTAATGGACCACATTCCAAGAGCTAACCTGAAACAGTACTGAAAGGGAGAAGACAAAGTACTGTAGTGTTCACTGTGACTGTGCTAAAAGCCTTAAAGCCTTAAAGAGTTCTCATTGCTAAATGGACTGATGAGTGAGATGTACACACACTGGATTCCAGCTTCCACTGCTGAATGAAAAAGGGAAATGCATGCCTCTTGGATTGAGTGCATTCCAGACGTGGTTTAAAGATTTTATTTTGCGTAGCTTCCCCAGAGAGATGAGAACATAAGCGTGGAAGCTGTTAAAGCTGTTAAAACTCAGGGAGGGCCTTTTAAGATACTGAAGTTTTTCATTTCATTTTTTAAAATGTTTTTAGATTGTTATTTAATGACAGTTTGAAACTGTATTAATGCACTTTGTGGTTTTTCATGCAGTCAGGTCAGTATGTCATCATTTCAGAAAATGTGCTTTGTTTAATTATCCATGCTACGGACAGTGTAGCTACTTGTGTTTGGTTCTCATTCATCCAGTCAATAAAACTTTTCTTCCACATCCATTTCTGAGGCTGTGCTCTTAAATTAGAAACACGATCAATACAGGAGAGACTGCAATAGCTGATGACAAAGCAGACTGCCTGTGCTGTGGTTTTCCTCACTGGAGTTGGGTGAAATTTGACCTCTGAGTCTGTCCTGTAAAGCTGCGTGTCACAGTGATTTTGGGCCTGACTGACATCTCTCGCGATCTGTTCTAATGCTCACTCTACTTAATCACAGCTCCTCTGGAGAACCAGAAGCTCTCACAGTGTAGCGCTGGTGTGAAGCAGCTCTTAATGTGTTGTCCTGATTGAAGCAGTGTTTTGAAGTCCCTGAGCTCCCACATGGTCATGGGCTGTCCTCACAAGAGCCTACAAATCAGGTAGCAGTCAGCAGCTAGCTAGCGAAACGCTGACATTCCAAACATAGCTCTCCTGCTCAAGAATCACTAACAGCAACCGAATTCTTTCAGGCCCAATTTACTACACATTAAACCTAAAATTGTTCTTTGAACAATGGCACAAAAGAACCACTTTTGACTCTAGTAAGAACAATGTTGGGGGTGTAATAAGCCATTATCATTTTCACCCAATAAAATAATACTCTAAATAACTGAACTTTGATCCAGATAGAACTGGGTACCTTCCTTCTGGGAATCTTGTCTGAGTAGACAACATTTCTTACATTTCAGACACAGCCATATATACAAGATATCGGCATCTATGGGTACATTAAATTTGAGACCTTTAATAACACTCAGCAAAAAAAATACTTTGTAATAACAAAAAGGCAAACACACAACAATATTAGGTTAACAGACTTTACAGTAAGCTTGTGATTAATGTATTTTTATTACTGAATAAAAACTGTATTTTCAGTGTTGCGCACAAAAAAGGAGCTGGTCGTACTGAAAATAGGCTCCAGTGCAAATCTGGGGTTACCTAACGCCCATGCCTACAAGTCCCCCATGTCTACAGCATCATCTACGCTACTTAAAAGCAATACTTAATGTCACTGGTTCTAGTTAGTTCAGTCTTTTATAAAAAAAAAAAGTAAGCTAACTTGAATATTAAATTGGGAAACTGCAATACAAGGTCCTGAGAGTACATAGTGTGTTTTTAGCTAAACAAAAGAAAAAAAGCGGTGAACACTAGATACTAATAGAAAAAACACTGCTCATTTGGCCACATAGTATCTGGTCCATAGTTAGTGGTGAGCATCACTTTTTTTTACCTAAGAAATAGACCCAATTACCTGAAAAAAATAAAATACAAATAAATTACACAATGTCCCTTCATGGGTTCAGTACTGTAAAATGCAGTGCACAAGAAGAAAACCAGTTTTAAAGATACAAGTGTATTTATTGTCTGTCATTTTTAAGACCTGTGGGAGATGGAGATTTTTAGATTTTTTTTAAGATAAATTTTAATTTTTTCTTAGACAAACGTATTTAAGACTTTTTAAGGACACTGTAATTTATTGATACCCTGTATTTATATCACACCAGCTGGTATTCTAGTTGCACTGTTCAATAAGCATGGTAGTCTTAAAAACAGAGCAAGAGTAATGACTGATATTTAGGTTAATACCCAGCATCTGGATTAATGGCTCATAAGAGCACTCAATAAACCCACTATGTGTAACTCTACAGCAAATAATATTAGGTATTTATAGAACATTAATGTGTATTGGATGGCAATAAAATATTGATTAGAAGTCGATTAGCCCTGTAAAATATTCAAACCTAGATTTTGTACATTCTATGAGTTGCAATAAAGTCCTGTTAACATCTGGTTTCGTCTCATCTCAGTTTTAAAAATAAAGATTACTAACTTTTACACGTGGTTAAAAAATCTTTAGACTCTTGCAGGTGTACACGGAGAATTTCTTTCAAAATGTCCTGAAATGTTTTAGTGAAATGAACAAATTACAAACCATTACACTAAGGTGCAAAGTTAAAGGTCATATTTGAAGTCTCTGAATAACCACTATGCATTAACTGGTAGCAGCAGGCTGGAAAAATTTCCTTACTTGGGTTTCCTTACTCAGCTTTGTGTAAGAACAGCTCTTACATCACTTCCTGTGAGCTACTGTTTTAACCGTCCACAGAATACACTCAAAATTGTCAGATTTAGATTTCCTCCCTAAACACAATTGCAAAGTGAGAATATATATATATTTTTTTCTTACCGTGACCACCATACCTTAAAGGGTTAATTGACATTTAAGGCATTTAACATTTACATTATCCAAAGCAGGGATTCTCAACTGGTCTCAGCCTGGTCTTATGGTCATTAAGTCACGGCCTTCAAAAACTCATTTAAACATACATATTCATGCAAAGTGAATTTAAAAACATTTTTCAAGAAACTGAGGAGGAACATGACAACTACATGTATAAAAGTTACTACAGTAAAATTAAATAGCAAAACTGCAAAAAATAAATAAGGCCACAAAATTACATATTTAACTTCTTTGCATTCAGAGTGAATTAGTAAGAAACACTCCCCAAATAAAAAACAAATACAAAATCAGATGAGCATTAATTATAGTTTTTAAATGTATTTTTAAATGTATTTATTTTTTTACAAGCTGTCCACGGCCCACTTTTAGGTCCCGACCCACCAGTTGAGGAGAATCGCTAAAGGTTTTTCTTATGAAAAAAGTTTATCTGAGTAACCAAGGAGTGACCAAAAGTGATTTCTCAATGGCATTATGCAGTTTTTACAGGTAAATTACACTAAAGCTGATGTCAAATGTCTACATCTGAATCAACGATGTCATGCTCTAGGTTGACCAAACAACACAAAAAGAGAAATTCTTCTTAGAAACGAGCTTAAAATGACAAAGAAAAATAAAAAACACTTTCAAGAAGTTACTGTTGTTGTGACATCAAAAACACTTTTTTTGGTCATGAGATGGAAAAAAGTATGACTGAAGAGGAACCTCAAAATCTAATTAGCTGTGCTAAACCGGTGCAGTACTGCACAAGCCTGAGCAAACCTGCTTCATTTAGAAGTTAGTCACCGACATTCGCTGCATAATAGAATTTATCTGAAAATTCAATTTGAGCCCGGGCTGTAACTGCTGCTGCTGCTGCTTAGTCCTATGGAATGTGGGGGGTGGGTTTGAGTCTGTCATGAGAGTGCATTGCCTGTGGTACGATCTCAGGCCTCTGACACAAAGTATGACTGTGTATCAACAACTACTGTAGTCTACAGGGAAACCTAAAGCTGATTATTAGCAACTGGAACAGCTTAGTTTATTTAGCCAGCAAGAAAAAAAAAGTTAAATAACGCTAATAAATAGGTTAGCATGTCACCAAACGTAAAATCCTCCAGACAGTAACAGCAAGAATAACAGCAAAACACCTTAGTGTCAATTTGAAGCTAAATATATACACTAATGAAGCACTAATGTTTGTGTTCAAATGGTCAGGGGCAGCAATAAGAAGCTATTATTAGGGTGGTGGATCATGCTCAGGACTGCAGTGACACTGGCATGGTGGTGGTAAGTGGGTCAGATGCAGCAGTGCTGCTGGAGTTTTTAAACATTAGTGTCACTGCTGGACTGAAAATAGACCAACAACAGCATTCTGTGGGCAGCATTCTGTTACCTAAGAGGAAGTGAAAGGAAGATAATAATGTATACAGAGAAAAAAAATGACTAGTCTGTAAATATAGACTTACAAAGGGCTCCCACATGCTCAGCTGATGCTTAGCTAAAAAAATAAATAATGTATGTAGAAACAAGGAGTTTGTCATAATGCTTTACTTGATCGATGTATATATAATCTACAGCTCTGGGGGAAAAATAAGAGACTTAAAAATTATGAGTTTCTTTGATTTTCCAAATTGAAAACCTCTGGAATATAAGCAAGAGGAAGATGGATGATCACAAGCCATCAAACCAAGCTGAACTGCTTGAACTTTGCACCAGGAGTGGCATAAGTTTATTAAAAAAAAGCAGTGTGTAAGACTGGTGGAGGAGAACATGCCAAGACGCATGAAAACTGTGAAAAGAGAAACTGATTCAGAAGTGAATGAAGTGACTGGAGTGTTCTCTTTTTTTTGTCCAGAGCTGTATATGCAACAATAAGGTAAGAACACCATGAAAATAAAAAAATAACATCAGACGAGTCTTAAAAATGGCTTATATTCAACAAGTCTTTAATTATATTTCATTATTTTTTTCATTAATAATAGTGTTTTCTGATATTTTGTTTCTACATCAATGTGCCAATAAAAGAGTCATGTTTTCAGAAGCAAACTATATTTTAAAAGCATTTACAAGCACTCCTTCATTAAATTACTAGGACAAGTGTTAAACCTCCGCACATGCACATTTTAATTTACAATACACGTTATTGCATGTCTCTAATGTAGTGTTCACAGCAAGTTTTTAAATGAAATATTTACGGACAGGAGCTGGCAGAAGTGTTTTTATGCCTGTATTTTCTCTCATCACTGCAGTTGCACAAGACACTGAACCTCAGGTAGCTCTAAGCTGCTGTATGCAGAACAGCACACCTATAACCTCACTTCTTAACACTGTGTGTGAGGCCTGGAATTAGACAATGTGTTCAATAGCTCTATCATGACCAAAGTTTCCTGTAGGTAGGGCTGGACAATATGGACAAAATCTGTATCACAATATATATGGTTTAATACTATGTATGTTTAATACAGATATGAACAATTATAATAAATATCTGTATGTACATACCTCTGAACAATGAATTTCCCAACTCATGTAATGCACCATGTAATGAGCATCCGTCAATGACCAATGCTGTAAATAATGTATATTGCAATATCTGAAAAATCATATCATCATTATATCAACATTTTCTATTCCCATATATACTAAATTTATTACATTATTGTCCAGCCCCACCTGTAGGCCATATTTCATACAATACTCCATATAATGAAATTATTTAAAAGGTTTATGTGCTTTTCCAACACCTTTAGTAAGGCCAGCATGAAACAGAAAAGGAAAAATTGGAGGAAGTTAAAAAATAAAGGCACAATAAAACATATTCACATTCAAATAAAATCTTCTCTTCTGATGTTCACTACAAACCAATCAGTAGTTTCCAAGGCCTCGCATTACATTTTTAAATATCTAAACCCAACAACAACAGTCTGTAAGATCTGTAAGTAAGTTTCCAGCATATCCTGTGCATGAAATACAGTCACTTAAGACAGTGAGTGAGATGATTTGCGTGTGGGAATGTCAGACGAGGCCGACTTGAGACCCAGAGGGACCTCTCTCACTGAGGTCAATGTCCAGCTCAGTGGTGACCTTTGGTAGACCTTTAACTTGGCGTGGAGGTGTAGGGGGCGGGTGGGTAGGTGACTGGAGGATGTCTGCGTACCTCTGGCTGGGTTTGGTCTCTCGCTGGAGAACTTTAGTCAGCAGGGGCTTCAGGAGCCCAATGGTAAGCTGGCTGCTGTGCTGTGAACCCTGGAACGGCCCTGTGCAGGACTGCCCGGAGGAGGGCAGGTTCTTTAGCACAATGTTAAGAATCCCAGTCACAGTCATGTCCTCTGGGCACAGGGCCCACAATAAGTCCAGGTATGGGTCCAGGTGTCTGTGCTGGGACACTTCACACAGCAGGGTGGTGAAAATCTCTTTGTTGAGAAGGGGGCTCTGGCAGCAGAACCTCTGCGCCACCTGGGTAACACGATCCCATTGACCTAGGCCCATGAGGATGCGGAGGGCTTGCATTACTGCATTAGGCCGCTGGCTACACAACAGCAGCTCCACTTCCAGGTCTTGGTAGGCACCTTTGCAAGGGAGCACAGCGAGGGCCCGCTTATATAACGGCAGACTCTCCGAGCTCTCCTTTACTCCGAAACTCCAGGAAGAAGTGGTAGAGGAGACAGACTGCTGCTGTGCCAGCTCCAGAAACCTTGGCAGCCAGCTGGGCTGGAATTTAAAGATGGTGTGACACAGCAACTCAAACACAGGCACTGCTACATTGGCTGGAGCATGCGTCTGTAACTGCTGACCATTGCAGTGGGTGAAGTTAGCCGTTGTTTGGACAGGGCACAGCACAATCTTCCACAACTCAGCTGGAGCCTTGCTAGACAGCGAACCCTCCCCATTGCATCTGAGCTGGAGAACCGTCTGCACAGCCTGCCAGGTCTCAGTGGGAAACAAGTTGAAGATGCTGTTCAGGTACTGAAGGTTTTCCCTATCAATCTCTGAGCTCAGCAGCCTAGAGATTTCCTGATGAACCAGAGTCTCACAGCTATTCGCAAGATTCTTCTCTGAGGCCTTCACCATTGATGTTTTAATGTCCTCAAGGGCAACAAGACTCTTGAGCTCAGAGTCAAGGGAGCTTAACAGCTTCTCATGTCCTGCACTTTTCATCTTCTGATTGCTCAAGTAATCCCTGATGATGGCTGCCAGCGAGATGGGTGCCTGAAACATCCCGCCCTTCTTGAGTTTCTCAACCGTGAGCTGTGTGGTGCTGAGACTTCGCTGCTGGTAATATTTACAAGCCTCCTCAAACACAGCCTCGGCCAAGATCGCACTGGGATTGATGTTCTCTGAATGAGCTCCTGACGGCTTGAGTTTTGCTTCCACCTCCCTCTGGATGACCACAAATAACCCAGACTCTGAGAGCATCTGTGGGGAATGGCTCTCTAAACAGTTCACAAAGAGAAGGCCCTCCCTTTTCAGAGTGATTCTCTGCATCTCCAGGCCACACTTAGCATCGATCAAGTACATCATCCTGCCTGCTGTTAATGCAATGATGTCACGGTAGAGCTTCAGGCTGTTTTGTGTCCCACAGGTAGTGAGGCAGTTGTCGGGGAGTTTATAAATGTGCCTTAAGACCCCATCTCTCTGCATAGTGCAGACCCATCCGGTGCTGAGGAGGAGCAGGAGATCTCCAGCTCCAGTTGGACAAAAGCCACAGATGTCAGGGGGCGTGATGTTGAGGGAGAGAATTCCGATGCAGTCTGTGACAAGTCTCTTAAAGTCAGACTCTTTGTTTGCTGTGGAATTTCTGATGAGGAGAGTTCCACTGCTCACACTGTGAACTTTGAAGATGTCGTGCTGAGGGGACCACGCCAGGAAGACTTTTGAGACAGGGATGATGGGATGCTCATTTGTATCCGGCAACAGATACACAAGATCTCCAGAACTGACAACCAGATAACAAGGATTATTGTGTAGGGCAATTTTCACCCCCCCCAAACTGACACCTCCTTCATCCACTTCAAAAGTCCTTTTGCAGATGCAGAATCTGAAGTTATTACGAGGCACGCTGGAGACTGATGAACTCTGAAGCTCTGATGGGGGTCTCTCCTCACACCAGATGATGAAATTCTGACACAGGCAGACAGACACAATCTTTGCTCTGGGGCTGTTACACAGATCGGCAGAGTGGAACAAGTTCCAACCAGATTTCCTCTCAGAAAACCTCCAGAACTCAACTTTGCCATTCTCAAAGATCACTCCCAGAACTGTACTGCCATCATCTGCTGAGCTATGAGCAAAATAAATCACATCAACAATCGGGAGATTCCGTGTCAACACCAAATCCAGCTGCTTCTGGCACTGAACGAGATGGGCTCTTTGATATTTGTCACATGTCATGAGACCACTTTTGGGAGTCTGCTGGATAACATGAATGTGTCGGCCATCCGGACTGACCCGCACATTCGACAGACAGTTCTGTGAAGGGCTGCTGCTGTTAAAAGACTGCTTTAAAACCTCTTTCAGCTCTTTACCTCTTGTAAAATCCCCGAAATCTGTCACCTGCTCCAGAGCATGTCGTGTCATATTAGCTGAAGGCGAAAAAAATCCACACTAGGAAGCAAACCGAGCGCTTAGGCAGCGTTAGCTAGCTTACTGAACTCACACTTTCAGCTACAGTCAGTAGTCCAGGACAGACCCGGAGATATCCTCCCTGCTTCAGTTCACAGCGCTGTCAGCTCTATCCTGCTCCACACTTCTGTCCGCAGCCGGGTTTAACGCGTCCATTATAGTTCCAAGTGTCACAGTGTTGATAAAATCCTCTCTAAAAGGCCCGAATCTCCCTGCGCTCCACAACTGCAGCTCATCCTCTCTCTGCCTCGCCTCCTGCCATCACGAGTTTCCTAATTTCCGGAAACTATGCGCACTGTTGTTTTTTCACAGTGGGAGGAGGAGCTACGCAAGGCACGTCTTTAGAGCCAGAGCTGGTTTACAAAAAGAGAGCAGACCTACATAAATATATACACACCTTGGTAATTATTCGACAAATAATATAATAAAAAATAATAAATGTCCTAAATCCGTTGATACTTTCAAGCCATTCAATTTTATTTGAATTCCACTATATTTCTAATATTCCAGTATATTTCTATGTTGTTGGATAAATGAATCGTGAAATTGGCATATTGCTCTTTCGTTTTAACTTTGTTGAATTATACAAAGTACAAAAGGTAAATCAAAATAAATAAGTAGATAAAAAATAAATGAATAAAAAGAAAGCCTGTCTACTTCCAATTCTCTCTCCTACCTAAAAGATGAAGAAAATATGCATATAACTTTTTGGTTTTTCTGCAATAAACGATTTTTGAACAGCAGATCGCTAGCATTACTGCTACTCATACAGTGAGCCTTACCAGTTCGTCAAAAATAAACTTTTTTTTTTGGGACAGGTCTGAAGTCTTATTTTGTTACAGAGTTAATTTTATAAAAAATAAAATGACTAAAGCAAAGAAATCGGACAAATCTAATCAAATCTTATTTTAAAATAATGACCATTCTGAAACCAAACTCCAGGGGGTCTTGGATGCTGCACGGACCCCGAAACGAAACCAACTTCCGTGTTTATTTTACTGCGAAGTTTTTGATATAGGAATGGACAGGCTATTTTTTATTGATTTACTTTTATTTGCTTATTTATTTTTATTTACTTTTTGTACTTAATGCAGTCCAAAAAAAGTAAATGCCAATTTCACGATTCATATATCCAATAACATTAAAATGTACTAAAATAAAACAAAACAAAAAAAGCAAACAACAAAAAGTCTAAAAAAGATTTTAGACTCCAGTTATAAGCATTTTTAACGTGCTCTACCTGAAACTCCATACATGCATTGGTATAACTGATTACTATACGCACTGAGGAAACATGACGAGGCTGAAGTTGGTTTGATATTCGCAGCTCCAGATTCGTTTGGCTCGATATTCGCAGCCTCGTATTCCCCGGCTGAAGTTGGTTTGATATTCGCAGCTGCCGCTTCACTGAACCACCGTGAACTAAAGGGAGCGTTCACAAACACCCGCTGTTTATATTAAACACCTCACAGATCAACACTGAAGGAGATAGAATGAAGAAAAGCAGTACATCTGTTTATTAACAATGTAAATATACAATATATTATTAAATATAATTTTGTATATTGTAAAATATTTATTTTAATTACTGAATTTATAATTATATATATCAATAAATAATTAAATATATATTTAATAAAATTATATTTTAAAAGCCATTGCGCTCAAAAAATATGAGGCAGATGTTCAAGTGTGATTTTGAAGAACTTTTTCATGTTGGGCCAGACCAAATACACATGATCTGAAGAGTACTAGTCTTCTACTTTAAGGAAAACCTGGAAGTAGCCTGGCCCGAGCTGATTTTATACTTTAAAATGAACTGGCAACATAGCATACCGATCCATAATGCACAATTTTTTTTATGAAAAGCTGATGTTCCAGTGTGATTTTGAAGGACTTTTTAACCTTGGGCCAGACCAAATACACATGATCTGAAGAGTACTAGTCTTCTTCTTTAAGGAAAACCTGGAATTAGCCTGGCCCGAGCTGATTTTATACTTTAAAATGAACTGGCAACATGGAATAACGATCCATAATGCACAAAAAAATTGAATATAAAGCTGATGTTCTAGTGTGATTTTCAAGGACTTTTTAATCTTGGGCCAGACCAAATACACATGACCTAAAGAGTACTAGTCTTCTACTTTAAGGAAAACCTGGAATTAGCCTTGCCCGAGCTGATTTTATACTTTAAAATTAACTGGCAACATGGCCTACCGATCCATAATGCACAAAAAAATTGAATATAAAGCTGATGTTCTAGTGTGATTTTGAAGGACTTTTTAATCTTGGGTCAGACCAAATACACATGATCTAAAGAGTACTAGTCTTCTACATTAAGGAAAACCTGGAAATAGCCTGGCCCAAGCTGATTTTATACTTTAAAATGAACTGGCAACATGTAATAACGATCCATAATGCACCAAGAAATTGAAAATAAAGCTGATGTTCTAGTGTGATTTTGAAGGACTTTTTAATCTTGGGCCAGACCAAATACACATGATCTGAAGAGAACTAGTCTTCTACTTTAAGGAAAACCTGGAATTAGCCTGGCCCAAACTGATTTTATACTTTAAAATGAACTGGCAACATAGCATACCGATCCATAATGCACAATTTTTTTTATGTAAAGCTGATGTTCCAGTGTGATTTTGAAGGACTTTTTCATATTGGGCCAGACCAAATACACATGATCTAAAGAGTACTAGTCTTCTACTTTAGGGAAAGCCTGGAATTAGCCTGGCCCAAGCTGATTTTATACTTTAAAATTAACTGGCAACATGGCCTACCGGTCCATAATGCACAAAAAAATTGAATATAAAGCTGATGTTCTAGTGTGATTTTGAAGGACTTTTTCATATTGGGCCAGACCAAATACACATGATCTAAAGAGTACTAGTCTTCTACTTTAACGAAAACCTGGAATTAGCCTGGCCCGAGCTGATTTTATACTTTAAAATTAACTGGCAACATAGCATACCGATCCATAATGCACAAAGAAATTGAATATAAAGCTGATGTTCTAGTGTGATTTTGAAGGACTTTTTAATCTTGGGCCAGAACAAATACACATGATCTGAAGAGTACTAGTCTTCTACTTTAAGGAAAACCTGGAATTAGCCTGGCCCGAGCTGATTTTATACTTTAAAATTAACTGGCAACATGGCATACCGATCCATAAGGCAGAAAAAAGTTTAATTTAAAGCTGATGTTCTAGTGTGATTTTGAAGGACTTTTTAATCTTGGGCCAGAACAAATACACATGATCTAAAGAGTACTAGTCTTCTACTTTAGGGAAAGCCTGGAATTAGCCTGGCCCAAGCTGATTTTATACTTTAAAATTAACTGGCAACATGGCATACCGATCCATAAGGCACAAAAAAGGTTAATTTAAAGCTGATGTTCTAGTGTGATTTTGAAGGACTTTTTAATCTTGGGCCAGACCAAATACACATGATCTGAAGAGTACTAGTCTTCTACTTTAAGAAAAACCTGGAATTAGCCTGGCCCAAGCTGATTTTATACTTTAAAATGAACTGGCAACATGGAATACCGATCCATACAAAACTATTTTTTTATGTAAAGCTGATGTTCTAGTGTGATTTTGAAGGACTTTTTCATCTTGGGCCAGAACAAATACACATGATCTGAAGAGTACTAGTCTTCTTCTTTAAGGAAAACCTGGAAATAGCCTGGCCCAAGCTGATTTTATACTTTAAAATGAACTGGCAACATGGAATACCGATCCATAATGCACAATTGTTTTTATGTAAAGCTGATGTTCTAGTGTGATTTTGAAGGACTTTTTAATCTTGGGCCAGAACAAATACACATGATCTGAAGAGTACTAGTCTTCTACTTTAAGAAAAACCTGGAATTAGCCTGGCCCAAGCTGATTTTATACTTTAAAATGAATTGGCAACATGGTATAACGAGCCATTTTGCACAAAAAAGCCACTGTTCCAGTACAATTTTGAAGAATTTTTTAATCTTGGGCCAGAACAAATACACATGATCTGAAGAGAACTAGTCTTCTACTTTAAGGAAAACCTGGAATTAGCCTGGCCCAAGCTGATTTTATACTTTAAAATGAACTGGCAATATGGAATACCGATCCATACAGCACTATTTTTTATGTAAAGCTGATGTTCTAGTGTGATTTTGAAGGACTTTTTCATCTTGGGCCAGAACAAATACACATGATCTGAAGAGTACTAGTCTTCTTCTTTAAGGAAAACCTGGAAATAGCCTGGCCCAAGCTGATTTTATACTTTAAAATGAACTGGCAACATGGAATACCGATCCATAATGCACAATTGTTTTTATGTAAAGCTGATGTTCTAGTGTGATTTTGAAGGACTTTTTAATCTTGGGCCAGAACAAATACACATGATCTGAAGAGTACTAGTCTTCTTCTTTAAGGAAAACCTGGAATTAGCCTGGCCTAAGCTGATTTTATACTTTAAAATTAACTGGCAACATGGAATAACGATCCATAATGCACAAAGAAATTGAATATAAAGTTGATGTTCTAGTGTGATTTTCAAGGACTTTTTAATCTTGGGCCAGACCAAATACACATGATCTGAAGAGTACTAGTCTTCTACTTTAAGAAAAACCTGGAATTAGCCTGGCCTAAGCTGATTTTATACTTAAAAATGAACTGGCAACATGGAATACCGATCCATGAAGCACAATTTTTTTATGTAAAGCTGATGTTCTAGTGTGATTTTGAAGGACTTTTTCATCTTGGGCCAGACCAAATACATATGATCTAAAGAGTACTAGTCTTCTACTTTAAGGAAATTTTGTGATTTGCCTGGCCTGAGCTGATTTTAGACTGCACAATTAATTGGCAACATGGCAGCACAAAAAAAATATTATTTTAAGCTTATATTCCAGTATGATTTTTGACTTTTTTTTCAGACCAAATACACATCAGATGAAGAGTTCTAGTATTCTCAAAATCAATGCTTTATATTCATTATTTCTGTGCAAAATGGCTTTCATGTCATGTTGCCAATTCATTTTAAAGGATAAAATCAGCTCGGGCCAGGCTATTTCCAGGCTTTCCTTAAAGTAGAAGACTAGTACTCTTTAGATCATGTGTATTTGGTCTGACCCAAGATTAAAAAGTCCTTCAAAATCACACTAGAACATCAGCTTTACATAAAACATTGTGCATTGTGGATCGGTATTCCATGTTGCCAGTTCATTTTAAAGTATAAAATCAGCTTGGGCCAGGCTAATTCCAGGTTTTCCTTAAAGTAGAAGACTAGTACTCTTTAATCTTGGGCCAGACCAAATACACATGATCTGAAGAGTCCTTCAAAATCACACTGGAACATCAGCTTTACATAAAAAAATTGTGCATTATGGATTGGTATGCTATGTTGCCAGTTCATTTTAAAGTATAAAATCAGCTCGGGCCAGGCTAATTCCAGGTTTTCCTTAAAGTAGAAGACTAGTACTCTTCAGATCATGTGTATTTGGTCTGGCCCAAGATTAAAAAGTCCTTCAAAATCACACTAGAACATCAGCTTTATATTCAATTTTTTTGTGCATTATGGATCGTTATTCCATGTTGCCAGTTCATTTTTAAGTATAAAATCAGCTCGGGCCAGGCTAATTCCAGGTTTTCCTTAAAGAAGAAGACTAGTACTCTTCAGATCATGTGTATTTGGTCTGGCCCAAGATTAAAAAGTCCTTCAAAATCACACTAGAACATCAGCTTTACATAAAAAAATTGTGCATTATGGATTGGTATGCTATGTTGCCAGTTCATTTTAAAGTATAAAATCAGCTCGGGCCAGGCTAATTCCAGGTTTTCCTTAAAGAAGAAGACTAGTACTCTTCAGATCATGTGTATTTGGTCTGGCCCAAGATTAAAAAGTCCTTCAAAATCACACTAGAACATCAGCTTTACATAAAAAAAATTGTGCATAATGGATTGGTATGCTATGTTGCCAGTTCATTTTAAAGTATAAAATCAGCTTGGGCCAGGCTATTTCCAGGTTTTCCTTAAAGTAGAAGACTAGTACTCTTTAGATCATGTGTATTTGGTCTGGCCCAAGATTAAAAAGTCCTTCAAAATCACACTAGAACAATAGCTTTATATTAAATTTTTTTGTGCATTATGGATCGGTAGGCCATGTTGCCAGTTAATTTTAAAGTATAAAATCAGCTTGGGCCAGGCTAATTCCAGGTTTTCCTTAAAGTAGAAGACTAGTACTCTTTAGATCATGTGTATTTGGTCTGGCCCAAGATTAAAAAGTCCTTCAAAATCACACTAGAACATCAGCTTTATATTCAATTTTTTTGTGCATTATGGATCGTTATTCCATGTTGCCAGTTCATTTTTAAGTATAAAATCAGCTCGGGCCAGGCTAATTCCAGGTTTTCCTTAAAGAAGAAGACTAGTACTCTTCAGATCATGTGTATTTGGTCTGGCCCAAGATTAAAAAGTCCTTCAAAATCACACTAGAACATCAGCTTTACATAAAAAAATTGTGCATTATGGATTGGTATGCTATGTTGCCAGTTCATTTTAAAGTATAAAATCAGCTCGGGCCAGGCTAATTCCAGGTTTTCCTTAAAGTAGAAGACTAGTACTCTTCAGATCATGTGTATTTGGTCTGGCCCAAGATTAAAAAGTCCTTCAAAATCACACTAGAACATCAGCTTTATATTCAATTTTTTTGTGCATATGGATCTGTTTTCCATGTTGCCAGTTCATTTTAAAGTATAAAATCAGCTTGGGCTAGGCTATTTCCAGGTTTTCCTTAAAGTAGAAGACTAGTACTCTTTAGATCATGTGTATTTGGTCTGGCCCAAGATTAAAAAGTCCTTCAAAATCACACTAGAACATCAGCTTTATATTCAATTTTTTTGTGCATTATGGATCGGTAGGCCATGTTGCCAGTTAATTTTAAAGTATAAAATCAGCTTGGGCCAGGCTAATTCCAGGCTTTCCTTAAAGTAGAAGACTAGTACTCTTCAGATCATGTGTATTTGGTCTGGCCCAAGATTAAAAAGTCCTTCAAAATCACACTAGAACATCAGCTTTGTATTCAATTTTTTTGTGCATTATGGATCGGTAGGCCATGTTGCCAGTTAATTTTAAAGTATAAAATCAGCTTGGGCCAGGCTAATTCCAGGCTTTCCCTAAAGTAGAAGACTAGTACTCTTTAGATAATGTGTATTTGGTCTGGCCCAATATGAAAAAGTCCTTCAAAATCACACTGGAACATCAGCTTTACATAAAAAAAATTGTGCATTATGGATCGGTATGCTATGTTGCCAGTTCATTTTAAAGTATAAAATCAGCTCGGGCCAGGCTAATTCCAGGTTTTCCTTAAAGTAGAAGACTAGTTCTCTTCAGATCATGTGTATTTGTTCTGGCCCAAGATTAAAAAGTCCTTCAAAATCACACTAGAACATCAGCTTTATATTCAATTTCTTTGTGCATTATGGATCGTTATTACATGTTGCCAGTTCATTTTAAAGTATAAAATCAGCTTGGGCCAGGCTAATTCCAGGTTTTTCTTAAAGTAGAAGACTAGTACTCTTCAGATCATGTGTATTTGGTCTGGCCCAAGATGAAAAAGTCCTTCAAAATCACACTGGAACATCAGCTTTACATAAAAAATTGTGCTTTATGCATCGGTATTCCAGGTTGCCAGTTCATTTTAAAGTATAAAATCAGCTTGGGCCAGGCTATTTCCAGGTTTTTCTTAAAGTAGAAGACTAGTACTCTTCAGATCATGTGTATTTGGTCTGGCCCAAGATGAAAAAGTCCTTCAAAATCACACTAGAACATCAGCTTTACATAAAAAAAATTGTGCATTATGGATTGGTATGCTATGTTGCCAGTTCATTTTAAAGTATAAAATCAGCTCGGGCCAGGCTAATTCCAGGTTTTCCTCAAAGTGGGAGAGTAGTTCTCTTCATCTGATGTGTATGTGTTCTGGCCCAAGATGAAAAAGTCTTTCAAAGTTTGCCAGTTCATTTTAAAGTATAAAATCAGCTCGGGCCAGGCTACTTCCAGGTTTTCCTTAAAGAAGAAGACTAGTACTCTTCAGATCATGTGTATTTGGTCTGGCCCAAGGTTAAAAAGTCCTTCAAAATCACACTGGAACATCAGCTTTTCATAAAAAAAATTGTGCATTATGGATCGGTATGCTATGTTGCCAGTTCATTTTAAAGTATAAAATCAGCTCGGGCCAGGCTACTTCCAGGTTTTCCTTAAAGTAGAAGACTAGTACTCTTCAGATCATGTGTATTTGGTCTGGCCCAACATGAAAAAGTTCTTCAAAATCACACTTGAACATCTGCCTCATATTTTTTGAGCGCAATGGCTTTTAAAATATAATTTTATTAATCATATATTTAATTATTTATTGTAATATATAATTATAAATTCAGTAATTAAAATAAATATTTTACAATATACAAAATTATATTTAATAATATATTGTATATTTACATTGTTAATAAACAGATGTACTGCTTTTCTTCATTCTATCTCCTTCAGTGTTGATCTGTGAGGTGTTTAATATAAACAGCGGGTGTTTGTGAACGCTCCCTTTAGTTCACGGTGGTTCAGTGAAGCGGCAGCTGCGAATATCAAACCAACTTCAGCCGGGGAATACGAGGCTGCGAATATCGAGCCAAACGAATCTGGAGCTGCGAATATCAAACCAACTTCAGCCTCGTGGAAACATGCTCTCTCTATATAACTTATATACATTTATAAAAAGCACATAAGTAAGATTTATATTGTTGTAATATATCCAACAACAAAAAATACGCGAAAATAAAACAATAAATAAATAATTAAATAAATAAATAAATAAAGGGATTCAAAGAGAATTAGTATAATACATTTGGTAAACATTCTGAAACAAACTCCAGAGGGTCTTGAACGCTGCACGAAACCCGGAACGAAACCGACTTCCGTGTTTATTTTACCGCGAAGACACAACTAGCTCAGTGCTTAGAGCTGGATTCTGGAAGCAGCCTCACTTTATAGCTGTTTATTAACTATAATCTTAAAAAGTAGATGGATTTAATGTTAGCGATATGTGTTTCCAGATGTGTTTAGTGGTGTCTGAGTCACTAGTGAAGCGCTAGTGTTAACTAGCCGCGCGGGAGCTGCAGAATCTCTGCGGCACCAGTTCAGCTCACTAATAACAGCAGCAGCGGGTAATGTATCGCCAGCTAGCTAAACAGCTAACAACTAGCTATTTAACTACTGTTCTAAATGCTCTTTAATTGTGAAGGCTGTTAACTGCTAACCATTTATCCCACAGCTATTTCTGAATATTGATGCCACATTTAAAATTGATTTAGATAAATTTATACATGATCAGCTCATTTATGTTTTTTTTTATTATTATTGTGGGAACATGACGGTTAGCTAGCTAACTAATATTTTAAGGTAAAATACTTGATGTAACACAGCGTTAACCCTTCTGTTATGCTACGGGTCAAATAGACCCGTTTTAAAGTTTGAAGATCTAGAAAAAATAGTTACAAGTAGGGGTGTGCGATATCGTGTCGTACGCAATAATACCGCAGACATTTTTCGAATATTGTGACATTCCAAAAATATATAGTTTCCCATTATAGATCTACTAGAGACAGATTATATCTGTCCAATATCATTTATTTAACTTTAATCCTGGAAATATGGAGATATCTGGAGTGCATTATTGTTAGTATCATGACATTGTGGATCATTGACTTCTGTTACAAATCTGATAAAATTCTTGTATTTTTAAATATCTCAGTTAGGGGTGTGCCAAGTCATATCGTATGCAATAATAAAATGTAATTTTAATTTTGTTGCAGTAGTATAATTTTGAAAATAATTTTTTTGTATTTCGATGTTTTGTCATATCGCCAAGAGTATAGTTATCACAGAAATACTGTGAAATATCATTATATTATTTTAGAGCCATATCACCCACCCCTAGTTAAAAGTATTTTTTAGTATGAAACTTTTTCTGCTTGCTATAATTAGTGTATTCAACATAAAAGTTAATATGAAAATGATTCATCTCTCACATTTGCAACCACCCCCTGCAAAAACCAAAAACTAAAACAAAATTGAAGTGTAATGTTTCAGTGTTATGTAAAACTATGAATTGTATATGTTGGTCTTTCAAAAGTGAAACTTAAAAAAAAAAAAAACGAGTGAATTATCCTAAGTAAACCATTACCTGATAGAGGCACTAAATATTGATAGAATAATTAGTAATAGAGTTAGTAATTAAATATGTACACTGCTTGTTAGGAGTTTTCCGACATCTTTTGGATAATTAAACATGCATGCACCGGGTCAAATTGACCTGGGAACACCATTGCTGTCCCTGGCAAATGAACATAACAGAAGGTTTAAATGAAACAACAACAATTTATAACTCATAAGATCTCAGAATAGCTTCTGAAACATTAGAACTATTAGAATTATTTATTTTAAATTTAGTGAATGACATTTAGTTCATTTAACTTAAGTTAGAGAGAGTTGTCTAAATGTGCTATTTGTTAAATTAGGCTTCATTCACATTACCAGGCTGAAGTGACTCAAATCATTTTTTTTTGCTCAATATGACTCAGATCTGTTTTTTTTCCTCCACTTATAAGCAGCTAACACATAAATTTCACCTTTATAAAGCAACAATTTGTCTTCCAATTATGAATTTTTTGTTGTTAGTGAAGAATGCGACATTTGTATATGTATCAATGTGCGCATGTGAGGCGTTTGAGGGACCGATTAGTTCACAGATTACACACAGATACAGGTCACTTACAATTGTGAATGTGGACCGTCAAGATAGCCAAATCCCATCTGAGCAAATCGGATTGGAGGATTTGTGGCTTGTAATGTAAACGCAGGCTAATTGAATTTATTTTGGTTCATTCATTTAGGCAACTGAAGAATCTGACCACCGTTATTACATACAGAACCGCTACCGCTCTGTCGGGAGATGTCTGAGTCAAGGCGGAGAGTGAGCAGAGGAAGTCAGGAGGAGTCTGCTGCACATACCAATGGAGTAGGAGGACGCAGCAGGTCCGAGAGAGCAGCAGACACGGGTGATGAGGATGAGGGTGCTGGTCCATCAGGGATCCATGAGGAAGATGATGACCCGGCCCGTCGGAGGGAGATCAGAAGCCAGTACAGGGACCTCATCAACTCTGTCCAGCGTGAGCACCTCAATTGTGTTTTTTTCTACACAGCTGTGCTTTTTAGTGTTGCCAACTTGCTGCTACTTTTACACTTCTGTGTATCTAGTCTGAGTCATTTGTACTAACATGCCTGACTGTTGTTCCCAGAAAATCGTGAGGACATGTTGAACCCTGCCAACAATAAGCTGATTGATGTGTTAGAAGAAGCCAACAAACTGTTTGCTAATGGTAAATACGTATTTTTTTTTTTATATTGACCAACCGTGTGTTCTACATATTGTGACGGCAGGTTTATGACATAACTGACTTTTATTTGTGTGTAAATGTATTGATTTTTTTTGTATGTTTCCTTTTCAGTCAGGCAAGCTCGAGAAGCTGCTTTGGATGCTCAGCTGCTGGTTCTTGCCACAGACCTGGGAAGGGAAAAAGCCAGCCAGCTCCATGCAGAGGGATCGTCTTTTGACCCTTCTGCATTTGCAGAGCATTTGGTGAGCCACTGCATACCAGGATGATCGAAATAATATTCTAAAGCACATGGCTGTTTTCCAAACATGGAAATTCAGTGTATAAATTTAACTTTTTTTTAAATAGTTGTCCTTCATGGGTCTTAATCGCTTGGAAGAAGAGGAGGATGATCAAGAAGGCTTAGATGGATATTTGCCTCCAGATGCCTGGCAGAAACTTTCCAAAAGGGCAGAACATTGTTTTAAAACAGCGCCGTCATTCCATTACTTGTATGTATAATAAAACATGTGATAAGAATTTCATTTATGGACTTTTTTGGTTTGTTTATTTGAACTATTTTCTATATTTTATTTAAAAAGGTTGGGGTCATTTCTGGCTGAACCTCCACCACCACGACAGCGTGTTGAACGACAAAGGAAAGCTCCCAGCAAGGAAGCAAAACGAATGATGCCTACTCAGGTTAGAATGAACCTTTTTTTTAGGTCTTAAATAGAAAATTGATTCTTTTTTTTTTTAAGCTTAGATTTGGTTTGTATTTTTTTTTTCTTTCATCATAGCTTAAGAAAATGGAAGAATCCCACCAGGAAGCCACAGAGAAAGAGGTGGAAAGGATTCTGGGGTGTCTTCGAAGTTACTACGCTGATGACCGTTAGTTTTTACATTTTCAGGAAGCTAACAATAGTAAAAATTTTAAAGACATATATAATTTACCAATCATTTTCTATTTAACAATGTCTTTTTTTTTTTAGCCGAGTCCCCCATTTCATATTATGAGTTTGTTGTGGATCCTGCCTCCTTCTCCCGGACAGTAGAGAACATTTTCCACACATCATTTCTTATCAGGGTGAGTTTTGTGTTTGTGTATCTGTGCCCCTCACCTGCGTGTCCCTAACTCGAGTTAGAACTTTTCCCTGTCCTCTAAAATTGTATGTTATATCTTGCTATTAAATAAATTTCAGTTAGAAAAGAGCCTCATGAGTAGGGGGTGCTTCTGTAGTATGTTGTTTGGCTTATTGCCTGACATTTTTAATTCCACATTCAATTAAACTTTTGTTATGGACTGGTTTCCTTCCAGTTCATAACAAACAAATGAGGGAAACAACAACTAATAATTATTGCAAAATTGCCTTTATTTTCACATTACATTGTCAAAACTGCGCACAGCTGAAATGAGCCAACCAAATAAGGGTAAAAGACCCTTCAGCTTGCCAACTCACAACCTTGCCCAACAGGATTAGCAAATGTAACAAGATCAATCCCACATATGGCTTGGCACATAAACAGTTTATGGAGTAAAGTGTCACAATATATGAGAACAAGTACAAACCACAGTAATACAAACGTGTAACTTACAGGGCTTAAGGGATACAATACGTTTTGATTCCAGGAAACACAGGGCAAAATATAGCCGTAATTATATCTTAGAAATTAAGAAATAAGATTGTTACATTAGTTTGTATTTATTCATTTATTTATTTATTTTTTGGGCTGCCATAGGATGGCCTGGCAAGGATCTATCTGGATAGTGAAAAGCTTCCGTGCATAGGTAAGACTGTTATGTAATTGTTGGAGTGTACTATATCTCAATACAGTTGTTCCTTTTTTGGAAATAATAACATTTCTTCACAGTATTTTTTTTCTTAAACCATTTGTGTTTGTTTGCAGCTCCTGTTGAAGATGGTGAGATAGAGCCTAGTGGAAATGCCACCCGTCACCAGTGTGTCATTTCAATAAGCCCATCCACCTGGAAAGTAAGTTTTCCACATACAGTACTGTGAAGATGGTTTAGTGACCAAAACACATTATTTAAAACCATTCATCTCAGAAATAAAAGTAATTTTGCTTGTAAAAACATCAGATAAGATTAGAACAGTTTAAATATTTTTCTAATTTTAAAGAAACGTTTTTAATGGAGTAGAGAGATGTTTTAAACAAGGTGATATAAAAGCACTGCTTTTTGTGTATCTCCAGTAAAACTTTCTCAGCAGTCAACAGTAAATGGTTTATCGTGATTCTATGCTGATGTCAGGGAAATAATTTTAGACTGGAACTTAAACAACCAACCAACTAACTAAAGTTGCAACAATGTTGCCCAATCCATTTAAATCTCTTATTTTTAAGGTGCAGATATGTGCTACTCTAGCTCTCCTTTAACAACTTGTTTTGTTCTTAGATGTATGTGTTCTGAAAGATAATGATTGTGTTTTATATTTCTTTCTGCTTTTTAGGAGATCATTGAGGCCTTTGAAATCAAACAGGCCTTGATACCCACGGTACAGATGTTGACACAAGAAGGCTGATGAGATGAAAACCAAATGTCCACAATGTTCAGTTTTAATAAGTTCACTTTTAAGTAAAGGATTTTATTTTTGTGAATGTTTGATTTGATACAGTAAAATGCATGATTGGAATACCTTTATTGTAATATGAGTATGTTGCAATAATGGCATTGTAAAATAAAGTTTATATAATCTTAAAAAAAAAAGCCTGACTGGGTCATTAATAATAAAAAATAAAAATAAAAAATCTTTATCTCTCATCTTAGAAAATGCAAGTATTGGTGTCACTGTATTTTTAACAGGATTACAATCATTTAAAAAAATGCATTTCTTAGTCTCACGTAACATTGCTGTTGTTAGAAAAGTGTTAGAAAAGGGTAGCAGCTGCTGAAAATGTGAATGTGACCTTCAAGCCAACATCCTCTGATGCAGTGTTTGTCTGATAGAGACGCATTGTTTCAAAAGGTTTTTGAACACTTGAAGTACAATTAAGAGGTTAAATATTTTTGATTATACTCGTTTGTAATGCTGTTTAAAGCCAATGGCCTATTTGTAAGCTAACATATTTGTTAACCATTCATGTTTTTTCATTATTATTATTATTATTATTTTTTTTTTTTTTATAAACGAACAAATCAATTAAGGTGACTTAAAATATGTAGTCAAAAAGTGCTCTAGTCCTTTGAAGTCATGTATGTGGCGTCATGTATGTCCTCATAGCTTTGAGATTGTTGATGTCCTCACATATCCAACAAATTCTTCATATGCATTGTTATAAACTAAGCAGTCAGTGTTAATAGCAAGCTTGCATCTTGAAACTTCTCTCACCTTGTTGGAAAGTAAGAATTCTACAGGTAAAGACTAGAGTCTTTCTGTAAGCTATTCTTCATTAAGTGAAGGACATGCCTTTTTTTACTCAGCTCAGGGGACATAATGGATAAAAATGTGTGTTTAGTATGTTCTCGTACAGTGTAATTCTTCATGTTTAGAAAATTCTAATTCACTGGAACGCATATAAACTTACAGGAGTACACAAAACTAAAGACTACTACTAGCTCAACATGGAGGACTACACTTTTTTTTTTTTAGACAAAATAGTCCCAACGATGAAACCTGTTCTAAGAGTTGCATATGGAAGTGCTGCCGCCTAGTGGAGAAGAAGTGTCTCTTACTGGTACAAAAAAAAAAAAAAAAAATATATATATATATATATATATATATATATATATATCACAAACTTTGGCCAAATATTCTAAAGTTATACTGTACTGTAGGTAAAAGAAATTATCAAAAGCCGCTGTGCACAGTACTTAAAACCTTAACATACTATAAACTTAAGTTTCGTTCACTGCATTCAATTATTGTAATTTACAAATGTGGCACATGGGTATAAGCACAAGTTGTGCTCCTTTATTTTTTATTTGTTTTTTTTTTATGAACACATTGTCTGCTGCAGGTAAAATGCTGTGCACCAAATCACTAAGTTTGTTTGATACTGCTTACATACCTAGAGGCCACTGCAACTCATTATATGTTTATATATATTATATGATCTTTATTTTTGGTCTCCAGTTTACATAAATAACCTTTTCTTTTATATAAGATCTTTGAACTCAACACATTGTTGCAACTGTGGTGCAGATTGGCTAAACCATTTTAAATGTCTACATAATGATAGGCTATTTTTAACATGCCAGCTTGCCTGAAATTACTGGTCTGGGGAGATCGCATATCGCAGACCTGCACCATGTATTTAGTTGTTTTTGTTGGGTGCAGCAGCATTTACAGCTTGCCTTAAAGAAAAGTGATGTAAATCTGCATGTAAAATAAAGAAAATTTGAGATTATATAACAATGCAAGAAGAAGAAGAATGCTAACATCTATCTTTGGCTTCATCTAGCTTGAATCATAATGAACTTATAAAGATTATATATATTAGTTTCAACTTTTTATACATAGCTTAACGGTTGGCATTATGATAAATTTGTACATTACAGTCATTGTAAGGCGACCATATTCAGTTTGGGCTTGTTTTTTTGGGGGGGGGGGCTAGGCTTTTCTTCCATTTTTCTTCCACATTTGAAATGCATGCTCAGTGGGATTCAGATGAGACAAATTCAAAACTTTTCTAGATTTTACCTTTGAAAAATGATATACATTAATGATTTTGTTTATAATCGTTTTCTCGAATTTCACCAGCACTTCTTTATCTGACAAACAAGAACATCATACATTTAGATCCTAAAAAGTTTCTTATACCATATCTAATTAAGCAAACATCCAGGGATCCCTATGTCTCACCATTATGGAAAGCAGCTTGAGGGCCAGAGATGTGCCAATTATAGTCAATAAAATTCTATTAAGCAGATAAACAAATTGAGAACTAATGAGCTCAGAACCCATTAAGGGAATTATGGGGTTATTTTGGAGATGGCGTTATTTTTGTTTTTTGAAGTGTTTTTGCTTAAACTACATGTTTTGTAGTGGTTTTCAAAGGAAACAAAGGGGAGAAGCAACATGCCTGAAGCCCCTCCTCTCAATTGAATATCCTTAACATTCTTAACAACCTTGCTGTCTTACCTGTCTTCAGTCTCCTCTTAAATAATTATATACTGATGGCATGTTCTGAACCAGCAAATTAGAAAATGAAACACAAAATGTGACATATAGAGTATGACATATTTAAATAAAAGTATATGCTAAACATGATATAATTAATATTTAAAACATTAATTTAGCAGCAAACAACTAATTTTTACTTAAGTTATAATATATTTGAGGTTCGTGCCATAACGTGTAATACTGCCACTGCTGTGCTGCAATTTATAGCAATAATACCACAGTTCCATTACCGCTGTTTATTGAGAGATTTTGAGTTAAACAGGACAAGAAAATATGATCTGTTCGGTTATAAACACTCCGTGAGTTAAAATAGTTCTATTGCTGCTCTGTTTGTGGCTGCGCTGTTTGGCTTGTATCATTGCTAGGTTACCTGTATTTGACGGAGTAATACATGGAAAGCTTCGGTTACCGTGCATTATCGGCTAATAATGGCACTCATAGAACGCCTCTCAGCCAATCACATTGCAGGGTCGAAACTAACTGTGGCATGATAAGTAATACATAATAGAGTAGTTTCAAAGTCAACACATCGATAAATGCACGTTATTCCTGCCCTGTGAAATATTGTCCCTCCCCACATTTCATTTTGCTCTGCCCGCCCAAGAGACAAGATAGTCACAGTCCACACATGATGGTGCATGCAAGATCGCAGAACGCAGTGTAAAACCAATGTCACCAAATTGTAATGACTCGTCTTTTTTTGTGTTTAGCAGCCGCAACCGTGAACAGGTAGAGGGAGGTGTGGCTATACACAAAGCATTTGTTTTGGTCTGAAATGCTGGTTCTCTAGTGTGACATCTGGTAGCAGAAAGAATCACATACAGAACCTTTAAATTCAACAAGTAAACAGTACTAATTGTGATCTGATAACTGCTAAATAATTGCACTTAAGCATTTGAGTTGGTTTCTTGTTTCTTATTATTACTTGTTAATACTTGTTTTAAAAAAATGTACAAAATTCTAATGTTTTTAAAAAAATGAAAAATGAAATTTCCAGTATTTGAGCCATATTTTCTATTGTTTTACATTGTGTAGTTTATAGGAAACCTTTAAAAAAAAAGTAGGTTAAGCACACCCCTCCAGGCCACATCACATCTGCAGAGGTTCTGCTGCAGTCTTGCAGTATAAAAAAATGTGTGAGAAATTCCTTTTTTCTGCCCCATTTCAGATGAGTGCTTCTTTCTGTGTTTATTTTATTTATTAATTTATTTTTTTAGACCTTTTCACTTGGGACTCAGCACAGTGTTATCCAGCCTGCGGCTGTGGCCCCTTTAAAACCGCAGATGTTTTCTTGCTCTCTGTCCTTTCAACTCTTCTAGTCTAGCTCTCTCTCTCTTTCCTCTCTCTCTCTCTGTGCGTCTCTCAATGTTGTACCCCCTCCTTTTCCTGTTCATGTATGTTAAGTGTTTCTATGGGAAACAGAGGGGCTTTTCTACCCATGTGCAGCGTCTATAGGCTCGGAAAATGGATGGATGGAGGGAAGGAGAGCACGACCCACCTTTCACTTTGGTTTCTTCAACTGTTCTATTTATAACACAGCATTCTTATATAATATGGCATGGAGATGTATGTCATAGATGTACCCTGGGCACTGCTGTAGATGAGGCTTATTAGTCACACATTGCCTTGCAGACTTGCACACTCACTCACACACTCACTCACTCACTATCTCCCTCACACACATACACACACACACTTGCACTCACTTGCTCACATGCATCCTAGCCAGCTCTGCGATGCCATATCTGTGTAGTAGTGGCGATGCAGTTCTGCAGGCAGTATCTCTGCAAGCCTTGTAGTGCTGCTGTTACGTCTCCTCAGGAGGACATGGAATACAGGATGGGGAGCTGCATAGGAGTCGCACGGAACCAGGTAACAGCACCCTGCACCACACAACAGACAAGCGACATGGCTGAAACAAAGAAACACAGAGATAAGTAGAGATGCTCGGCTCTTGGTGGAATTTTAGCTGCTGCTGCTGGGAGATTGTCAGTGCAGAGCATGGGTGGGGGAATGCGTTTGAACTGGAGTGGGGTGACGTCAGGAGATGAAGCAAGGTGGGAAGGAGGAGAGGAGAGGAGAGAAGCAATCAATTACAGCCACTGCTGCCAGTACTGGCCTCTAGCAGCAGCAGCTATAGTGATGGAGTGAGAGCAGCAACAGCGGCATTGAGGAAGAAGCAGAGGAAGGAGGAGGGAGAAGAATAGTGGAAAGGGGAGGGGCTGAGCAGAGCAAAGCAAAGCAAAGCATGTAGAGCGTGAGATGAGGGAGACAGATGGAGGGAAAAGAGCAGCAAAAATAGGTGGATCAAAGACTGTAGGACTGTTATTATTAAGTCAGTATATACTGAAGTCTATATATTTACATATTGGAATATATATTGCAATGCAATAGGCTGCTATTACAATTGAAATTGAAAGCTATTTAGAGAGGTTGCTTGTTTTGGTTCATCTGTTGAATAATAGCCAATATCATGGCTTTTCTGTTCAATCTGATGACATGCGAGACCAAGCATAGCATCTCATATAAGGGTCTTCTTGTGCACATAATTAGAGAGATTGCTATTCTATTCTATAGCAAACATGCTTGATGATGCAGGCAGTGGAGTGGAATAAAATAATGCAACTTCAAAGGGTACAGTACTGCAATTGTCTGACTGCAGTGTTTGTGTGTGTGTGTGTCAGTGGTCATCTAGACTATGAAGAAACATAAGGAATCATGTAGTAAACAAACCAAAATACTCTTTGAAGCATTTAGATGGGCTGTTTCCTAAGGGTGCCGTTAACATGCAGTTTCTGGTAGGATGGTAACTGTCCCGTGCAACAGAGGCAACTCTTGGTCTTCCTTTCCTGGGGCAGTCCTGATGAAATTTCATCATAATGTTTTTGATGGGGCCAAGTGGTCCAGCAGTCTAAAACGCTGCCACTATGAGCGGGAGGTCGCAGGTTCGAACCCCTGCTCATGCAGTTTTGTCACCAAGCTGCCGGCGCTCAGAGGAAGCAAAATTGGCCCTGCTCCCTCCGGGTGCGTAGATGGCACTCTCTCCCCACATCATTACTAGGGTGATGTCCACAGCACAGGGCGTCTGTGAGCTGATGTACCGTAATCGAGTCGCTGTGCTTTCCTCCAAGCGCGCTGGCTGCTTGGCAATCCTGCATCAGCAGCAGCTCGAAAAGAAGCGGTGGCTTACTTCACATGTATCAGAGGAAGTATGTGTTAGTCTTTACCCTCCTGGTGTGTTGGGGCATCACTAGTGATAGGGGAAGTCCTGATGAGTGGGTTGGATAATTGGTCGTGTAAATTGGTTAAAAAATGGGAAAAAATTGAAATAAAAATGCTAAAAAAAAAAAAAAAAAAAATGTTTTTTGATGGTCTTTGCAACTGCACTTGAGAATACTTTTAAAGTTCTTGACATTTTTCAGACTGACCTTTATTTCTTTTTTTTTTTTTTTTTTAGTTGAGTATGTCTTGCCATAATATAGATTAGAACATTACTCAGATATAGGGCTATTCACGGTATACCAACTGTATACCTCTTCACAACACAACTGATGCTCTCAAACACATTATGAGTGCAAGAAACTAACTTTTGACAAGTGTAAAGAAAACAATAGCTTGAGCATCTCTTTCAATGGTGTTGTTTGTTTAAATAAAAAAGTAATTATGTAAGAACTTAATCGTTCTTTAAGAAGAATTTTAAGATTTTTTTTTTTACAACATCGCCCAACTCCAACCAACCAGGGATTAGGAGACACTTGTTAGCTATTTTGTTTTGCTTGCCTTTTTGATCAGTCATGCAGCTCTGCAGCTGGGATTATACTCAGCAGAATGCCCAAGGCATCTTAAACTATGTCATGCCCCCATGGGCGTGGTAGTGGGGGGAAAAGTGGACCTGACTACCCGAGTAGGGAGAGGGGCCCATGAAAATCCTGATTTTTTTTTCGCTCACTTTCCTTTGTTTACTGGCATGGATAGGGGCCCATTAACATAGAGGGTGTACAGGGCCCAGAATTTGCTGCTACGCCCCTGCATGCCCCTGTGATCCTGCCTTACTGCATACCTCTTATCCTGTACAAATCAGAGTGAAGAGTGTGCTGCATACTTTCTAGCTATTAGTAAGTAAATGTGCATTTCCAGCTTGCTAGAAAGCAGTAATCACACTGTGTTGTTTGTTGGATAGATGCCATGTCAAACAAGACCACTTAATGATTTCACATTATTTAAAGCAGGTGGTATAATTAATCTGCTGCAAAGATAGAATCTTAGAGTGGTGATACATTTGGTCTGTATAGGAAAGTGGAACTAAACCAAAACTCCCAGGCTGATACAGGCTGATACACAGTATTTTAGAAAACACGTATGAAACAGCAGAAGAATAATGAATAAAAAATAAATAAAACAAAGACAAATGCTTTTCTTCTAACCAAAACTATGATAGTAAGACATATTTATTATCCAAAGTTAGATTGTTTTTTTGTTTTGTTCTGGACATATAAAGCTAATCCAGCTAATGTAATGTAATAAAGTTATATATCATCAATAAGCATTGTGTAAACTTAACACCCCAAATCATGGATGCCCAATGATAGCCCCAGCCCGAAACATGCACATCTGTTCTATGTGATGAAGTTTTCAGGGGTGTATGACAGACAAACCAAGTCTCCCTGAAGCTGCGGGAGTCTCCCGCATTTCGGTAGTGGCTCCCTGATGCCCGCGAGTCACATATAATCTCCCGATGTTACCTCCCTGAAATCAACTTGGGATGTCTGGTATGAATATTAGAGCTAACTGTGTTAGGTAGATCTTCATAACCATGACTGAGAAACATTCCCCTAACTTATTTGCCTCCTATTTGCCTCTTTTACTAAAGAATGCATTTGCCAATACTGTTCAAATTTAATATAATATATAAACAAAACTTTAAATATTGTTTATAATATATATAATTTATTATTTATAATATTTATATATATATATATACCTTCTAATAGGTGTTTCTAATAGGTGTATTATAATTACATTATGCAAAATAACTTCAATAGAAATTGTTAAAGAGTTTCTGTCCACTAATGTTCAATTCCAGCTGAAGCTAGAAAAATAATAATAATGTATTTGAGACGTTGAGCTTGTTGGTCCTCCCTTAGTGTACAAGCAAGAGAGCAACCATTTGATATCACAACACAATCGTTAGTCTGTGAGTAGAAGCATTTTGCTTGTTTAGCTGTATATTACATATATTACCACAGCATATCTTAATAGTCAAAGTTCCCTTGAAAGCAGCATTATGTAGCACTTTCACTTTAAATAACAGCCTTAAAATCATGCTAATGCTTTATTGGTGCTACGTCTGGCTCAGCATGCTTCTAACTGCTGCTAACTTTTGTTAAACGTACCTTGAAAGGTAAATGTGATTATTTCTCTAGTAATGCCAGTTTTGTATCTTTAAGCTTGTAAAATGCAAATGTGCCATTTACGGGTGGCTAAAAACACAGATTCCACTTCCTTATTGTAGGGGGAGCCCAAGAGCAAGAAGTGCCAATTTTGCAAACTGCTGCTTTAAGTAATCTCAAAATCCACTTACTTATGTGGTTGTTGACACTTTATGATACAAATAACATGTACAAAATTACTAAAAAACAGTAGACAACTGTGTGTTTGTCCATTTTCATAGAGAGACAGTAGACAGTATTCCAGTCTCAGAAACCGCATAAGCCACATAATTAGCAAATAAAAGCTTCCATTAGTGGTTAGAAACAGTAGCTTCATCTCTGCAGCTTGGAGCTAAAGAAGCTGATCCAGACAGATTTTTAGATTGTGTTATTACCACTAATGCACTTATGGTTTCTGGTCAAAACTACATCATTTTTTGTTGGTACTAATTTCACTTTGCATATGATGAGCACCATAAAGAAAATTCAAATTCATTCTACTATCCCACTAAAAGAAATATGCAGTTACAAAAACTCAATGTGTGCATACAACTCTTGAAAAAACCAAGAGACCACTTCAGTTTCTGAATCAGTTTTTCTGATTTTGCTATTTATAGGTATATGTTTGAATATAATGAACATTGTTGTTTTATTCTATAAACTATGGACAACATTTCTCCCAAATTCCAAAAGTATTGTAATTTAGAGCATTTATTTGCAGAAGATGGGAAATGCCTGAAATAACAAAAAAAGATGCAGAAAACAAGAGAGTTCAGAAACCAATATTTGGTGGAATAACCCTGTTTTTAAATCACAGTTTTCATGCATCTTGTCATGTTTTCCTCCACCAGTCTTACAGACTGCTTTTGAATAACTTTATGCCACTCCTGGTGCAAAACTTCAAGCAGTTCAGCTTGGTTAGATAACTGTGATGATTCATGTCCCTTCTTTTTTTTGGTAAAATCAAAGAAACTCATTATTTTGAAATGGTCTCTAATTTTTTTCCAGAGCTGTATAGCTATATAGTTTCCATTTAGATTTGTTACAGAATCAGATTGGATCAATTATTTTTTTTACTCTCTTATTCTGATTGTAGGGGAAGGGTAGAGGTGAGACTCAGGCTGTCTGACTGTGGTATGATGTTTGTTTACACTGTTACCAAGTGGTGTGTCCAGTCCAGCTGACTACTAGTCATTCCTACCCTGTCAGGCAGAATGTGCCCCCCTCTGACGCCACTGTCACCCTGTGTACTGCCCCCTCTCTTCCCCCGCTCCTTCTCCCTAAACCACCCCCAGTATTCACCTCTACAGCGCTGAGTACAGATATAGTGTTCCTTCCTGCTTCTCAGAAGGGGTTTGCTGGCTGCAAGTGAGGCTAACACGGTTTTATTAATGGATCCAGACGTCCGCTGTGTTTGTGCACCAGCTGGATGGGAAAGCATGGGCTGGAAGGAGTAACTGTTTATTAGAGGTGGGTGAAGATATTTGGATAGATCTAAGGTTTTAAATACAGTGAACTGTGGTTGTTTAACTGTAGTGAGGGCTATTTTTTGTTGTTAGACTTTCATAATCAAAATAATTGATGTTATTGTTGGCTTTTGTAGTTCAGTCTACAGTTTTTTATAGTTCAAATGAGAATTTTGAGCATGTATTGCTAAAGCAGAGTTGAATTGATTTGCAGTAAATTTAAGCAATTTTTCTCTAGAGTGTAAAAGAGTTTTATCTTGAGCAACTAAAAAAGGAACTTATACCGTATTTCCCCAAATATTTGCTGCTTTAATTTAATATTTATTGTTGCCTGTATCTCTGTAATGACTTTTTGCTTTAACAAAATAGGAGACCACTTCATTTTCTGAATCAGTTTTTTTCTGATTTTGCTATTTATATGTATATATGTACATTTCTCCCAAATACCAAATGAAAATAATGTAATTTATAGCTTTTATCCACAAAAAAATGAGAAATGGCCGAAATAAAAAAAAAGATGCAGAGCTTTCAGACCTCAAATAATGCAAAGAAAACAAAGTTCATATTTAGAAAGTTTTAAGAGTTCAGAAATCAATATTTGGTGGAATAACCCTAGTTTTAAATCACAGTTTTCATGCATCTTGGCATGCTCTCCTCCACCAGTCTTACACACTGCTTTTGGATAACTTTATGTCACTCCTGGTGCAAACATTCAAGCAGTTCAGTTTGGTTTGATGGCTTGAGATCATTCATCTTCCTCTTGATTACATTCCAGAGGTTTTTAAATTGGTAAAATCAAAGAAACTCATCATTTTAAATGGTCACTTTTTCTCATTTTTTTTCAGAGCTGTATAATAAAATAACAAAACAAATTGTTCAGTTAAAGTAATTCTATCTTTGTTGATTTTTTTTTTTTTACAGTGTAGCAGAAGTATTCACTACTATTTTGTATCAAAATAGATTTAGGAACTAGGTCAGATTTAGGTTTTCCAATTTAGCTCATCAAACCAAGAAATAAACAATATTTACAACAATAAATACAACAATAAATACACATTATGACATATTCTAACACTAAATTCCATTTCATTCGCACAAATAGCACTCAGCAGAATTGCTCTAGCTACTGTAATTTGACTGCAGGCTTCTTCATAGATAATTAGATAGACAGAAATGTAAAGCATTTTAATCCCAGCTGCACTGAACCTCCCACTGTACACAGACCACTGCAGTTATTCACAGGGAAATAATGCCATAGCTCTTAAAGAAAGCAGCAATATATTTAGGAAAGGAGCTGACTGTAGGGCAGCACATGACTGTTCCAGAAGGAAAGACAAGTGGATCTGACACTGTTGTGGAGATGACAGGAAGAGGGTCTATTTATAAGGTTTCATATTCAGATCTGTGCTTACTGCCCAGGCTCATGCTAGCCTGATCACATGGTCGCACAGGCAGGCGCACAAACAAGTCAGTAGCTTGAGTGTCTGGAAGGAAGGGGCCTTATGGACAAACATAGCCTCACTAGTTTTGAGTGCTCTACTGTGGTGCGCTACTGAATTTCAGGAGGAACTGGATACAGAATAAATTGCTTTTTTGTATATAAATCTTTGTTGTTTTTTATTGGAAGTTAGTGCTGCTAGGCCAACATGTGGGTCATTATCAGAATTCTGTGCTTTTTGGTTCTATAATTTTTTTGGAAAGTACTGGTTGTCCTAGATTTTGAAACATTTTGAATTGTTCATGGGGATCTTGTTCTGTTAAAAGGAAACGTTTTGATTTTCTAAAATTGATATTTTACCAATAGATTGAACAGCTTAATCTTTACCTTAGATAAATATCAAGAAAATGTATTGAGTGAATTAAATATTATTAATTGCTAAACTTGTAGCAAGTGTCTTTGGTCCCTTTAAATAAAAAATATAAATAGCTTAATATTCTGGAAAAAATATTAAACAAAAAAAAAAACATGTTTTAAGAAATTTAAGAAATTATGTATTTAGTCACATCAAAGAAACCTGTATAAAATGTACAAAAAGTACTATACAGTAAAGTTTAACATTCCTCTATATTTGTAATAATGCATTCCTTTAGAAAAAATCATGAAAAATTTTATATCACACAGTGTTTGTATAAAATTGAAACAATTCTGCTGTGGCCACAAAAAGGCAAGTTATACTGATATTGACCCATTAGCTTTATTCCAGCTTTATTGTTGAGTGTATAGTTTATTGTTGTTGGAACAAAGCCTACCAATAACGTTTAGTGAAAGCCAATGTAATACAAATTTCTTTTCAATTAATTAAGGCTCATTTCTGTTGGCCTGTTTATCATAAAATGTTGACACACTATAATGAGCTATATATATATATATATATATATATATATATATATATATATATATATATATATAATTTTTTATATAGAAATAAAGGCAAAGAATGAAAAAATGCAAAAGTAAGGATCATGTAAACACAGTAAGCCTTATCACAGCTATTAAAATCAAGTAAAGGCTTTGTTTATTAGAAGTAATTGCAACATTAATGGGAATCTCAGCAGAGGGAGACAGAGAGCAGGTGTTTGTGACTTTATGACTGTGTCAGTAATCTCCATTGCCAGCCCACATACAGACAACAATCTGTCAGTGAAGGAGATTACCGCATGAGATTAGGCCACTGATGCGGTTAGTGGGTTAAAACAGACTCTACACACCTTACTGGGCTAAACACATTAGTCCTGTGTTCTGAATCTTGTGACCACTGATCCATGGGAAGTGGACTCTTGTTTGCTCTTAGGTTTGTTTGCAATTTGGTTTGTTTTAAAAACATTATTAAAATATCATAGTATGCACACGCATGTCTGAAAAGTCTATCCTTAATTATTTGTTTATTTTTGTTCTATTTTATATATATGTTGGGATGCTATGTTAAATGTAATAAATAAATTTAAAAAAATCAATGATTAGCAAATCGCATTAGAATAGATCCATATTATATTTACTGTAGAACACAGAACATATAATAAGAGGTTGAAAGTGAGACATTTTCCCATTTTAGGAAAACATTAACTTATTAAGAATTTGGTTGCAATAATGTATCTTAGAGAGTTAGGGACAGCAAGACTGCAGTGTTTCTAGAAGGTGTTAAAATATGGCTTCTTCTTCGCATGATGCAGAATTGACATTTGTGGATTGCAGGAGAACTCATAAAACAGTAATTTTAAAGTGTCCCTCAGCCCATGCTGTTTTTTTTAGTATAGAATGCCTGAGAGCCCAAAGATCACCAACATTGAATAGGGACTTCTTCAGATTCTCTGAATTAATTAATGATATTATGTTCTGTAGATGGTTGGATATCCAAAGTCATTTTTAAATTGGAAAACATTTTCTGAAATTGTTGCATAATCTTTAAATGCATTTTTGCACATTGACGAACCTTCTAAAATGCTCTAGTTGCAAACTGCTCCTATTGCAGTTGTTTTATTTTAAATGTACCAGCCTTTTGTGGCCCTAAAGTTTTTGGAGTGTTGCCATTAAGTTCTAAATGACATAATATTTTTCAATGAATATCTTAAAAAATATATATCTCTCTTTCAACATCTGATATTTACTTTATGTTCTATCCTTTTAAATCTCTCAAATTTAAGATTTAATCTATTTAGATGGTGTATATACACATATTTGATATATAATATTATATTACTGTGAAATATAATACAAAAATATATACATAATAAAATATTATTTAAAGAGCACAGCCGAAGGGTCGCATGTTCTTTTATTTTGAGAAGATTTAATTTATTTATATATTTTTTTACATATGGTGAGAATTTATATATAGCTTAATTTGTCCTCGTCACACTGTTTATGGACCAATAAGCTATTAAGGAGAAACATGTGGTGCTTCTTACTGAGGTTAGATTAATGGGGCTTCTTGCTGAAGTGACTTATGCTATGGTTGTACAGCTGAGGAGGGGGCAGGGTGACTGATGGCGTCTGGATCAGCAGAGTGTGTGTGCACTGTGCAGCTCTGGGTGCTGTAATGTGGAATGAGTCTGTGGAGTTCTGCGGGTGAGGGGTCAGCATGTTTTAAGGAGGAGAATAGCTCATGCTTCCACACATTGAAACAATCAACCCAGATGTTAAACCTGCCTCAGCATAGTGCTGATCTTTATCTCCATTACATGATTTTCCCATGTACTTCAAGACAGAATTAACCACAGACAGAAATACACATTTCCATCTGTGTAATTCTAATATCGAGTGACTCAAGCTCAGAGGCCTGAGACACACAGATTGACTGGTCAGATTGAATGATCAGTGTTTGGTAAAGGCCTGTGTAGTAATGCACAGTGTGGTTTACTGTGAGTGCTGACTTTGTACTGGTGCTGATAGGAAACTGTTAGGATGCTTACACATTTGCATAATTTATTGAATAGAATTTCTAGGGATATGATTTCTAGTTTTTTGCCTTAATTCCAAATACCGTAATGTTGACTGATTGCAGATACTGGTCCAAGCCGATCTTTATGATTTTTTTTTTTTTTTATATATAAATTGCATTTTCACAATTTGTTTTTTCTCTGCCATAATTAATAATTCGATAATTATGAAAGTGTGTGAATAATATAAAGAATTGAATTAAATAGAATATCTGTCATTTACTAGTATAAGTAGTTTGGGTCAAATAGACAAAGAATGACAGAAAAGTATTAAATCATTATTTTCTCACATATTTACAATCGCTTTAAATGTTGCTCTGTGTACTTTTTGTTTTTCCTGTGTCACCTTTACCTTTACCTTAGCTGAGCTAAGCTAAAATTGTCCTCTTACTTGAACTTTGCATTCCACCTTAAATAAGACAGCATGTACATTCTACACAAGATCATATCACCAGTTTCCTTGTTAGACTGAATTGTATGTGTTTAACCTTTAGAATGGTATTTAAATGTACTTTTTATACATTATATGAGCTAGTAGTACTCATTATTTCTGCTAGCACACTGTGCATTAAATAGTTATAGCTAACAGCTATCTGTATAGGTAGGTAGTTAAAAAACAACATTTTATGTACTAACCGTTAACTTACATTGCTTTCTTACAAAAACCTTGCATTTTGTATAAACCTCAATTTTTCTGTTTTTTACTGTTAATGTTGTGTGAATCTTGTAGTTATTTTATACATTGTTTACAAAATGTGACGTGAAGAATAGGCCAAAAGAAATACAATTCCACCTTAAAAAAGGCAGCCATGGTCACGTAAATTAGGATCACTGGTTTTATACTGATTACAACACACCTGATCCAACTAATCAACTAACAACTAGCTTATCAATTAACTATCTGCCCTCACTGAGGCGTGCTGTGTGATGCAGCAGAAAACTAGCATTACAGTGTTACTCCAAAACCACAGAGCTAACCCAGCTAACTGAATAACCACAGAGCTAAACCAGCTAAATGAATAACCACAGAGCTAACTCAGCTAACTGAAGAACCACAGAATCTAAAACACTTAATGGAAAAATGCTTAATGTAGGTTTTCTTTCCACTGAAGCTTGTTATAAGGACAAATTTTAATGTGGCTTAATGTGAACTTTACTAAAACAACGAGAAACAAACACCAAACATCTTATTTTTTCACTGCATAACAAACGTAATCAGAATCTATAAACAAATCATTATAACCCACATTACTGACCTGCTGTAAAGTCCAGAGAGGCTGGGGAGTAAACAGGCTGGATAAGGAGCTCCAGTAACAGTAAATGATGTATTTTGAGTTTGCTGGTGTAGCTGGTCTGTCAGTATATCCAGGGTGGTGTTGGACCAGTCAAACACGCCACTATCACTCGTCTCAGCTACTCTGGTAAAATGTGTTACAGCGTTTAAAGCTGGTTCTGGATCATTCCGGGCTGGGTCAGAGAGGGCAGTTAGTTCATTAGTTGGATCAGCTGTGTGTAACATGCAGGAGTTTGCTGGTGTTGCGCTGAAAAGAGTCCACTGCCGATCTCTAAGCTAATGTAAACAAAAGCAGACATGCGCAGACTCGCTGTGGGACGTCAGCGTTTTCAGAAAGCTCCGTTATCCTTGTCCACAGGGCTCAGCTGGAAACGCCGTTTTCATGTGGACGGAAGGCCAAAGCGGAGAGAAAAACTTCAGGTTTTGAAAAATACCTGGGTTCGTGTGGACGGGGCCTTAGTTGTGCCCTTAATCAGAAATTAATGTGAGGCAAATGCAAGGTACAGTACACACAATAATGATAGGGGTGGTGCAGGCACCTCCATAACATGGAGAAAAGGTTTAAAGATAGGCTACCTGCATCTGTCTGCTGTAGAAAGTGGAAGAATTTATAAAAACCGTCCAGTAACATGCATAGCACATAGGCAAGGCATGTGAATATTTACCTATTTATGTAACCGGTATATTTTTCTAGTCTAATGGCACCCAGAATACACCAGTGCATATTCTGCTACAGCAAAACTAAGGAATGGCCACTAAATTTGATCGGGACATCCCTAGTAATTTTTAGTGACAGGAAAAAAAATCTGTTAGGGAGGAGAATATGCTGATCCTCCAGCTGTCCCCGCTTATTGCCAGTCCAGGAGATCAAACAAGCAAGCAGCCATCCAGGCCTAACCTTTAGGCCATGGATGCCCCCAATGTGCCATCATTGATGCTATACTTGATATATTTAGATACGTTTGGCCTGTTTGGATGCTCTGAACTATGTAGCACTTTATTAGCCCTAAAACTCATGTAGTTTGCATTTAGGACAAAACAGTTCTTGCTGTGTGAAGCACATAAATCTGCTGTATTGCCTAAGAGCTTGTAAATCATTGATATTCAGCTCTGGAAAAATGTAGAGACCACATCAGTTTTTAAATCAGTTTCTCTGATTTTGCTATTTATAGGTATATGTTTGGGTAAAATGAACATTGTAGTTGTATTCTATAAACTTCGGACAACATTTCTCCCAAATTCCAATTACAATATTGCCATTTAGAGCATTTATTTGCAGAAAATGAGAAATGGCTGAAATAACAAAAATGATTCAGAGCTTTCAGACCGCAAATAATGCAAAGAAAACAAATTCATAAATTTTCAAGAGTTCAGAAATCAATACTTGGTGAAATAACCCTGGTTTTTAATCACAGTTGCATCTTGGCATGTTCTCCTCCATTAGTCTTTCACACTGCTTTTGGATAACTTTATTCCACTCCTGGTGCACAAATTCAAGCAGTTCAGCTTGGTTTGATGGCTTGTGATCATCCATCTTCCTCTTGATTATATTCCAGAGGTTTTCTATTTGGTAAAATCAAAGAATCTCTTATATTTTTTCTGGAGCTGTATAATAAGATTTAAGAAAAAATGCTATATGCTTCAGTTGTAGCATTTTAATGCAAAGTGAAGGTTCTCACTCTGGTACTGGAAGCTGTTTCATGCTCTTTTCTACTTTTTTTTTGTTCTAGGAGAGAGTGTGCTTACATCAGGGGCCTCTAATCTCAACACATGACAGACTTTCACACGCGCTCACTCTCACACACACGCACACACACTTTTCCCACTCTGTTATACAAAGCTTTAACACCTACACACATCTGATGATAGAGAGAGAAGCTTCTGGCTGCATTTGCTGGCTCTGCTCATGTGCTTATTCCATTCCTCCTCCTCTTGGTTCCTCAGTCTGCCAGAGGTGGCCTGTGCTGAGGTGGGACGGCGGTGTGATTTGAGCCAGCTCACTCTGCACCATGGGCAATGAGAACAGCTCTGCAGACCTGCCGGTAAGAGGGAGGATGCTCATACTGTATGTTCCTGCTTTGCGTAGCGTGCAACAGCAGTGTTAAAAGTTGTAATAGCTTACTGACAACGGTTTTAATGCTGAGTAAGCACTAATATCTGATGCAGAACTGTGAAATTGTTTATAGCTTTTGCTGAAGTCTATTTACATTCGCTCACTAAAACACATTTGTCCTTATCGTGCTGCCCTTGAGATAACAGTGAGGAGGCATAACAGGGACAGTGGGAGAGAGAGAGTGCTGTGGTGTGTAAAACAGTGAGCAAAGGGTTACTGCTTTGTCAAACATTGTGGCTAAATTTAGCCCTGACAGTGTGTAGGCAGAATGTGTTCTGTCTAGATTTGTGGTGATTTATGTCTTTTCTATAATATAACTAACCGGTTGAACTGTCAACAGTGGCTGTAATGTGATATATATTTACTTTGTCTAACCGTTTTAAATCCTGTTTGACTACCATAGAAAGCTTACAATAGTGAATCTGCTGTCTGCATGATCTTTATACACTCTTTTGCTTCTGAAAATAATATTTTTGTTATAGGCATGTGAGTGTGCAGAACCTTTAAATGGGTAAACATTTTTAAACATTAAACACTTTATCAAACATTGTTTATAAACTGCATGGTAGATCTTTTTGCACAACCAAATTTCTGCAATAAGAAACTTTATACATGTGTTTGACCTTATTCCCCTCATTGAATAGATTGTGTTATGCTGAATGCATCCACTGTTGGACAATGTCATGAAAGGATGTAATTTCTGAATAGTATATTGAATATAATTACATGTTACAAGGTTAATATAACATATATCTCTGTGACCAAGTGAACAAGTGTGTGTGACCACTCAGTTGAATTGTCTCAACAGAATTAGGTTAGACAGAATGGAATTTATCTCAGTATAAACTTTAACAAGATCATATCACCTATATTTGTAGTATACACTTGTAGTTTTTTTATACAATGTGTCAAAAATGTGACATGGTAAGACAAAAATCTAATCTATATTGACATCCGTTGCAGGTTCAGGAAGCTTTTACTGCTCTTGTAAATTTGCATTTTGGATATACATTTTTTTTCTGAAACCCATAATATACAACTCTGGAAAAAAAATAAGAGACCACTTAAAAATGATGAGTTTCTTTGATTTTACCAAAACTCTGAAGTGGCATAAAGGTTTCCAAAAGCAGTGTGTTAGACTGGCGGAGGAGAACATGCCAAGATAAACTGTGATTAAAAACAAGGCTTATTCTACCAAATATTGATTTCTGAACTCTTAAAACTTTATGAATATGAACTTGTTTTCTTTGCATTATTTGAGGCCTGAAAGCTCTGCATCTTTTTGTTATTTCAGCCATTTCTCATTTTCTGCAAATACATGCTCCTAAATGACAATATTTTTATTTGGAAATTGGGAGAAATGTTGTTTAGTTGTGTAGTTTATAGAATAAAACAACAATGTTCATTTTACTCAAACATATACCTATAAATAGCAAAATCAGAGAAACTGGTCCAGAAACTGAAGTGGTCTCTTATTTTTTTCCAGAGTTGTATATATAAGGCTGTAAGTAAAGGACATATTTGTCTATATTTTATTTCGTTTTGTAATACTTGTTATATCAGGCTTAGAATTACCCTAGCTGGGCAAGTCAACCATCTGGTACCATGTTTTTTATGAAACCAAGTGAGATTCTTTAATAGCAGGGCTATTTGGAGCACATTGATTTTAGCTGCAACACAGTTAAAGTGTTAGATGCTGAGGTATTTATGATAATCTATACATATGCCTTATAGAGGCTTAAAAAAGCAAAGCAATATGGAATTCTTGGATTATCGTAATAGGATCAGTGTAAAAGTTGAGTAGTAGGCTGCTGCTGGAGCGTAGCATAGCTGCCCTCAGTCAGTTTGCTTGTTTTCTCAGAGAGCTCTACAGTGCGCTTGGTTTTGCTCCAAACACAACAGTTCCACAGACTGTCTGCAGCATATTATGACTCAAAGCTGCCATGTATTTATCCCTAGACCACTGCCTTCACCGCAGCCTCTCTTCTCTGTCTCTCTCTGTGTCTTACACCTGCACGTCTTCAACACAGGAGGGCGCCACGGACAGTGTAGTGATCTTTCCTCCTCAGGAAACACAGTCTGGATCAGCATTTGAGGTACTGGTGAGCTCCACTTGGCAGAGTGACCTGAGTGCTAAAATTGATATTTACGGGGTGTGAGTGTGTGTGCAGGTGTGTGAGTGTGTGTATATGTGTGGATTGTTTCGTTCTCTGCTATGTTTTTTAGGCCATCTGGTTTAAAAAGTCATGACGACAGTAAGTGGGACAGTTAAGTAGAACAAATAGCAACAATTTCCACAACACAGTTGGGTGTAGGAGAGACACATGGCCTGAGTCAGTTCGGAGTGTGTGCTGTGTGATCTCAGCTCCTTCAGCTTCAGAGCCAGTCAGGGGGAAGGCTGTAAAAGAGAGGGGTGGGGGATTATTAGGGGCTGCGGTAATTAGGGGCCCTGGGAGCACTATATCACAAATCTGGCAAACTTGCTCTAGTACTGGTAGTGTGGGTGTGTGTGTGTGCTTGTTTTTGTACATTTGTTGGACAATAATGGGGGAAAAAATCAATACACATACATTTTTGGTTAAAGTTATGGTTACTTCATACATTCTTCCTGTGCATAGGCAGTTATCTGTACTTTTTCTGTTCCTATGTGTAATACCTGGGATATGTGCATCAATGCATCAATGCTAACTTCATTTCTATTTCTATTTTATTGCCTGTAAATTTGTAGATTTCTATTTTTAGAAAGTTTAGACAACATATGTATATTGTCTGTGTATCGTTTTTATCTCTTTGCGCTTTTCCCCGTACTGTATATGCTGCTGTAACAATGCAAATTTCCCCCGAGTGGGATAGTAAAAATTTTATCTTATCCAATCTTGTCTTAATAGGAGTGTAATTCATAATGTTATTTAATAGAAAATACAGGGGCGGCTTGATTCAGTACATTTTCAATAAAATGTAAGAAACAATATTAAAGTATGTATTGAGTACTGAATATACAAACAAAACACAAAATGACTTAAGATAAATTAGCCATTGTTTGGTTTTAATGTGGTAAATACATCTGGCTTAATCAGTGCTTGTTTTGCCATTTTATCAGAATAATTCCAATTGCCAAATATTCAGTGCATCCCTACTCTCTAGTAGTGTCACAGTAAAACACTAGCTACAAGCTAGCATGCTAGTCATGACATAATATATGACGTTATACAACACAGTACACTAAGTGTGATACTATACAGTAGGGGTGGGCGATATGGCCCTAAAATAATATCACAATATTTCAGGGTATTTTCGCAATAATGATACTATTGGCGATATCAGGAATACACTACTGCAACAAAATGAAAATTACATTTTATTATTGCATACAAAATGACATGACACACCCCTAACTGAGATATAAAAAAATAAAATAATTATTTCAGATTTGTAACAGAAGTCAATGATCCAGAATGTCACGATACTAACAATGCACTCCATATATCCAGGATTAAATTAAAATAAATGATACTGGACAGATATAATCTGTCTCTAGCAGATATATAATGAACAATAAGAACTGTGTGATTTTTTTTGCTAAAACAGAAAAAAGTAGTACTCTAATGTGATAATTAGGGGTGGGTAATATGGCATGATATTTCATGGTATAACATCATTCACGATATTAAGAAATTAATTAAAAAATGTTGGCAGTATTTTTGCGTACAATAACATATGGCACATTCCTACTATACAGTACAATACTGTGCATTGTGTTGTTATACCTAGCAGTTAATATTGTCACTGACATTATTGTATAATTATTTATGAGAACTTTATAATAACTCATGACATGACTGTATTACATGATTTGTAAACACCTGCTGGCCTTTGTTGCCTATGTTGTATTAGAATCATATTCATAGTTAATAAACCAGAAAACACTGTAATGTACAGAATGTACATTAAACCTATATATACACTTCTTTACTTTGATATTATTTTGTAATACCAGCAACCCTATACAATATATATTATCAAAGGGACTTATGCCAGTGTATGACCTCATGTCCTGACACTGTAAAAATACAAACTCTGTGTATGTGTTTGTGTGTGTGTGTGTGTCTGTCTGTCTCAGACAACCTGATTTAAGCATGTGTGTAGAGAACATTTGTCAGAGTGCTTTGTGTCCAAGCTCACAACAGCAGTCGCGTGATGAGTGTGTGTGTGTGTGTTATGTGTGTGTGTTTCAGAGAGTGTAGTGTGTGAGTGCATGTGTGTAACCTGATTCCCTCTAAAGGGACACTCCAAAGCTGACCTTTGGCCCATTTCCCAGCATTCACCTGCAGTAGGAGAGTCACAGTGCTGCAGCTCACTAGTCCTCCCTACAGGGAAAGACAGAACAGGTCAGAAGAGGAAGGAGGGACAGAAAGAGAGAGAGAGAGAGAGGGAGGGAGGGAGAGAGAGAGGGAGGGGTTGAGAGACAGACAGGGGGAGGGATCAAATGAAAGAGGAGTGTTATGTTGAAAGAGTGTGCAGGAAAGGGGGAGGGCTTTTCCTCAAGTTGCTTGTGTTTGTCTCAGTGAGTCTCGGGCGAGCCGGCACCTTCTCCTTTAGCCTGTGAAGTGCTGGCTGTGAACAGTTCTGTCCTTCTTTTCTTTTCTTTGTTTATTTTGTTTTTTACTGACTTACACTGTAACACAGTCTTGGTGTAGTGCACTTATCCATTTGCCCTGAATGGGGTATGGATCTTTAGCACTAGGGGAGGTGAGCTGAGTCAGGACACTGAGGCCCTGGAGCATGTGCTACTACTGCTGCTGCTGCTGCTGCCTGGCTGGTGGCATCACAACACACCTTCAGCCTGACTTTACTGCACTCTCACAGTACTGTGTCCTACCGCATGCGTGTGTGTTCTCCTCTAAACCTCCTCTAAGGTGAGTCTAAGTGTGTGATTGTTGTGGGAACACTGCTTTTTGAGAGTGTGAATGAATGGATGTGTGTTTGCAACAGTGACAACAGTAAATACAGTGAATACTTTATATACTGTATAGGAAATACACATTTTACAGATGGATTGACTGCTACACTGGTGTGAATGAATATGTTTGAGACTGAACTGTTGGAAGAAAGTTGCAGTGAATCTGATGGTAGTATAAGTTTATACAGTATACATAATATATATAAAATAAAGCATTTGAGCCTGTTCTGTTTTGGATAAAACAGTTCCCATAAGTTAAAATATTTTAATTTCCTTACTATTAAAACTGCAAACATACACCAATGTATATATACCAATGTTGAATCAACAACTGTAGTGTTAAACAAATTCTGTAAGTGTTAAAATCTAATTTAACACTAACAGTGCTGACTTATCATTGTCGAATTTGTTGTGTTTGTTTTGTTCTCATAATAATTTGGTAGTAAACTAGTAGTTATGAAGGTACACAACTACACAACAAAGTTATGTGGCTAAAGTCATTAATACAGGTATGAATGAGCCTCATGATAAGTCATGATAACCAGTTCTTTCAAATATATATATATATATATATATTGCCCCTAATGTATTGTGATAAATGATATAATTGTCATTTTAGGACTATTTAATGCCACCGATATGTTGATAATAGAATATCATAATAATGCATTTAAAGGTTACTTTTAAACAGCATTGAACTTACTTTTAGTAAAGTCTTTTAAAATAAGATATTTGATTTGGAATACCAACAATCTTAAAAAAATCCTAAATAAATAAAACACAAATTAAATAAAACCACTGTTTCTAAATAAAGCTGACACAACTAGATCTAGCTCTTGTGTATTATGTAAATTGACTTTTCTTGATAAGTAAACACAATAGGCAATATTGAGGAAGGCAAAAAGGATTGAGGTTGTGTCAATATATTGTATAATAAGTTAATAATGTAACTAATGTAAAATATGTAAAGACCTGTGTATGAGTGAGGGAGTGTGTGTTAGATACATTTTACATACTGTCTGTTTGGTAACCCAGAACTTTTCCTGACATTTCCTGGAGAAGTTGTGTGTAAACACAAGATGTATCAGGCATAACCTGTACTTTATCCTGCTAACCCCCTGGGTACAAAGTCTGGCTCATATCTGAGTGATCCCATGTGTGAATAGAGCAGAGAGAGAGAGTTGTAGTGTTCTGTTCCAGTCTGTTGTATTGTTTTGCTAGTTGGTTTTGTGTATCTAATGATAGTATCAATTTGTATGTTGTAGATACAGTACACAATAGGCGTTAGCAACATTCAGTGGTTTTCAAATTCTATATTTATTACACAATATATGGACCCTTTCTGTAATGTCTACAGCATTGAATTTTCTAATTGTACAAACATCAAAAAGTAGTTCTTAGTGCTTAAACTTCTTAAAGGACTTACATGAGGTTCACACATCAGTTACTCACATTCAGAACTACATGTTTTAAAGTTTCATTATATGTTTCATTTGTTCATCCACTAATGAATTAATTCATTTATTTATTCAGCAAAAACTTTCATGTAGAGCAAAACTCAAAATGTGAAAGACTTGTATGCTGTAAGCTTGCAAGCTGTATGAGTGAACTATATTTAGAAAAACTAGAAAAGAATAATGACCTAAATATTCAGCCCAATAATAACTTGATCTAGTTAACCAGTTGAGAAAGTAGTGTTAAACAGCACATATTAAGGGCACAGGATTGCCTGCCCTGTTTCATTGTAGTTTTCTTAAGCCTCAAACTGTGTAATAAAACTGCCATTTAATGGGTTGAATGCACTTAAAGATTTCTTCCATTGGTTGAAGGCTGTTTTCGTTATTACTGTTGCTGTGGGAACCAGTATGTGGTTTGGGCCATGTGAGTGAGGAGCTACTGTAATGCAGGATAATGTGCTTTTTACACATAGCAGTTTGAGACCACATGGGGTCTTCTTTTCAGGTTCGCTGAACCTGTAGGTCGGAAGACAAAGGCAGGCCCTGACCCCATTCAACCACACAACAGACCTTTAAATTCAACAACAGTGCTTCTCCTCTATCGGAAGTTTCTCGGGGGGTCAGCAGAGCAGAGCTGTAAATTATTTTATTTAATTCTTTGTTTGGCTGGAGAGCTGCTGATAAACATTGTCACATAAAGATGCAACTGGTGATGTGTGTGTTGGGCTTGTAGCCAAGTTAGAAATAGTTTGCAGCTGGAAATTGCAGCTTCTGTTCTTGAGTTAGACTTTAAAATCAACAAAACAAAATAGTATGTTAGTTCGTAAGTATGTTTTAGGGTGAGCTATGGTTGTCACGATAACAAATGATGCTGTGGGTGCTATAAAATATACCTTGCCTGACCACCAAGTTCCTGTTTCCTGAACTAAATTACTGTGTGAGTGGTGAAGGACTGTTGGAAACTGTTTTAGTCTTGGCTTAGCTTTAATCTGGGTTAGCATTTATTGAATTGAACATAACATGTAGATATTGATTTTGTATTTATGTATATTTTTTGTGTGATTTCTTATATCCAAACAAACTCCTTAATCTTTTTTAAACAAAGGATTGTTTAAGGATTGTTTTACTGACAAAATATTAAATAACATGGAGCCCTATTAAACACCCTAGTTTGAAAAAGTGTGTAAAGACATTCATAGGAATATTTTGTCAATACATGATAACTTATACAGTGTTTATGACGCAAGCATAAAATTAGCAGTGTGTGTTGACTGAGGTCTGTACAGAATATAGAAAGTTTAGAATTTAGACAGGAAACAGGAAGCTGTGATGCTTCTATCAGAGGAGGTGAAACACAGGTCAGTTCTTATAGTGTTGAGATGCCTTAATTATACAAGTTTACAGTACCTATACAACATCACAATTTAACAATGTATTTACCGCATACAGCATTCATAGTTGCATGATGTTGTGTTGTATTTTTGTTCTCATTATTTCCATTGATTTGACATAGAAACACAGAGATACATACACAGAGCCACTGTAGCTGAGCTGAGCTTTTGTTGACAGCTATTGGTGGCAGCAATATTGAAAAAAGTGACATTGCTGTATTTTGTTGTTCTGTAGTACATATTGATTTTAAACAATACAGGACTTTTCATAAGACTAAATCAATGATCTTTCTTGTCAGAAAATATATATATACATATACAGCTCTGGAAAAAATGAAGAGGCCACTTCAGTTTCTGAACCAGTTTGTCTGATTTTGTTATTCATAGGTATATGTTTGAGTGAAATTAACATTGTTGTTTTATTCTATAAACTACAGACAACATTTCCCCTAAATTTCAAATAAAAATATTGTCATTTAGAGCATTTATTTGCAGAAAATGAGAAATGGCTGAAATAACCAAAAAAAAGATGCAGAGCTTTCTGACCTCAAATAATGCAAAGAAAAGAGTTCTGAAATCAATATTTTTTATCATTTTTTATGCATCTTGGCATGTTCTCCACCAGTCTTACACACTGCTTTTGAATAACTTTATACCATTCCTGGTGCAAAAATTCAAGCAGTTCAGCTTGTTTTGTTGGCTTGTGATCATCTATCGTTCTCTTGACTATATTCCAGAGGTTTTCAAGTTAGTAAAATCAAAGAAAGAAACTCATATTTTTTTCCAGAGCTGTATATAAACCTCTTAGCGATACTGGACAGTTTGTTGTTTTTTGTGTAATGTAGCACACGCAGGCATTATACAGGTGTTTTTGGAAATCGTGGCCATGGTAAGAGAGCCTGAGAAAGTGCAGGAGACTCTAGGGACTGGCATTGTACAGACAGGAGAGAGAGTGTACAGTACGTTAAGTCTTGCAGTTCAGGGAGTGTTCACAGTGTCTTGAATGCCATGTTCTATTTGAGTCTCAGTCTGAGTTAAGCACGCCTGATGTGCCTAAAAGTAAATCTACTGGGGAACTTTGCTCATTTTAAATCCCACATGCTTGATGTCATTTGCTTGGCATTGATATATTCCCATACTTTATCCCTGTTTATATGACTTTCCACTTATGAAAAGTCATTTGAAAATCTGCTGCTCAGTTTGGAGAGTGGTGTGAACTGAGTGAACTGAGTGAAGAGTTTTACAGTACATTAAATGACTTGCTGTTCTGTAGGTGTGCTGTCCTGATTTTACCTGTGGCTCTGTGCACTGTGTTTCTTAGTGTTTAGGTGTTGGTTTTCAGTGTTTCAGCTGTTTTCTTACATGTATATGCTTACATTTTGTCATATACAGAATTATATATTAAATTATTATATGTCCACTTTTTCCCCAAAATATTTTCTCTTTTGGGGGCCTGACACACCTCTATCTTATCAATCTATTTATATATGATGTATATATATATATATATATATATATATATATATATATATATATATATATATATATATATATATATATATATATATATATATATATTAGGGGTGTCACGATTCTCTAAATCCTCGATTCGATTTCATTTTCGATTTGAGGGTCACGATTCGATTCGATTCTCGATTTTCTTGTTTTTTTTTCTTGTTATTATTTTATGCCTCATAAAATTTAAATAATATATTTATTATTATTATTATTATTATTATTATAAATATTATAAATATTATTATTATTATTTATTAAGATATATATGGTAATGCCATCTAGTGACTTTTTTTGGTAGCAACAGTGTGCACTATTAAAACAAGCAGTTTATCAGAGCTGTGTGTGGATGGCTGGTGAAACTGCTCACTTACATGAAGCTGCAGTTCTTCATCAAACCACTAGCAGCAGCAGCACAAGCCCCGCTCTCTTCACTCAGTCACTACTTCAGTACAGCCCAGCCACGGGCTACAGAGCTCAGCCAGTCCGTTTTTTACTGTTTCTGTAAACCACATGTGTCAAACACAAGGCCCGCGGGCCAAATGTGGCCCGCCACGTCTTTTTATGTGGCCCGCGAGAGCTTGTAAAATCTTAGTGTCTATAATAAATAGGTCAGAAGCGTTCTTTGACCAAAAAATACATTTCCCACAATGCTTGTCGATTGTATTACCCGCAAAGTTACGGCTTACTGCCACTACACGGCAGTGTAGTCATTGATGTGGAAACCCTGCCGGAGGGAAGGTGTAACTTCGCGGGTGGAATTGAGACATGTTTATCCCATAATATCCAGAAAAAGAAAAGTTGATGCAGACGGACGGCTGTGCTTCAAGGCGAAAGACCGGTATGCATTTTGTGTTACTGACCAAAATAAACGCTTTTTAGAAGAGATATAAATTATGTGTAAATATTTATAAGACAATAGCTGATAAAATCTGTTTTAATGAGGTTAATAAACATCACTGTGACATCGCTAGTCGCAGTTTCACCTCAGCAAAGGACGAGGAGGTGAATCACTTATCTAACCAGCCTTTACTGATTTCTGCCCCCAATAACCCTTTCAATAACCTCCAATAGCCTTTAATAGTCTCCAGTAGCCTTCAACAGTCTAACCTTGCAGCCGTGGTGTGTCCACTAAACTCCGTAGTTATAAACATCCTGAGGTTAGCAGCGCGCTAACTGACCTGTTTATAATGTAATCCGAGCAGTGACTCCGGGATGGCTGCTCTAAACTGCTGCTGTTAGCTGCTTGGGCTGAAATATGAACTGTAGAGAGCTGTATTATCCGGTTAGTGGGGTTATTTTATTTCATACACAGAAGAACTTAAAATTTTAAAAACGCTCCAGACTGGCTCAGCTGAGTCCTGTAGCCCGTGGCTGGGCTGTAGCTCTGACTCAGTAAAGACTGTGGGCTTGTGCTGCTGCAGCTCCCACTAGTGGTTGGATGAGGAAATGCTAAATCTGTCACAGCTCACAATTTTTGATTTTATATTTATTAAGCCTCTTTTCAGTATCAAACGTTTTGATCAAAGTTAATATAACTTGTATTTTATGTCATTTCTATTCACTTGTATAGTTTGGTTCTTGATTGATGGAGTTTTTGGATTTCATAACAGGATTTATGTTAATAGAGCAACAAGCAAACATTTTTTCCATGCAACTGTAATATTTGATTGAATAAATAATATATTGAGAGTTATTTAACATTAAGGAGTAATTACATTCATTTACATATATTACATTTGGTTACATTTTCTTATATTTATAAGTTACATCTGGCCCTCGGAGGACAGCCAATATGCCAATGTGGCCCTCGGCCAAAATGAGTTTGACACCCCTGCTGTAAACAAATAAAGGTTTTAACCCCACTAACCGGATAATACAGCTCACTACAGTTCATCTTTCAGCCCAAGCAGCTAACTGCAGCAGGTTAGAACAGCCGACACGGAGGCACTGCTCGGATTACATTATAAACAGGTCAGTTAGCGCGCTGCTAACCTCAGGATGTTTATAACTACGGAGTTTAGTGGACACACCACGGCCGCCAGGTAAGTCTTTTAAAGGCTACTGAAGACTATTAAAGGCTATTAGAGTGTAACCCCTGGCTCGCAGGGGTTACAAGAGGTTATTGAAAGCATTATTGGGGGGCAGAAATCAGTACAGGCTGGTTAGATAAGTGATGTGGGTATTGTCTTATAAATATTTACACATAACTTATATCTCTCCTGAAAAGCTTTTATTTTAGTCAGAAACACGCTTGTGTTTACTTTATCTGAGAGAAAGATGTTTTTTTAATTCAATGGAAAGCAACAGGTGTAGTCAATTATAAGTTTAAGATTTTTAATCCACCTCACTGTGATCTATAGTCAGTGTTCTCAAGTCACACTGACACGCATTTCAGCGAGTTCACACGCTCTCACCTGCGCGCACCCACCCCTCCGTTAGATACAGATACAAAACCTGCGCGCCCAACCCCCGCCCCCCCTCCCCCGTTGGACAGATAAAAACAGTGATCACACTCCCGCCGACTGCGCTCATGCAGTGGCTATCTCTATTCAAATGAATAGGATGCGCTGTGTTGGTGCCGCGCCATTTGCGTAGCGCGCTGCGCTATTTGCGTAGCGCGCGCGGGAGGGATCGTCGATCCTCTTTTTGACTTCGATACTCGAGATCGTGACCTCATTTCGATTCGATTTCAATAAAATATCGAGATCGTGACACCCCTAATATATATATGTATATGTATATGTATATATCTGTGAAGCAGTTCAACTGTGTTCTCTATAATGAAGGTGCTCCATCCAATCCTTGTGGACAGTAAATTCAACAAAAGCAGGTTAAACTCTTATTTAATATAATTGATTTTGATCTTTGAAGAAGAAACAGTGGATGAGTAGGTGTCTCAATACTTTGTTCATAAAGAGGGTATGTATATATTACATTGACACACACAAATGAAATGGACAAAAGTTCTTCTTCTTCAAACTATGCACCCTTGCACTCTGCGACCCCCTTCTGTAACTTTACATAGTCTGTCTCTTCATGACGAAGTGGCTGGGGTTCCTAAATGCTTCCAAAGAAATCTCATGACCTGACTTGTTGCAACGATGGCATTCTATTACTGTACCATGCTGGAATTCAGCAAGCTCTTTAGAATGACACGTTCTTTCACAGTTCTTACAGTATTTTAATGATAGACTGCATGACTGAGTGCTTATTTGTATACACCTGCAGCAATGGGGCTGAATGACTTTAGTAAATAAGAGGTGCATTCCAATACTTTTGTCTATTTAGTGTGTATATGTATATACAGCTCTGGAAAAAAAAAATAAGAGACCACTTAAAAATTAAGTTTTTCCTTGATTTTACCAAATTGAAAACCTCTGGAATATAATTAAGAGGAACATGGATGATCAAAAACCATCAAACCAAGCTGAACTGCTTGAATTTTTGCACCAGAAGTGGCATAAAGTTATCCAAAAGCAGTGTGTAAGACTGTTGGAGGGGAACATGCCAAGATGTGGAATAATTGATTTCTGAACTCTTAAACCTTTATGAATATGAACTTGTTTTTGTTTCTTCAGCCATTTCTCATTTTCCACCACAATGCCATTATAACTGCATTGCTGACAATGACCACCTACCCAAATAATACCCAGTCTTAATGCTTATAATGTCATGGTCACCCTATGATACATGGTATGTTACATAACATGTTTTAGCAGGCCCTTCTTCTCCTTTATTGGGTTTTATAAGAGCGTGCATTAACTTGTCCGGGTGATTGAGAACGAGCATGAAAAATGCCTGTAGAAATGCCTGTGTGTGTACTGATGTCATATAATTTACCTAGCACGAGACAGGGATATTCTCATGAGATGAGCCAGTGATGGATTGGAGGCATCTTTAATGCTCTAAAGCGCTGCACACTGCTTACGTTTGTAATATGATCCGCTCTTACTATAGTGGTTCATTTGTGTGTGTAAGTATGTGTGTTAATGTCGGTGTAACTATGCACTCTGTCTTTTACTGAAGAGAAATCTGTGTTTGATGTTGTGTACATGTTTTTTTTGCACTTTAGTGAACTGCCTGCAGTCACCCTGCTTAGCTGATTGCAGATTAAAGGCTGTATTTATGGTCAGTGTTGGGCATATGAGGCAGAGACAGTTTGGAGACTCTATCCAGATTTTCTCAGTCATTCACGAAATGTCTCAGAGGTCTGGCCATTCACAGACTTTTGCTGCAGTGTGCCGGCGTATGATTAGATGTTTGTAAACGGCTCCATGGTTTCTGGCCTAGCTGAGGTTGTTTCATAGCTTCAAGAACTGTCAGGAAAGCAGTTGAACCGGCTCGGTGAGTCTGTGTAATCATTTTCCTCAATTCTCATTTCTGTGGAAAAATATCTGCCTGAACTTGTTTATGTTCTGTGCCAAGTACAGCATGCAATTTTCAATCTGGCTTGGTAAGAAGCTCCATGATGTAGATGTGACTTGTTAAATCAAATGTGTATTAAAAGAGGACAGAATAAACTCCTGTTAAAATATATAAATTGCAAAATTGTTATTCTATTGTTTGCAGTTGACTGTTACAATAAAACATTGTATCTGAACTAGGGGTGGGCAATATGGCTCTAAAGTAATATCACAATATTTTGTGGTACTTTTGCCTATATGGCAAAACATTGAATTAAAAGATTTTTAACTGAGATATTAAAATATACAAGAATTTTATCAGATTTGTAACAGAAGTCAATAATCCAGAATGTTATGATACTAATAATGCACTTCATATAGCTCCATATATCCAGGACTGAAGTAAAATGAATGATACTAGACAGATATAATCTGTCTCTAATACATATATAATGTGAAATGAGAACCGTGTGAATTTTCTTTTGCTAAAAACAGCAAAAATGTAGTGTAGACATGATAATTAGGGGTGGGTGATGTGTTATTGTGTATGATAGGATATGGCACACCCCTAATCTGCACTTTTGTTATTTTCACATTTTGACATAATAATAATAATAATATTGCAGTTGTTTTTTACATTGTGATTTGTAAGGATAAATTAATCAATAGAAATGCTTCAGAATTACTTGTAATATACTGACGTGCCAAACTGATCATGACACGTTATGTCAGGGAACAGCTTGGGAAACTCTACACCTGTAAAAGTTGTCAAGTGTTTGATGTCTTGTGAGTGAAGTTGGCCAGCATTGGCCAGCATGCTTGTGGCAAAGCGACTTTTTCAGAAGTTTATCAGAGTTTCTATCGCATGTAGCATGATAGTGGGTGCCAGATGGATGGATGGAACATTCCATTTCTTGTGTGGGTATTCAACATTCCTCAGTCTACAGTATCATGTGTGCACTGGAAATACATAATAGAAGGCATTACCACCCACAGTGGACAGTGCAGTGTATGATAAAGACATGGGCTTAAATTGCTAAAATCCCTGCTAACAGACTAGAAACTTTGGCAGAAATAAAATCTGCATTGAATGCAGGAGGCCCAACTTACATGTCCTGCAAGTCAGTGCAGCATTATTTATATATTACATTTATTGGACAATACTTTTGGCATCTCAGTGTAAATTCTTTTGACAATGGCTTTTACTGAAAGTTAAGAAAGTGGTTACCTTCTCCCGTAAAGTATCAATTTTGGCACAATTTTTTTTTCGCTGCAGTTAGTCAGGTCTAGGTTCAACAACAGTATGTGCTGAAAGAATGAGGTAAGCTGACTACCTGAATATATTGAATATAGACCAGATTATTCCATCAATGGATTTTTTCTTCCCTGAAGGCACAAATATATTTTAATATGACAATGCCAAATAGTGGTTCAGGGAGCATGAGATCATCATTTTCACACATGGATTGGCCACAACAGACCAGTCCAGATCTGAACCCCATTGAGAATCTTTGGGATGTGCTGGAGAAGGCTTTGTGCAGCGGTCAGACTCTACCATAATCAATGCTGCAAGATCTTTGTGAAAAGTTAATGCAACACTGGATTGAAATAAATCTTGTGGCATTGCAGAAGCTTATTGAAATAATGCCACAGTGAATGCATGCCACAATCAAAGCTAAAGGGGGTCCAATGTCCTTTTTTGTTGCCTTTCATCTTTCAGATTCAGTTTTGCCATTTTACATCGGTTGCCATTTGATGGAATGACAATTGATCAGGGTGTGTTTGAGAAAGCTTACCTCAGCATTATGTTGACAGAGGGTGTGTTTGCTGAGCTTAAATGCCAAAGTCTGCGTGTGTTGACAGCAATGTAATTCTTGTTTGATTTGTGCAATTAACCTGTCTATCAGTGGTAAATAACCATTAACTCTACCATAAAAACAACCCTGCTTGTTACTTGTTTGATCTCTTAGAAACGAGCAGCTGTGGATTTGAGCTTCTGTTGACTGTTAATGCTCTTTCTTGTGTCCGTCAGGCTGATATTCACGCAGAGAGAGTTGCTCCGACGAGGGATAAACCCAACAGTGCAGAGAACGGATTACTTCAAACTGAAGCTCAGCCCAGCCGCAGTACTGCAGAAGAGGCACAGAGCCTTGCTCACGAGGAGCAGAACCAGGGAGAACAGGAAGACGAGCTTGAGTTTCCGCATGACCTTCTACCGTGTATAGATCTAAGCACTGAGCTCAACCTCACCTGGGGAGCTTCACTCGGGTAGGCCCCTCCCTCTGTTTTCCAGTCTCTCTCTGTTGCATATGAATACAATATAGATATATACAGAGACTTAACCTTAAACACTCTTAAACTTTAACACTGTATACTTATTACATAGTATTATTATTCAGCATATTGTTCAGTAGAGAATAATGTTGGGTAAAGAGCCAGCAGGCTGTTTCTGTTCAGTGTTAAGGGTTTAAGCAATACCTTTAACACTTGTATTAACACAATCTCTCTAGATAAAACTGAATCAAAGAATGTTTTTGCCAGCGTGTCGTTCGCACAGGGCGAGTTGCAGCAGGCAGTTGCTTTGGAATATTCTTTTCCTGTTCTGATGCAAATCCCCTAGGCCCCTATTTGTTTGCATACTCAATTCAAGTATACAGAAGCGTTTTTGTGTGACACGCCATGTTTCACAATGTACCCTTACACTTCTGATGAATTGTGTATAAGAATTCAGTGGTAATCAAGTAATACAAGCTGTTGTAAAACTTGGGTGTTCTACTTAAGGGCACAGTTCTGCATGATTGGTCTTGTACTGATGATCTGAAGGTTTTTTTTTTATATTTATATTTAGTGAGGCACACCAAACTCACAGGATTATTTTTCCCTACTTCCTGTTTCTAGAGAATCATCAGGTATTTGGCTTCATGATGTGACAGCTATATTTTCTGTCAGGTTCAAGCTGCATTATTTTTAGTTAAAACTCACTTTAACTTTTCACAAAACAGTTAGTTGTCATCTTTATGTTATTTAAATTGTCAAAATATTATGTGTTGCAACTCATAATAGCAATACTGTATTTTTCGCACTATAAGGCGCACTTAAAATCGTCAGTCCTTTTAGTCCGATGCACCAAATGTATGAATTTTACCAGTCAGGTTGTAATTAGCAGTAAAGGCACTCCGCTAAAGTACAGCGTTATATTGAAGTTTCAGTTTAGTTTTCCAGTGCCAGGGCTGGAATAGCATTAGCATTAGCCACTGACCGCTATTTCCCCCTTCAGAGGTGAGTATTATCAGCCTGTAGCCTGCTGCTAAACCTGGCTAGCACTGCTGGCAGCACTAGCTCTTTTGTCATTTCGCTAGCAGTTAGCTGCTAATGCTAAAGCTCCAGCCTTAATGCCAAAAAAATCGGAAGTCTAAGCTTATTGTAAATAATTGGAAGCACTTTACTCCCCCAAATAAACAGTTTTAAGGAGAGAAATCTGTGTACATTAACATCCAGCACTCGTTTGACTTCAAAAGAAAGTCTTTTTATTAGTTTTGTTTACTTAGCTTAGCTTTATTTAGCTACACCCCCACTACCACCCAGTGGCAAGACCTGCTGAATTAGAAGTTCCTTATAGTGTCTCTTAAAATGCATCTAATAATCCAGTGCACCTTATGTTTGAAAATAAACCAGAAAATAGACGTTAATTGATAGTACGCCTAATAATCCAGTGCGCCTTATATTGCCAAAAATATGGTAGTTATGGATCACACCACATGACATTAGCTAATATCTGTATATTAAGTATTAATACAATATTAATCATTAATACACTACAGTTCAGTTGATGGTATGGTTGTAAAACTTTCTTAGTTTTATGTGATTTTAGAATAAAATATGAGATCATTCTATACCAAAACTCTTTTTAATGCAAACACTTTATTTATCAACATGTTACACTACTGAGAAAAATGCTGAGAGGCATGTTAAGTAAATTAATTTCTTCTAAAATCACGGTCGCCCCACATGACATTCTGTGAGGGCATGGCCAATTTGTCTGTATTAAAAAAAACTAAAATCTTAACCTTTAAAATAAACATGTTTTTAAATTGACCTATTAAAAATTCATGTATAAATATATATGGTATGTAGATGCATCATTAGATAATGCACGAGGGAGAATATACTATTGATCTCATAGTAAACAACCTGATACACACAGTTTTATGTTGTAATACTATAGTCACTGTACCATAAGGGAACTCCCCTTAGCTTTGCCTTATATGTAACCCATTAAGGACTCCTTCTTTGTCTTCAGTGGGCAGATGAACACAGCGAATTTCTGTGACTCTGTGACTCATTGTTGTGGAAAGTTTGACTGAAGAAGCTATTGGCAGGCTTGTGCAATAACGTGGGTGGCTGAAGTAGTAGTGCAGGTGTAATATGAGCCTGAGCTGTTTAAATAATAGTACTGTGTAAGTGTGATGTTAAAAAAGGGCAGCATATTAAGAATGCCAGTGTCTCAAAGTTCCAACACAAGTAATAATTTATTTGGGTTTATTTAACAATCTAACAAACATGATATACAAAACATTTTATGATAGGAATCATTTTTTGAGAAACTAAACAACATAGCTGAACAGGTCTTTCATCCAACACCATTAGAAAAATTAGAAATTTGAAAACTGATGTAACTTCCTGTATTACGCTGTTGTATTACAAGCATACAAACTATTATAGACTATAGGACATAATACATGGGAATCACCTTGTGTGGCACTTATCTGAAATGCTATATTTCCTTTAATACATATATTTGTGTGTGTCTGTCCACATATGTGTGTACTTGTATGAGTAGCAGTAAACAGGTGGAATCAGATGAGAAGAAGAATGAGCCAGTGTCACTAAGTGAGCAAGTTAACCCCCTGCTGGTTGGACTGCAACATTACATGGAGTCCAGTTCACCAGTAGTGGGCCTCATAGAGAGGTAACACAGTAGCAGCAAAATGGAGTCAGAGAGATATCAAGCCCACTGCAGCATTTATATTTCTAGTCTTAAGTTCCAATAATAGATCCGTTATTAGAAATAAAATTAGATTTTTTTTGAGAGCTTGCACATTTTGCCCGCTCTTCACTTAAAGAGAGCAATCCCTACCTTCTTTTAAAAAATCCTAGGTTCATGATGAACTTTAAAATCGAAAGCCCTATCCAGACGGGATTAGTTTCTCAGGGGGACGTCTGTAAAAAATATATTTTTCACACTTCTACTCAATGATAAAACTCTTTATTCGCATTCAGTCTGCAATTAAAGAAACAGGAGGACCAGTGAGTTTTTTTGGGCTTACATGACATCGCGTTCAGGAGCTCCTCCCTTTCCACTCGTGTATCTCCATGGAAACGAGTGCCCATAGTGTAATTATGGTGCGTGGCAGTGGACAAATAGCTATTTTATTAATCACCTTTATATCACCTTTATTAAAGGTGATAAAACTCAGAGATGTGCGTCCGGACGGGACTAAAATTACTGGAGGACCACAGAGTTCAGCGAAAAACAGTAGGTAATTTAGCGTCTGAGAAAAACACATATATGGTTGTTCCGGACAGGAAAAAAATCACAGAGGACCCCTCATAAAAGAGAAAAATACCCCAGGATCCCCTGAGAAACTAATCCTGTCCAGATAGGGCTTAAGAGCAAAAACTATTGTGGAGAGGATCGTGTAGCTGTGTCCCACAGGGTCCTATTTTAGGGCATATCTAATTGATTAAAAGATTGTCAGTAATGAAGTGAATTTCGTAAAGAGTTTAAAGAGTTTTAGGGGTTATTATTAGAACATGCCCATGTGCATGTTTAAGTCAAAGATAAAGATATATTTGATTGATTACAGTTTTACAGTTTTAAATCCTCCTGATATCTATCTATTGTTGTTCATATTCAATGTCACGTCATATAGAGTATATAGAGTAATAGAGCACATAAAAATATTATGAAGTAACTACCTAAGGACCTCTCCAAAGCAGCATTAAACATTACTTTGATGCAGGGTAGATCTCTCTGTCTCCTTTTTATGCATGTGGGATGTGCTTGCCCATGCACTCTTGTGTTACACTGCTGTGCACTGAGTGTGGATAGCCTGAGTGGTTTGTTCACTGTCTGAGTTAGATTGATCTTCTTTGATGGTGTGGTCTGAGAGGGTCGTATTTTGAATTGATTTATGATGAGCAATGCTGAGGCACTCCTTAACACTCTCTCTGGCTGTGTGGCATGTGGTGAACGTCTGTCTGCTACACCAGATCCTTAGTTAGAGAGACATCAATATCATCTTATCCGAAAACAAGTGTATGTGTTCGGGCTTGTGGATGATAGTGATGTTTAAAGAATGCATGTGTGTGGGTTTGGTTTTATCAAAATGACTTGAAAGTACAAATTAGACTTTAATATATATCGTGTATATCTATAAGGCACACTTAAAATCCTTTAATTTTCCCCAAATTGTCAGTGCGCCTTTTAATCCAGTGCACCTTATGTATTAATTTTACCAGTCAGGTTGTAAGGAGTAGTAAAGCCACTCCATTAAATTGCAGTGTTATTCCACCATTTGCAGTGTAATTAGTACCATTAGTATTAGTATTTATTACTATGTATTACTATTTCCCTGTTTAGAGGTGAGTATTATTGGCCTGTAACCTGATGCTAACCACGGCTAACTCTGCTGGAGTAGCATTAGCATTAACCGCTAACCGTGCTCGTTATTTCCCCCGTTCAGAGGGGAGTATTATCAGCCTGTAGCCTGCTTCTAGCCCCAGCTAGCACTGCTGGAGCGATTAGACGCCAATGCTAATGCTCCAGCCGTAGTGCTTAAGAATTTCAGGAATCTAAGCGTACTGTAAATAAACAAAAGTGCTTTACTCACCCAAATAAACAGTTTTCAGGAGAGAAATCTGTGTAGGTTTACATCCAGCACTCATTAGTCTTTTTTATTACAGTTGTTTACTTAGCTTAGCTTTACTTAACTTAGTTATCTACATTAAAGATTTACAAAGTGATCCTAAATGGTCAGTGGAGCTAAAAAAAAAACCTTTTTTCTCAGATCCACTTGTACTCAGCATGTTACAATTCTTCAGATATTATAAACCACTGCTACTGAGAAAGTGTAATAATGTTTAAAAATAGCACATTCTTGGTTTACAGTTCGTAGTAGTTTCTTGGATTCATTCCTGCATGTGTTATACAACGGTTACACAGTCCTAGCTGTAATATTTTCACACTCCTGGCACATTGAAAGTGTGAAATGGTTTAAATATATCTTCCGCTGTGCAAAGAAAGTTATTAGTTTAAGAAAAAAGAGAAGACAGAGTGAGAAAAAAATAGTAGAAAGTCACATTAATTCTAGACTGAGGCTTGTAGATATTGGAAACCTGTACAGAGAACACAGTGGGGAGTGGAGGCATTATATTAGGTCATACAGGTTTGTGCGAGGGTTTGCCTCAGGCATTATATGCAAAACACATACATACAGGCAAAAGCCTGCTTTTCAACACACCCCCTCTTTTCCAACATCTGGCAGAATGTGTTATTAAGGTATTTAAAAGGAGTGGCAGCTTTTTCGGTTCAGGATTGTTTAAAGTAAAAACAGAGGGGCATGAAACAGCCTGTTATCACAGTACACTGTGCAACACTGTCAGGGTCTGCTGTTCTGCTGGAAGGTGACCTTGTGATCAAAACTATCCAGTCAGGAAGCAGAACCACTTTGTATTGGTTTGTATCCATGTGTGATAGAAGATGATTGATACCTATGAAGGTAGGGCTAGTTGTTATTATAAAAATGCACTGATGTGGGAATTCTGGGCCATGCCAATATCCGATATTACACATGTATTTATCTGCTGATGTTGATGCTGATATACACATTTATAATCTACAGGTAGACTAAGCACCCTGGTATAACTTAAGAAACAAGATTTATTTGCTCTACATTTTAGCTTTCAACTCTCTGTATGCGAAGAATAAAATAAAAGGCATCTCTGGAGAAATTGGTTTACACATTTTTTGGATGCACAATTTTTTGGTTTCACATTTATTTACCTAACTGGTCCTTACATAGGATGGCCACAGCTTTAAACCCTCTTTTTAAATGAATAGGTTAAATAAAACAATAGATCTTTTGAAACTAATAAATAAATAAATACAATGAGCTTAAATCAATTCATTTTACAGTATGATAGTCAGTATCGGACAGTTGTTGTAGTGCGACCAGCATTGCGTAATCCTATTCCAGGATACAATACATAAATATGTTAACAAGTATTAGTTTTAAATATTGGACAAAACAGCCAATGCCTATGACTCTTAAAAAGACGCAGTTGTTGGTCGATACTGAAATAATTTCAATATCATTGGGCATCCATAATTTTGTAGCTGTGCCAAAATAGAAATTAAACAGCATCATTTAGAGCTATCAAATAAGCAAGCTATTACTTTTTTACATTTATTTAGAGAGATTTAAAACTTTGTCTAATAATATTATATGAACCTAATATAAAAACAAAAGTTTTATTTCACTATTATTTGAATAATAACAAGCAGCTCCTTTCAATCTTATTGAACAAAGGGGCAAAAATAACCTGCTCATATTTCAGTGCAGATTTCTTGATTGAAGCATAAAAAAACTTTTTTCTGCAAATTTTATATGTAAAGATGTAAAAACCACATCAAACCTAAGTAATTAATTTGATGAATCTTTCAACACTAAGTAAACACTGCCATATGTTATTGTGCTATTTAATAATTAAGGCTTACTGTAGATCCTGCTGAGGTGAGATAAAGGGGGTGTTGGGGTGGGCATTTTAGAAGAAGCATGCAGTGTCATTTTATTGACCAGTGATTCAGCTGTTGTGATTCAGCATCTGCATTATACATAACTCTGAGACTGGTCATGATGCTCTGCCATTTTTGATGCCTGCTTCAATTAAGGATGTGTGACTTTGGTTAGTTGTGTTTGGCTGCTGTTAATGAATTGTGAGTTTCAACTTGTCAGCAAAGGATTTTGACTAAAATAAGACAAGAAAATGCTTTTCTTTTGGGACTAAACAGTATGTGAATGTGCTTGGCACTCTCTAATGAAGGGGCAATTCCCCTGTGTGGATTAATAAAAGCAACCTGTCATGCTGTGACTTTGGTGACTTTGCATGACACCCTGCCCTGCCTGTGGAGTGTAGTGGAATGGTGTGCTCTGACTGCAGGTTTTGGATTGCTGTGTGAAATGAACACAACAGAACTAGAACTGAATATACCAACATTCTCTATTGGTGAATCCTATACAGCCATGATGGAGGCTCATCTCCACCACAGCCGCAGTCAGACAGAGTGATTCAAGAACCATCAGTCATGTCATCACACCAGATTTCAGCCGCTCTTCTGGACCTCGAACTCGAAGAAGCCTTTAAAACATGCGAGGAACAAATGGCCTCTTTTGACGAAACCTCTGACTTGATCACTTCCAACACCACAGATCAGACTGACACATGTCTGTCAGTGCCTCTGCCTGACTCTGAAGATGAGGATGAGCACACAGCTGTCAATGAGTGTCATGTGTCGTCGCCACTGCTGCTTCCTGAATCTCAAACAGGATGTGACATGAACAGGCATGGAAATATTGGAGTGCAAACAAATCATGCAGTAGGTTGCAGAGAGGAGGTTGTGTTCAGCTTCAAAGACTATATACTTGGGAATGCACAGGCAGAGACCGTCAGTGTGAAAACTACTAATAAAAGTATGGAAGTGTTAGGAAACAACATGGAAAGTACGCCTAATATGGAACATATAAAAGAGAGTAATGATGAGTCAAAGTCTGACAAAATTGAAATGAGACAGGAAGAAATAATGAAAAAGATCTCAGTCACTGAGGCAAATGTCCAGGTTCAATCAAAGGACACACATACAGTACTAGAAGCTACAGAAGGTGTCACCTTGCAAGTTAACCAAGACTCCCCTAAGAAAGTGACACATGAGGAAATAAGAGGCATTAAAAGAACTGGTTCACAGGGCACAGAAACAGAGACAATCAGTGTGGAAGCTACTGAAAATCTGAAAGTATTAAGGGATGAACATATGAACGAGACTGAGAAAGAAACAAAGGCTGATGAAAATGGAAAGAGACCAGAAGAAATCATGAAAAATAGCTCAATTTCTGAAGCAACGATTGAGGTTCAATCAAAAGAAACAAATAAAGCACTGAAAGCAACAGTATCCAAGCTACATAACCAAGAAATACCTGATGATGAGGTTCAACCAAAGACAACAACTGAAGCATTGGAAGCACTGGAAGGTTTCACTTTGCTTGATAACCAAGGCTTACCTAAGGAGGTGTGTACAAATATAGCATGTACACAGCAGGATACAGGAGACATTCAAAGAACTGGCTCGCAGGAAGATTCACAAGTTAGTTTTGCCAAAAACACAGAAACAAAGGCAATCAGTGTGGAAGCAACTAATGAAAATATGAAAGTATTAAGAAACAGTGTGGAAGGCAAGCTAAAGACAGAACATACAAAATATAATGATAAAGAATCAAAGACTGAAGAAACTGAAAAAATACAAGAAGAAATACTGAAAAATAGCTCAGTCACTGACCCAAACACTGAGGTTCAACCAAAAGAAACAAATGAAGCACTGGAAGAAACAGTATCCAAGGTACATAACCAAGAAATACCTGAGAAGGTGAGTGCAATTGTGGCATGCACTCAGAAGGTTACAGGAGGCATTCAAACAACTGTTTCAATGGAAGACCCACAAATCAGTTCTTCCAAAAGCACAGAAAACGATAATATTACTAATATGAGTACCACATCAGATGTTACATTAGGTAAAAATATTACATCAATTTATAGTTTACCAGGCCCTGAGGCACACGATGTGGTTCAACCAAAGAAAACAACTGAAGGACTGGAAGCACTGGAAGGTTTCCCCTTACTTAACAACCAAGACCTACCTAAGGAGGTATGTACAAATATAGCATGTACACAGCAAGATACAGGAGACATTCAAAGAACTGGTTCTATGGAAGATCCACAAGTCAGTTTTTCCAAAAGCACAGAAACAATGGAGATCTGTGGGGATGCAACTAATACAAATATTAAAGAATTAAAAACCAGTGTGAAAAGCAAGCCTAAGACAGAGCATTCAAATTATACTGATAAAGAATTAAAGACTGACGAAACTGATAAAATACAAGAAGATATACTGAAAATGACCTCAGTTACTGAGTCAAACACTGAGGTTCAATCAAAAGAAACAAATGAAGCACTGGAAGAAACATTATCCAAGCTACATAACCAAGAAATACCTGAAGTGAAGGTGAGTGCAATTGTGGCATGTGCTCAGAAGGATACAGGAGGCATTCAAACAACTGTTTCAATGGAAGACCCACAAATCAGTTCTTCCAGAAGCACAGAAAATTATAATATTACTAATATGAGTACCACATCAGATGTTACATTATGTAAAAATATTACATCAATTGATATTTTACCAGGCCCTGAGGCACACGATGTGGTTCAACCAAAGAAAACAACTGAAGCATCAGAAGGTTTCACCTTGCTTCATAACCAAGACTTACCTAAGGAGGTGTATACAAATATATCATGTACACAGCAAGATGCAGGAGGCATTCAAAGAACTGGTTCTCTGGAAGATCCACAAGTCAGTTTTGCGAAAAACACAGAAACAAAGGCAATCAGTCTGGAAGCAACTAATGAAAATATGACAGAATTAAGAAACAGTGTGGAAAGCAAGCCAAAGACAGAACATACAAAATTTACTGATAAAGAATTGAAGACTGATGAAAAAATACAAGAAGAAATACTAAAAATGAGCTCAGTTACTGAGTCAAACACTGAGGTTCAATCAAAAGAAACAAATGAAGCACTGGAGGCAGCAGTTTCCAAGCTACATAACCAAGAAATACCTGTGAAGAAAAATAACTCTGTCACTGAGTCAAAGGAAATGTACACATGTACATATGAGGATATAGAAGGCATTCAAAGAACAGAGTCTCTGGAAGATCCACAAGTAAGTTTTGTTAAACCCACAGAAGCAGAATCAGTCAGTGTGGAAGCTACTAATGAAAGTATAAAAGCATTAAAAATCAGTACGGAACAAAAGAAAGAGATTAATAAAGAATTAAAATCTGATGAAACTGAAACAATACAAGACGAAAGACTGAAAAAGAGCTCAGTCACTGAGGCAAAGACAGAGGTCCGGTCACAGGAAACACATGCAGCACTGGAATCAACAGAAGGTGTTGCTAAGCTAGATGACCAAGAAATTCCTATGGAGGTGACTGCAATTCAGGCATGTACCGAGAAGGATATAGGAGGTGTTCAGGTAACTGGTTCCTTGGTAGACTCACAAGAAGGTTTTGTCAAAAGCAAAGTAATAGAAACAGTTACTGTGGAAGCTACTAAGGAAAGTTTGAAAGTATTAAGAAACATTGTGGAAAACAAACCAAAGTTGGATGAAAGAGAAGAGAATGCGACTGATGAACAATTAAAGACTGATGAAACTGAAAAGAAAGAAGAAATACTGAAAAAGAGCTCAGTTACTGAGGTGCACAGTGAGGTTCAATCAAAGGAAACAAAGGAAGCACTGGAAACACCAGAAAGTGTCACCTTGCTAAATAAACGTAACTCACCTGAAGAAGTGTGTACACATATGGCTTGTACACATGAGGATGTAGAAGGCATTCAAAAAGCTGGTTTCCTGGAAGACACACAAGTCATTTCTTCTACCAGCACAGAAGAGGTTCATGTTACTAATATGAATTCCAAATCAGAACAAGATACTTCAGTAATTTTAGTAAATGGTTCGCCAGTCACTAAAGCAAACAGTGGGGTTCAATCAAAGGAAACACATACAGAAGATGAGAAGATGACACATGAGGACGTAGGAGGCATTCAACAAACTGGTTCCCTGGAAGATCCAGAAGTCAGTTCTTTTGATAGCTCAGAAAATGTCAATATTACTAATCTGAGTGTCGAAGCAGAACAAAAAACTATGTTAACTGACAGCTCGCCATTAACTGAGGCTCACACTGAGGTTCAATCAAAGGAAACACATAAAGCACTGGAAGCACCAGAAGATGTCACCTCATTACATAACCCAGACTTACCTGTGGAAGTGATTGCACGGAAAGATTTAATGCAGAGAACTGGTTCCCTGGAAGACCCACAAATCACTTCTACTAACGGTACAGAAAATGTGAATGCTGCTGACCTGAGATCAGATAAGGATCCTTTACCAATCACTGAAGCAAACACCAATGTTCATTCTAAGGAAACTCATGAAGCTCTGGAAGCACCTAAAGGTGTAATTTTACAAGATAATCAAGACTTACCTGAGAAGGTGACAAATGAGGATAAAGAAGGCAGTCAAAGAACAAGTTCACTGGAAGACCCACAAATCAGTTTCTCAAACAGTAAAGGAAATGTTGATGGTTCACCAGTCAGTGAGGCACACACAGAGGTTCAATCAAAGAAAACTCATGAAGCACTGGAAGCACCCGAAGGTGTCATTTTACAAGATGGTCAAGAATTACCTGTGAATGTGACACATGAAGATGAAGGAGAAATTCAAAAAACAAGTTCCATGGAAGAACCACAAGTCATTTCTTCCAACAGCAAAGGAAATGCTAATGTTGTTAATCTGAGTGCCAAAGCAGAACAAGATATTTTGTTAGGTGATAGGTCACCAGTCATTGAGGCACAGAACAAGGTTCAATCAAAGGAAACAAATTATGAACTTAAAATACCAGAAGATATCACCTTGCAAGACAACCAAGACTTACCTGAGGAGTCACATATGAATCTGACATGTATGCAGAAGAATGTAGGATCCATTCAAAGAACTAGTTCCCTGGAAGACCCACCAGAGAGTTCTCCTAACAGCACAGAAAATGTTAATCATACCAATCTGAGTGCAAAAGCAGAGCAAGATATTATATTAAGTGATGGTTCATCAGTCAGTGAGGCACACACAAAGGTTCAGTCAAAGGAAACTCATAAAGCACTGGAAGCACCAACAGGTGTCATTTTGCAGGATAGTCAAGACCTGAGACCTGAGAAGATGACAAATGAGGATAAAGGAGACAGTCAAAAAACAAGTTCCATGGAAGAACCACAAGTCATTTCTTCCAACAGCAAAGGAAATCTTAATGTTCCTAATCTAAGTGCCAAAGAAAAACAAGATATTACATTAAGTCATAGGCCACCAGCCATTGAGACAGAGAACAAGGATAAATCAAAGGAAACAAATGATGCACTGGAAATACCAGAAGATATCACCTTGCAAGACAACCAAGACTTACCTAAGAAGTCACATATGAATCTGACATGTATGCAGAAGGATATAGGATCCATTCAAAGAACTAGTTCCTTGGAAGACCCACCAGAGAGTTCTCCTAACAGCACAGAAAATGTTAATGATACCAATCTGAGTATGAAAGCAGAACAAGATATTACATTAAGTGATGGTTCACCAGTCAGTGAGGCACACACACGGGTTCAGTCAAAGGAAACTCATGAAACACTGGAAGCACCTGAATGTGTCATTTTACAATATAGTCAAGACTTACCTGTGAATGTGACACATAAAGTTAAAAGAGACATTCAAAGAGCAAGTTCCATTGAAGACCCACAAGTCAGTTCTTCCAACAGCAAAGGAAATGTTCATGTTGCCAACCTGAGTGCCAAAGCAAAACAAGATATTACATTAAGTGATGGTTCACCAGTCATTGAGGCACAGAATGAGGGTCAATCAAAGGAAACAAATGAGGCACTAGAAATACCAGAAGATATCACCTTGCAATACAACCGAGACTTACCTGAGGAGTCACATATGAATCTGACATGTATGCAGAAGGATATAGGATCCATTCAAAGAACTGGTTCCCTGGAAGACCCACAAGAAAATGTTAATGATACCAATCTGAGTACAAAAGCAGAGCAAGATATTACATTAAGTGATGGTTCATCAGTCAATGAGGCACACACACAGGTTCAGTCAAAGGAAACTCATAAAGCACTGGAAGCACCAACAGGTGTCATTTTGCAGGATAGTGAAGACCTGAGACCTGAGAAGGTGACAAATGAAGATAAAGGAGGCAGTCAAAGTACAAGTTTACTGGAAGACCCACAAATCAGTACTTTTAACAGAAAAGGAAATGTAAATGTTACCAATCTGAGTGCCAAAGCAGAAAAAGAAATTCCATTAAGTGATGGTTCACCAGTCACTGAGGCACACACACAGGTTCAATCAAAGGAAGGTGTTGTCTTGCTAACAAACCAAGACTTGACTGAAAAAGTGGGTTTAAATGTGGCATGTACACAAAAGGATATTGGAAGCATTCTAACAGCTGGATTCCCAGAAGACCCACAGGTCAGTTTTGCCAAAAGCACAGAAAATATTAATGTTGCTAATCTGAGTTCCAAATCAGAAGAAGATATTACATTAATTGATGTGATTGATGACTCCCAAGTGCATTCTTTCACATGTAATGAATCTAATCTGAATTCAGAAGCAGAACTTAATGCACAAGCAGAGTCAGCAAAGCAGACCCAAATCTTTATTCAGTCTGAAACAAACATAGAATCTGTGACAAATTCAGAAAATCAAAGGGAGGGAGTGGACATCCTGGAACAGTTGGATTTACAGCGTGTAAAGCCCATCTGCTCTTCTACTCCAGAGCTTGTGTCTGACCAGGCTCATTTTACCCTGCTGGAGGCTACACCTGCCCCCTTACTGGACCATCTGCATGATAGTCAGCAGCAGGGTGACCACAGTCAGACAGTTGAACCCTGCGAGTCAATATCAGAACATGAAACCACACACCACAACCATTCAATAGGAGGGGTTGACGATGAGAAACATGTGCCTGAGGCATCTGCCGATACCACTGCAATTGATTTTGGATATGCTGATGCCAAGCCTGAACATGGGCAGGAAATGAATCGCAGTTTGGACACATGTCCTTTGGAGTCGGAGAATGTGTTTCGTCTTGGCAGTGAAGTTGGCATATATACAGTAGTGCGGGGGAACACACGCAATATCAGCAAAGCTGGTGTTGAAGCGAAGAAAGAGGAAGAGGAGGAGGAGGAGGAGGAGGCGAGTGCCCTTGAAGAGGCTTCAGCACCGGCCGTTGAATCTGCGTTGCCACTGACAACACCCACGATGCCAGAAATGATCGAATCTGAGCGAGTGGTGGGTGAGAAGGAGATTGATGATGCAGTCCAGAGAGCTGCAGCAACAGTAACATTAAAAGCACCAAGGAAAGAAAATTTAGTTCAAATCACGAAATTACAAGAATCAGACCAATCTCTTCTGCCGAGTTCTGCAGGGACAGAGTGTGAAATTATTGCATCGATTGATGAAAATTCTGAAATCTCTTCAGAGACTAACAGCTCACCTACAGAGAAAGCAGAGAAGGTAGAAACTACATTTGAGGTGGGTTGTAGCAGCAAAATGCCTCACAGCTCTGAGAAGGATGAAAAGAAGGGAGGAGGTCCGCCAGTTGATGGCTCCCCAGGGAAGGGCACTCTCTCTGCAACTGCAGAAAAGGAGACAAGCGCAAAGAATGCTGAGAACAGGACTGTGATCAGTACCTCACCGTTAGGGCTTTACGACAGACGTGACTGGAAGGGAAAGAGCTCTGAGTCACTGGAGAGAAAGGGAAAGGGAGGGACGGAGGCGAGTGAAGAGGAGGGGAGAGAGAGAGAGCAGGGAGGAGTGCAGACTGTATTCACACAGCAGGCAGCCCACACCAAAGGACTGTCATTGACAGAGACTGAGACGCATCCACTCCATGACAACCCACAGCCAATGGTGTCATCGCAGCAGAGAGGTGAGCCTGTCACTTCCGTCACAACATGCAGAGCTGAAACAGCCTTACCTCCTATAACCAGCAGCCGAACAGAAGCCTGCAGCTCTGCAAATCTCTCTTCTCCACTGTCCATCTCCACAGAAACAGCGAGAAAGGCTCCGACAAAGAGCGAGGCTCATCTGAATGAGAGTTGGACTGAGAGTGCATTGGAAGAAAAACTGCCAAGCAGCGATAAATCACAGCTCCCGGCAGCCTCTGCAGATGGTAAAGATTCCGCAGTACAAGCCAGCGATCAACAGGTGCAGAGTACTTCTGTGTTGACCCAAACTCCAGATAGTGGCACACGAATGGTCAAGAAAGGGACCGAAAAAGACACGATCCAGAGAATTGAAGATCAGCGCCCACTATCTACGTCTCATCTGGAAATGAGGGATGTTACTGGAACTTTTCGCAATGTGGAAGGTATTGCATGTGCAAACGAGAATGTGGACTCTCCAGGGAACGTAAATGAAAATACTGTGTTGTCCAGCAAGGTAAATGGATTTGCTTCTCTTCCACCACTGACGTTTCATGAGAATCTACATCATCCAGTAAGTGAGACAAGCTTCAACTTCCAAGGGTTTTTAAGCACTGGACCAGCAGAAGCTCTCCAAAAGACGACAACTAGTGAGAGTCCCTGGGAAGCTCTGAGAAAAACAGGAACGACTGCTGTGAATGAAACTATTCAAAAACATGACGGCAATGATACAAAAGATGAAACTGTTGAAAATGTCACTGGGAAGAGTTCTGGGGGAACGCCTTCACAACCAATAGTTACAAATGTGAGTATGAATGCTTTGAACACTGCTGAGGAAAGCAGAAATCTTGAAGTTATTCAGGAAAATGAAGAGGCAGAGAAGCAAACAATCAATTTAACTCTAGGCATGACTCATAATAGCCCAGAGGATGCACTTTCTTCAGAGCCTACTAGCGAAAAACACAATGCAGGATTGCAGGATACCACTGTACCAGAGAGAGAAAGTAACAAGGGTCTTTCCTGCACTGTTTTGCACCCGGGAGGTGACCCCATTGTGTCTGATGGAGATGTACAGAAAAAGACAGGGGTCTTCGTCACCATAAAAGAAGTGAATGAAAAGGATCCTGAGTCAGTGGAATATAATGTGGATGTAGCAGTTATAAGAGACAAAACATGCTTGAGTGACAGAACACAGCAGGAGTCAGAGCTGACGGATGAGTCAAATTTACCGGGAGGTGTTGAAGAGTCTTCTATGATGTCTGAGGTAAAACCTCTCTTATCTGCTTCTAAGGGCTCAGAAACAGAGAATGACCTACCTGTTTACTCTACTAACAACACTGCATGCATATCCCAGCAGAGGCAGGAGTCAGAACCTGAACAGACCCCTGCTATTTTGAATGGATGTTGTCAAATAAAACCTGAAGACCACACTCAAGACTTGCAAAATCAGGAAAAACCTCTCTCTTTGTCCGTGCCATTATCTCAGGGCTCAGAAACAGACAATACGCTGCCTGTTCTTTCTACTAACAACAGTTCAGGCATTTCCCAGCAGAGCCAGAAATCAGAACAACCTGACCATCCTCCAGAGGTTTCAAAAATATGTTCTCAAATAAAACCAGAAGACCAAATTCAAGTCTTTAAAAATCAGACAGATTCAGGTCATGACAATGAAGCAGTCCCAGAAATTGCCAAGGATTTTGGTGGGACAAAAGACCTTACTTCCCCTGCTATGGATGTGCTTGATCAGCTGGAAGGAAATATTTCCTTGCCCAACATTCAAAGTGATCCTAAAGTGCCTATTGTGCTCAGGCCGCCTGGCCCTATGCTGAGTCACATAGAGTTCATTAATGACTGTGACATTTCTTTCCCAGGAAAGGAAGTGCAGTTCAGCTCTGACCATAAGAAAATCAGCACTCTGAACAATGGAAATGATGTTGAAGCAGGAGCTAGAGGTGATACTGTAAGAAAAACTGAAGAAAACTGTAAGACTGAAGAGAAAAAGGGAGAAAAGGAGCAAAATGATGTATTATTTTCAACAGATGTCTTGGCAGCTAATGTGATGACTACTCCTGAATCCTCCATGCAAAAATCCCAGTTAGCACCTATTAACGTTGAACTGCACAAGGCTGGTTTGGCAGGAGAGAGTCTAAATAATGATGGAAATCCAAGTGAGAGGAAAGATGTAATGATAAATGAGGACACTGAAGTCTCAAACAAGCAGTCAAATACTGGTAAAGGAAGTGATTCAGCTATTATACCTACAAAGGATATAATTGAGAGTTTTACAAAACCAGAAACTGAGCAAAATAATGAAACCTTGTTACACAGTCGCACTCATCATCATGATGAGAAAATTAATCGGAAGATGTCACCAGCAAATACAATTGACCTTTCCTCAGATCATAGCAGCTCAGTAGATGTCAGTGCTGATAATCAGGCTAGTTCTACACAGAATTCCTTAAGAGGTACAGAAAGCTTTATTCCTGAGGAATCCTCAAGGATTGAGTCTTTCAAGTCAATCTCCACTGTGACAGCACAACCCAGTGCCTTTGATGTCACCACTTCAACTCTCAGCAATATGGCTAAAAATGTGGTCAAAGATGATATTGTTGTTTTGGCTGGGCCTGAACAGCTTATTCCGGTAAACACCAAAGAAATACATGATAAATATGACAGTGAAGAAATACAAAGAAAGACACATTTACGACAGCAAGAAAAAATACAGTTGATTGAAGAACAATACAGCACAGTTAAACAGAATGCCTCTGAGGATGAAAAGCATTGTGATGAGCCATATAATTCATTTGAGAATCAAATCACAGAGAAGGAGCAAGTGGCTAAAGACCTTAAAGAAGAAAAAACAAATACTTCCACAGAGCAAACTGAGAACTATAGAAAATCTGAGGAAGAGCTAAAGAAAGAATATACAAATAAGAAACATGGGGACCATAAGGAAACGGCAAAAGAAAAGGATGACAAAGAAGAAAAACCCGTAGATGAAACAGTTCCTGGAAAAACTTTAAAGGCTACTGTTTTGTCTGATCCTGGCTTAGTTTCCCCAGGGCTTCCCAGCATAGACCAGGGCTGTGGTAGGTCACTGATTGAGGGCGCTCATCCGTTCATGGATCAGGACCTGTCTGTGGCACTGCCAGTGGTGCAGGAGTCATGCTGTGAGATTGACCAGATAAAAGATCAGAAGACACTAAGTGAATTGGATTGTCCTGTTCCGAATATGAATTTCCAACCTCTAGGCCCAAAGCAACCACAGGAGTTGCAGTGCACTGCAGTGCTGTGTGAAGGTTTACAGATGCATGAAGGTGTTTGTCAAGAAGAAACTATGGTGAACGATCTTAGTTCCCAAGATCAAGATATCAAATTGATTCCAGATAGTAATGGAGGAGCTGAAAATGTATGCAGCAGTTTGGGAAACTCTGAGAGCATCTCATTGTTGGGAAATAATGAAAAGGAAAGTGAAAAAGAACTTGAAGCCAAAGTATCAGACCTTGAAAATGTATCTTCCATAATTAAAAGTGTAACATCTGCTTTGTATAAAGATGAAGCAAAGATAAATAACACTCAAACAGAAATTCAAGGGGATAATTTGTCAAGCACTACAGTGGCAAATCCTGAAGAAAAAGAGGTTAAACCTGTACTATCAGGGTCTTCAAATGGGCATGAGCGTGAACCTCCGGAATGTACTAGTCAATCAGATCTCAAAGTAGATAAATCTGAAAATCTGGATCATGGTGATACTTTAACTGAGCACAGTAATGCTGCTAAACTGCCTTTAAATGATTCAACAAAGCCAATTCAGAATTCTAGCAGCTCACACAAAGAAGAGGACCAATCCTTTAGTGTGGTCATTCTAGGCAACAGCAATTGTTCCAAAGAATGCAACAGTCAGACTGGCACTGTATTGGCAACTGTTCCTGGAACTCCTGAAAGTCTGTCTAAGCAACACGAGGCAGAATCTACTGTAAAGCTTGGTCCTGAGAAAACCCCTGAGCTTGCCACTCCTTTGTTGGATCCTGTGCTTCAGAATAAAATAGAAAATGACAACATGAATGAGGCCTCTCAAGACATAAAAGAAATAAAGAAGGAGATGATGAAAAATGAAGCTCAGTTATACCCTGTGGAGTCTAGTCAGACAGAGACTATGGCATTGGAGAATGTGGACCCCAGCTTATCACATAGTAACCAACAACAGCAGGACATTGAGTTATTTAGCCCAAAAACCTGTACAGGGACTAAAGAAGAAGACAGAAATATGGCAACACAAGCAGCTATTTCAGCAAAAGTACAGCAGATGGAGCACAGGAAGGAAGAAATAGGTGGATATAGTGAAGAGAATGGAAAGAATGAACCTGCAGAGAACAGGAAATTCAGAGAAATGTGCGAAAGTGCGAAGACCAGGTCATCAGAGCCTGATCTTAAAGATAGAAAGGAAGGAAATGAGAGTAAGGCTCTTGAATATGTGGAGGAGACCTCTATGCCTGTGACATTAAAAACACAGTCAGATACCGCTGATGGATTTCAGACTGAAATGAAGCGGCACTTCATTTCTGAATCATCTGTATGCCTTGAATCCAGCGCTGTCTCTGTTGTGACAAATTCACAGGACTCATCTCGGATGTTACTCAATACTTGTTTGAGTGCACAGCCCAGTGAGGAGGCCACAAAGTCCTTCGTTCAAATCCTACGTGAAAATCTGTCAGAATCTGAGAGTGGAGTGAGCCATGACCTAACAGATAGTTCACATGGAGATTCACATGGAGAAGTGGCCGTCATTCTAGTCAGCGATGCATCACAAAAAATGGAAATGACTGATGGTGGCGTAGACATCAGTCGAGGATCAAAACATGAAGAGGAAGCATTCCGTACAGATACAAATACAAGTGTATCACAAATAGGGAGCGGTTTAGAAAGCACATGCACAGATGTTAGCCTTTCAAATGAGATCACTTTAGAGACGATGATGCCTGATGTCACAGGATCTTGTGAGAGTTCAAACTGGATCAGAGAGATGAGAGAAGCAGTGTCTGTCTCTGAGATCCCTCTAAGAACTGCAGAAAACAGGTACTGCAGCCTAGAAAATGTTTTATTTTTCCTCAGGTTTTCATTAAATGTGTCACTTTTAAATACATTGTATAGTCTTAATACAAATATATTTAATGTAAATAGAATATTAAACATTAAAATATCCCAGCAGACATTTGTACCAACAAAGCACAATGCATTGCACTGCTGTTCAAATCATGAATTTATATCAGCAGTGTTGTTCTAGTCACACATTTCGCTAGCTCTTAATGTCTACATCAGCAGTGCAATTCTTCTACGTTCATCAAATATTCACTTAAGTTCTAGTCATGAGTTACCCCAGCAGTGATACTTAAGTCACACAAATCAGTGAAATTTACACAGAGAAACAAACAGATGCTAAAGTTAGCTGACTCAGCTCATCCTGTACAGCTTGGATCGTTCAGCAGCAAAATAGGCAGTTTGTGAAGATTGTGTTATCTCATCCAGAGCACTGTAAGAATTGATGAATTTCCTTTTTATTTAATTTATGTAAGTAGAGCAAAAAAAAATAGCTATTTGCTAATGTTTTGGCAAATTGTGCTATGTTATCAAACTGTGCATATTTATAGGTAAAGCTGCTGAAGTAAAACTGCATGTGGGATATTTTAATAGGCTAAACCCCATATTATAAAAAAAGCTCCAGTCAGAAATATAGGAAGTGTACATAATTGGGAAAAATCACTCTATCAATGATAAGGTAAAGATAAGGAGGTGATAAAAAAAATGTCTGTCTTTTTTTTAATATATATATATATATTTTTAGTCCATTTTCTCCCCAATTTATACAGCCAATTACCCAACCCACTTATTAGGACTTCCCCTATCAAAAGTGTTGCCCCAACTCACCAGGAGGGTGAAGACTAGCCTCCGATACATGCGAAGTTAGCCACCGCCTCTTTTTTCGAACTGCTGCTGATGCAGCATTACCGAGTACCATCACAGGTCACTCGGAGGAAAGCGCAGTGACTCAGTTCCGATACATCAGCTCACAGACGCCTTGTGCTGATCGACATCATCCTTTGAAGTGATGTGGGGAGAGACTGCTATCTACCCACCCAGAGAGCAAGGACAATTGTGCTTTCTCAGGGCTCTGGTAGCCGATAACAAGCTAGATGATCAGGATTCGAACGGCGATCTCCTGATAATTTTTTATTTCATAATAAAATTTTATTTCATTTTAACTTAATTATTTTTTACCATTCAAGTAAATATTAATAACAGTATAACAGTTAACATAGATTGTTTAATGCAGCTGAGAAAAATTAAATTATAGATCAGGGCTTGCCGGTAAGTAGCATAATGGATAGCATAACTCGTCAGAACACCGGCTCTCTCTCTGCTCTGATAGGCAGTGCTAAAAAGGGGGAGGAGGAGGGGGGTGTGAGTCTGTCACTGCTGCTGCACAAATACTCTCATTATTGAAAACACTGCAATATGATGTAAAATTACATTGAATGAGTCATTGTTAGCTATAAATTATTCAGTCTTTTTTTTATATACTTATATTTTCGGTTACTATTAATATTTTCAGTTGCCAAATATTAATCCAATAGCAGTGTGGGAGTGTTTGCTTATGTAACCATGATGATTAGATTTTGATAATAGCGTTTGTCACAGAAAATGTCATTTCTAATCGCAACTTCTCAGTTCCTGTTTTGATTTAAAATCAATTTAACAAGAGTAGATACCAACTTTACGGCTCTTACGTGGCCTAAATTACAGTGTAGTGGGTACAGGGTTTAATTTTATATTTGATATCTTGAGATAAAAATGGAGATGAGAACAAGTACTACTACAGCCCATTATCCCTTGAAGGTGACCTCAGCAGTGACATCAACTCATGCCCTTTAGGGCAAGAAAGGGCCCATTCATATAGCAACCCACAAACACAACGCACCCTCACACAGCCTGTAAACAATTGCTGATAGGATCTTTGGGTTGGGACGTTAATCGTCTCTCGATCTGCTTTTTGTACTTCTGTTTCTTTCCCTCTAGACCATTCGAGAGCCTCGATTCACCTCAAGCTGACTTCCAGACACCAACAGAGGAGAGCATCCCCCCAGTGAGAGAACAGCTAGACGAGCCACCAGACAGCAGGTAAGAGGTTATATCACCATATTGCCACATGCAGCACTGTACTCTTTTACAGAAGGCATTACAGCAATTTAAAGTCGATAAGCTATAACATGTTTTACCCAGAAACTGGCTTGAAAGGGATAAACGATGCTAAAGCACCAAAGTTGCCCTTTTGATGTTGACATGCTGATAAGATTTGACCGTTAGAGTTTGTAATCTCCTTCTAAGACTGATTCAGGGCTGGGTTAAAGCTCCAGATGGCTTGAGTTTAAATCACAGAAGTGATCGGATTAAAATAATATCTGACTCCTAAGCTCTAACAAACATCTGTAGACTGCACACGAAGCTGTGCAGAGAGACACCAGGCCCTGCTGGTTGAGATAATCAGTCAGACCACACGGTATAGTGGTAGTTTATGCAAGAGTTTAGGAAATGACATCATTACTGGGAAATCAGAGGAGACAGTTCCTTAGCAGCTGATGCCTTAATGGAGCATAGAGAAGGTAAGTTAATGTATTATAAATGTCAGTGTCTTTTACTGTGGATGCAGCAGGAAATTGAAATCCTGGTAAGTTATGCTAAGATTTTTTGATTTTTTAGATTTTAAAAGTCGAATTGACGTCATTGTTTATTGCAGTGTTTAATTATCTTTGTTACATAATATTATTTTAGATATTTATTTGGTGTAATGTAACCAGTTTCTAACATTCCTATCAAAAGGTTTGTTTGCTGATCTTTATATATCAAATACTTCCCTATTACATGTTCATTATTGTGGTTTTTCAGGTTTTGACTGTGTGAATCTTTTTAATTTTACACAGGTGTGTTTTAAATCCATCAAGTTTTAGTGCATTTTAAAAAATATGCATAAAAAGACTGCATAGAAATGTTCAAAATGAAAAAAAAAATGCACATATTGCAGAAAGACTTTCAAACTAAAAGATGAGGTGGAAATGTTAATTTCTAAAGCCAAATTGGAAAAATGACAATCATTAAAAAGGTTTTAATGATTATGTATCAAGCTCTCAGCACTTCTGGCATGTCTGTTTGGACTCTCGTTTTTTATTTTATTTTTATTATTCTTATGAATTGACAAACACTTAGGATGTCCACTGGAAAGCACAAAGATGTTAGCCCTTACTAGGTGGGCTAAGTGGGTTTGAACTGCTTGGCAACATCCATAAAAAAGACAATAATAAATAGTAAATCAGGGTAAAGATGGTGCTGCTAAAAAGAGTTAAGGAGTTAAATCTCTCCATTCTGCTTGCTTTGATTGTTTCACTCCCAATCATGGCAGCCATCTAAAACTTTGTATTGCAGAAAGTGCTGCTAAGTGTTCTCTGAGACTAATTTGTCAGTGAAACTAGTCAGCTGTACAAAAGTGTCCACTCTGCACAATATGGTCGGCTCCAGGTGGATCTGTACACGCTCACCATAATAAAAGTATACATGTGTTCTCCCAAATGTGGTCAACAGGTTTTGCTACTTGCAGTCTGAAATCCGTATTTCTTACACTGTTTGACATGCGTAGCCTGTTGTGTATCAAGTGAGCTCCTCTGGACGGGCCATTTTTCTCTTCTTAAGGTTTGACTCTGAGATCTTGATTAAAGCAACATATGTACAGTATCTCCAAAATTGCAACTTTAAATTAGAAAGAAAATAACCTTCTTATCAGTGAAAACCTTTTTCCTAGTCTGTTCAACTTGAAACTCTGTTCTGCTTGTTTTGATGCTTCTCCTTATGTCATCTAAAGTCTTCTTTTCCACATATTTGTAGTCGAAGGAAACAACTTATTTTTTTGTACAGGGAAAAAATGTTTTTTTTTTTTTTTTTTTTTTACATTTAATAACCCATTTTATCCCTAAATTACAAGGCCAGTTACCCACCCCACTCATTAGGACTCCCATTATCACTAGTAATGTCCCAGGGCCAGGAGGGTGAAGACTAGCATGATTGTGCTCTCTCAGGACTCCAGCAGCTGATGGCAAGCTGCAGGTACATAAACAGGATTCAAACCAGCGATCTCCCAGCAATCATAGTGGCGTGCTTTAGTCCGCTGGACCACTCCAAACTTATGTTTTTCTGTGAAAATGATCTAACTGCACATAACATTTATAAAATGTTTGGATGGAATCTCTGTTTCTTTAAGACTGAATCCAAAGAAAGGCTCCAAAATTACTTATAACATAGTCTTGTTACACTGACTGTCAATGACAGTTATTTAGGTCTTCCATCTACTGTAAACTTGCTGTTTCGGAGACATGTGTCTTGTCCATGACTGAGACAATATTTTTGCCTCTTCAATCTAAATTCTGTTGTTATAGAGCTTCATTTTGACCATGTAAAGAAATGGAGCACTTGCTGCTTGTCAATCAGAGCTTTTGACCCAGCTTATTGCTAGAAGAGATTGGGCGGATGCGACAAAATTAGACAAATAGATGAGCATATTTCGAGTTTCAGTATTGTCTGTCCTCTAAATAGGAGGTTATTTTTTTAGTTTACGTTAGACATTACTGTGTGCTGGTGGTGTTTCAGATTGTCTTTGGCTTATTACGGCTGTTCTACTGTAGCTGTTAGATTCTCTCTGGCTCTCTGTCAGACTTGGACCACAAGGAATTTAGGCTGCATGCATGAGTGTATGTGTGTGTGCGCATATGTGTGTGTATGTGTGAGGGAGTGCACAGCCATACATATGTGTTTGCTATTTGCACCAACACCCTCTCATGAGGTCATTCCTAGAAGCCTGTCAGTCTAGAACAAAAGGCATAGTACAGCAGCACTCTACTGTGAGTGAATGAGAGAGTCAGAGAGAGGGAGGAAGGGAGGAAGGGAGAGAGGGAGAAGGCCCGTGAAGTGGCTGTCTGTGGTATTTGGAGTGCAGTGGCTACAGAAAATACTCTCCATGCTGTACTGTACTCTCACTGGCCCTGGGAGACTCTGTGCTTGGTAAGTACTGATCTGATCTGCTGTACTCTAGTACTGAAATTTAAAGTTTAAATTTCTCTTCCTTGATGAAGCTCTAATGTTTCAGCACACACAGAAGCTGAAACACTATGTTGGCATGCTAAGTACTGTTAATTACAGCCTGTATGTGCTGACCTCAACAGATGGAAGGTGGGAGGTACTGTATGTTAAGGAAAAGTGGGAGGGAGATAACGTGTAGGAGCATGATTAAACGTGTCACAAAGAAGCTTTGCATCTCTATTCCTCTCTCTTTCTATCTTCCTTCTCTCTCTCATTCCTATTTTAAAACAACTAATTACTATGCACAGTCTGATCACCCCGTTTAGTACGTGTTGACAGTTAAATGCCTCTGTCATCACGGAAAGTACTGTTTAGTATGCTGTGGGACTGATTAATTTGCATGGAAATCTAGTCATCATCCGTACAGCTCTCTCTCCACTCTCTCCATTACGCCTAGATATATAAATATATATATATAATCCCATGCTCACTGGCTCCGAGTGGGATCTGCACACACTTGCCAGTCGCCATAACAATAATAGGCGGGCGTTCTCCTCAATGTGGTCAGCAGGCTTCACTACTTGCAGTCTGAAATCCATATTTCTTACACTGTTTGACATGTAGGTAGCCTGTTGTGTATTAGATGAGCTCTTCAAGACAGAACATTTTTCTGTTCTCAAAGTTTCCTTGACTCTAAGAAAGACTGGTCTTGATTAAAGCAATATATCATAGCTGTTGTGAAGAAAAATGTCTTTAATAACCTTAATAATAATTTAAATAGTAGCTTTAATAATACTTTATTAACTTTACGTGGGACAGAAATACATTTATAAGCCTTTGTTTCAGTTTTATAAAATTTGATATTGCTTTATTTGTCTTTATTTTGTCAAGTTACATTTAAGGTCATTAAAAGTAATTCTCTAGCATATAACTCTATCCCTGACCTAAACATTACATTACTTTAAATCTGAACTGTGTAATGCTACTTTATGATAAAATAATGTGTAATTATTACTGTTTTATTGGATTTAACGCAAAACATTTTGAGTTTAAATGACAGTGCTAAAAATGAGACAGCTTTTGAGAACAGTTGTTAAAATCTGCCTTTTCTGGTATAAAATATTGCAATATCAAATATCCCCTGTCGTGAAAATGCTTTCAAATATTGTGATATGACATGTTTACCTTATGACCCAGCCCTGTTTGTAACTAGCAAAAGTGTTAGGTTAAGTTTAGGGTTAGGATTAGCTGTAGTGTTGCATGCAACAAAGAATCATTTATATTTAACATAGAGTTGAATTGCATATAATGCATATTAAGTTTAATGTTAGCAGAATATTCAATATGCACCATTTAAGGAAGTGTTACCAAAGATTTAATTCCAAGACATTTTGGAGCATTTCTATTGGCCCATTCATTATAAAGCTTTGCCTCAATGTAAAAACAGATATTAATTATGTCCAACAGTGGAAAAAAAAACAGTGATGAAATAATACTATCTATATAGGCTTATACATTCAGAACACTATAAACATTTATATAAACATTATAAACTGAGTCATTTTAGGTCATATTAGTGCTTTTTTGCCCTAAAAAAGGCCTTTGTAGTGGTAGTACTTAAACAATACTGTTCTATATCAAGTGTCATCAGACTTATTATATGATTTTGAGAACTTCTTATTTATAAACTCGGAAAGTTGGGAAAGTTGGAAAAGTAAGTATAGGAGTGTGTTAGCCATGTGCTTTTGTAATTAGCTATAACAACTGCTGTTAAACACTTTACACAACCTTATTTTGTAGAATAATCGTGTCTCATAAATTGGTCCTAATTGTTTCAATCTGACAAAAACCTGAATCTGAAATAAAGGTCCATCTGGTAGCTTAAGATCCACTGTGTAGACATATTATACATTTTACATTATGATTGATCATAAGCAAAGCAATGCATCCTCTCAGAATGTTTTGTTTGTGAATCAAGAGCTAGATAAGCAGCTAAACACATTTCTATCCTGTTCTATTCTACCCATTGAAAGTGTGTGGTGTACCTATTTAACCTCAAAGCATGCTCAAGGTGGTTACTAAGCAAGCTGTTGTAGATACATATCTCGGAGAAATGTGAGACTGACCGAAAAACCAGATTGGGTAGCTTAGCAACAGTTGCTGTGGGAACTGTACAGTAATTATCCAATGTGCTATTGGGGATAAAATTGCAGTACATGCTGTTTGTTTCCTGCAATCATTGTGCTATAGAAAGCAGAAGCAGCGTCTATAATACTGTATATACTATACAAAATATGGGCTATTTGTTTTAGCAGTGGGCCTCTGGCTGACTTGAACACTAAGCGAAGAGAATCTGAGAATCAGAACCGCCATCAGAACCTTTGGCACTTAAATCCAAACACGCTGCGCCACAATTAGCCGATAACATCAGTGCAACATCAGGTACTCTGGCTAATAGAAACTACTAGAAACAGCTTCTGGAGGAGTGTGTGAAAAAAAGAAAGAAAGAAAAAAAGACATGCGACAGTTGCATTATTGTTGTTTTAATAGCTGCGTAAATGCTGGCTCACTCAGCTAATTTTATTTATTGCAGTCTGTTTGCTATTAAACACACTGTCTAGGGCTTAAGGCCCATTTCTCAGGATACAGCTGTTCCCTGGAGATTAGGGTGTGGAAGCGTGCATGCTTGTGGGAGAGCATTTGTATGTGAGAGTATGTGTGTGAGTATGTGTGTGTGTGAGTGTGTGTGTGTCTATGCCATAGAAAGAAAGAACACTGTGTAACTTTGCCTCTTGCCTTCTCTTTCTCAAGATTCCTTTCTTTCTGCTTCCCTTAGAGCAGCACAGACATTCAGACAGACATCCTGATGAACCTCACGGCAGACAGTAGCAAAATAATGAAATGCTTTTCATCGTTCAGAGAGGATTATGCCGCGGATGAGGCTGTTACGTGTTGATTACAGGATGCTGCATGTGTGGCTGACAGGCCAGTGCTGTGCTATGTGCAGTTGCTGAGGGAGTGTGGAGGTGTGGAGTCTGGCTCCAGTGAGTGAGGTATATTTTTAGAGTCCGTCAGGAGGCAGGCCCCTACCACGAGCAGCTGGAGGCCCGTCTGTCCGATTAGAGCGCTTCTCTGATAACACCCACTTGGGCTTTTGCCAGCTTCCTCTGCCCAATACCAATCATGATGGATGACAAAAATAGTGGTGTTGTACGGTTTGTTCGGCATAGATACAATACAACTGCATGCTTAATGGGTTTGGCTTCTAGACTGAATAAAAAAGCCATTTTTCTTTAAAGAAAAATGTTGTTCATAGTGAGTTTTTAGGCTTTGTTTGGGGTGGGCGATATGACAGTATTATGAAGTATAAATGGTGTTATTGCTATACACAACTTCCTTTTAGGAGCATGTTATGGATATCATCAGTGCTAAACTCTAAACAGCTACACATTTCATTACAGCGAGAGTATTTAGTCCAGTTAAATTGGATGAAGTGCAACAGAATTTGAAACAACTACACATTTCATTACAGAGAGTGTAATTAGTCCAGTTATTGGATGAAGTGCAACTAAATTTGAGTTAAAGTCACTGTACTGAGTATGGATTAAATGGATTACAAAGTAATTATTCAACATTAGGGTTGAATACTTACATACAGCTCTGGAAAAAAATTAAGAAACCACTTCATTTTCTGAATCTGTTTCTCTGATTTTACTATTTATAGGTAATTTTTTTAATGAGCATTGTTTATATATATATATATATATATATATATATATATATATATATATATATATATATATATATATATATATATATATATATAAACTACGGACAACATTTCTCCCAAATTCCAAATAGAAATATTAGAGCATTCATTTGCAGAGAAAACAAGTTCATATTAATAAAGTTTTAAGAGTTCAGAATCAATATTTGGTGGAATAACCCTGTTTTTTAGTCACGGTTTTCATGCATCTTGGCATGTTCTCCTCCACCAGTCTTAAACACTGCTTTTGGATAACTTTATGCCACTCCTGGTGCAACAATTCAATCAGTTCAGCTTGGTTTGATGGCTTGTGATCATCCATCTTTCTCTTGATTATATTCCAAAGGTTTTCAATTTGGTAAAATCAAAGAAACTCAACATTTTTAAGTGGTCTCTTATTTTTTTCCATAGCTATATATTTATATATAATATACAATATACCATTTTGCCCAGCCCTAGGCATTGTTTTGGTTTGTGTAATGGGTGTGTGTAGGAATGGGTTAACAATATGCACTGCTTTCTAATGATTTCTGTTTAACACACTGTCTGACCATGTACCAGCATTAAAGCTGGTTGGAGTGTAAAAAATATGTTATAGTTTACATTACAAGATTCATAGAAAATATTTGTGTTGTGTTAAAAAAGCTCAGGTGCTAGATACATGTGGATGTTCTGTCTCTTCCTGTTCATATTCTGCTGTCCTAATTGGATGGGAAAAAAAACCTTTTCTTTTAAGTCCGGTTTAATGTAAAATAATGCAAATATTGTCTTGCTTACAGTATCACAACAAACCATAGTATGTATTAAATCAGAAACCCTGGATTCTAATGTATATTGTGTCACAGTTTTTTGGCAGTACAACCCTAGAATCCAGTAGTGGTTGTTGTAGTAGTGTAGTGGATAACAACACTGTCTTCCCTGTGATAGACATACTGTGGGTTTCATTCCCCGATCAGGCAAGCTCACCACTCTACACCCTACACTCTACATTAGACTCTGTTGTAAGACACTTGGTGCTACATTCACCCACCTGTGTTGTAAGATTCAGATTGTGAGTCTCTTTGTATAAGAGCATCCGTGCAAAAGTGCTGTGTCAGTGTCTGTTCTAAAGAGAAAGATGAGTTAATGCATGGGCAGTACACTCCAGTGCACATAAAAAATTCCAAAATCATTGCTGAAGTTTTGATAGACCTTAATCCAGTGTACCCATGCATCAGCCACTCGGAGGGATTGACGATTAATCTCACAGATTGTTGTTGTAGCAAAACCAGTTAAGAGTGAAATGTCCTCTATGTTGCTGCATGTTTTTAGAAATAACAGCACCCTACACTTCTATTACATAATGATAATAGTTCTAAAGTGAGCTATATCTTATGTAGTAAAGTTGCCCTCCTCACCCCTCCATGTATGTGTGTTGTGCAGATCTCCGGAGAAAGAAGCAGCTGAAGAGAGTGAACCTAGCCCCACTTTCCCACCACCCCCAGAGGAAGACTTCCTCTTCCCTCCACCCCCTGATCACCTGCTCCACGACAGCTCAGAGTTCCCCACCCCACCTCCCACACCCCCAGAGAGGGCTCCCTCTGAGCCTGAGCTCGTGCCTGAGGCCGAGCTTGAATCCAAGCCTGAGCCGGAGCCTCAGTGTCGGCCTGAGCCTGAGCCTGAACCTGTACCTGTAGTCAAGCCTGAACCCAAGCCTGAGATCCAGCCGAAGTGGTGTGAGTCTGAACCTGATCCTGAACCCAAGCCTGTACTAAAGCCTGAATCCAAGTCTGAACCCAAGCCTGAGATCCAGCCTAACCGTGAGCCTGAACCTGAACTTGAGCCCAAGCCTGTACTAAATCCTGAGATCCAATCTAACCGTGAGCCTAAACCTGATCCTGAACCCAAGCCTGAACCCAAGTGTGAGCCTGAACCCGATCCTGAACCAAAGCCTGAGCTCAAACCTGAACTTGAGCCCAAGGCTGAAGCTGTTCCTCCATCTAACAACTCACCTCAGACCCAGTCTGTTCCCCACAACCACCTCAAGCCTGAACAGCTCCAAGCTCCTCCAGCAAGGTATGACGTTTTTCTTTCTTTCACACTGTGGTGTTTTATCATTGCACAGATGATCTTATAACATTGTGAGTGTAATGATTTTAAAGTTTGCTTGTAATGTTAAAAGTTTCCTGTTCACACATAGTAGAGAGCAGCTGTTTTCATGTACTATTTAATGGAAAAGGGGGACATATGGTGCTGATTTGTTTATCACTGAATATATTAGGAGGTTGCAGTTGTTTGTTTAGGAAAATGCTGCCTCAGGTTACTTGGCTTTGCTGTGGACAAAAAAAAAAAACGACTCTAGGTAAAAGAGGATTCTTGTTGGTGTGTGAAGGGAAAAATTGATCGTTGTGATAACACTGGCATCACAATGTGTGGATGATTTTGGCTAAATCTCATGTAGTATTTTGATCATTATAGAGTGAACTACATGAGGCATAAGACTACATTTGTTTTATGTAGTAGATTTCAGATTTAGAATTCATAATGGGCAGCATGGTGGCTAATTGGTTAGCTTATTTGACCCACAGCACTTGGGTTCAAGTCCCTATCTGGGTGGAGTTTTAATGTTCTACCCATGTTCTTGTGGGTTTCCTCCAGAGACTCAGTTTTCCTCCTACAGTCCAAAAACATGGAGATCCTTTCAATTGGATGCTCTAAATCAAGGGTCAGATGTGGCCTGCAAGCATGAAACATCTGGCCCATGAGTTTTTTGAGCTATAATCAACGACAATGAGAAAAATAAAATACAATAAAATAAAATGCTTCTCTGGCAAGCTTTTGTTTATATTACTCCCCTGACTGTCTGTCGCACTCTGCATGACTTTAGTTTCTGCCCACTCTTGTTTTTCCGCCCGTTTTTTGGGCTCTCTATCTCCCTATAAGGGCGTATTTTTTAGCTGTGTCTTAATTCGCCAGCCGGGGCAGCGGAAGTGTGTTGGACTATGACCCTGATGACACGGGATCGATCCCGTGTGAGGAGAGGTGTGTTTATTTATTTATTTTTTCCTTTCTTCTTGTATTTTTGCTTTGAGATCAACTGTTCTGCAATTGGGTTCAACAACCCTCTGGGCTGGAGAGCTACTAGTCTATAGCACTCCATCCTATTACACTTAATTTTCCAAAACAGATTTTTTTTTGTTGTGGCCCGACACGGTATGGCTTAGATAATACCAAACTTAATTGCCGACCCCTGCTCTAAATTGTCCTGGTATGTGTGTGAGTGGGTGTAAGTATGAATATGTTTGTGACTGTATGCCCATATATGGATTGGCGTGGATTGGTAATGGATTGGTGCTGGGTCAACTTCTTTGGTACCTGATGGATGCTTTGTGTGATTGGCTGCTCATGTTTTTCACATGTGTGTGTAAATAAAGTGTAATTGATTGAGTGTAAAATGTGATTGTGAAGTGTCCTTCTATGTATAGAAAGTATAACTTAATTCATTTATTCATTTATTTATTTATTTATTTATTTTATTTTGTGACTTTTACAGTACAGTATATATAAAAAAAGAAGAAAAATATTTTGAACTTTTGCATATGTTTGGATGTACATGAGAAATACATACAGCTCTCCAGTCAGAAATGCCACTTTCCCTTTTGGTTACACTGCTTTATATTACATAGGATCTCTGAAACTGCTGGTATTGGTTTTAAAGTTTGCTTGTATTGGTAAGTTCCTATTTACCACAAAATGTTCATTTTAGTGGGCAGCTGGTGTTTTTTATATGCTATTAAAAGGGACAAAAAAAGGTACAAGGTTACCTATTGACTGTGATGGTGCTGATTTGTTTATCACAAAATTGAATGTGAGGTTACAGCTGTCTGTTTAGGAAAATGAAGCCTCTGCTCAGTTAGTTTCACTGTGGACAAAAAAACGACTATAGGAATAAGGGGCTTGGTTGTTGCAAAGAGGAATTTGGCGAGCTGAAAAATGTGAAGCTATAAAATTGACCACCCATGTGCTTTCCTTGCCCATAACAAAGAACAGTGCTGAGTCACTGCTAATGTTCTTGCTGTTCTATGTCTCTAACTGCCTACCTTAACCAACACAGCACTCTCATCTCTCATAGGTGCTACTGCTTTGTTCTCTTTGTGAGTCACAGACTCATTAATATCACCACAGACATCCTTCGTTTTGCAGCTGTGAGATTTTTCCTTAGTGATGAGTAATAATAGTAGACGGAAGGCTCTGAAAGCTTAGCGCTGTGTGCTTAGCTCCTCACTGCTACCTCAGCATGCTGATGTTAGTCATTCTCGTAAAAATGACAGCACGCGGGATTTCATCTGGCAGCGAGATTAATGGGCTGCCGGTGAGCCAGAGAATTTCTTATGCACGTTATGAATTTCACAGGATACACGCAGGCAGCAGAAAAATGGTGCAATAGCTCTATAGCGGTATGTTTTCTATTGCGGTTTTGTATAGTTATATTCTTGTACATTTTGACATATTGTGTTCTTTATATGCAGCTGTTAGCAGCACAGTCATAACCAGAATTGCCAGGTCCAGCAAAAAATATATATATTTTTTAATGTCTGTCTGAAACACACGCTTCAGAAGCTTAAACAAGCCCAAAATCTAAAGTTGTCAAAGACGTTTGACGCAGACATACTATTATTGGCAAATAAACTATTTACTATGAGTGCACAATGCATATAATGTTTCATTATATTTTGTTTATGGCATATTACGCCACATCTGTGCCATTTCTCTCCCCAGGAAATACATATATAAACGGGCACAAAATAACTTAAAAATACATTTTATTATTAAGCATAGCATCTTGTACATTGACTGAATTGCAAAAGTATAATATATAATTAAAAATATATAATAAAAACTACTTAGAACACTGAAAAAATAGCATTTGTTACCTGTCCCCAATCTAACTATCGACTTTACCATGAAATATTATTACTATTATAAATCCAGATGTAATTTTTTGCATTTTGGATTTTTTGCAAATCCCTTCTATGCTTTAAAAAATATTTTTTTCATAATAAATCCATAATAATTAAGTTTAAATACACATTTAGTTGTGTCCCTGGGTTTTACTAATTTCTGTTACTGTAAAACACATTACCCCATCTGAAAAATGTGACATCAGTGACATCAGTTGGTTCTTCTGATCGTTTGTTTTTCTGTAAATTTGATCTTATTGTAACTATAACTGAGGAGGTCAATCTCAATGCTCTTTCTTGTTACCTTAATTATATACCTTAATTATTCTTAGACCTTATTTGTTTATTTTTAACATATACATTTTGGGAAACTAACTAGAATGTACTCAGTGTCCTCATGCTATTAGCTATTTTCATGTTTGGCTAATACTATGCTAAAAACTCATTCATGTTGCTTTTTGAGTAACAGGAATGAAAGTATCATTCCTGTTACTCAAAAAGCAACAGGAGTGAGTGCCAGTAACAGGAATGAGGGACAGTAACAGGAGTGATTTACTTTAGAACTTTAGAAAGTCAAATGAATTGGTGGACTTGCTTTTAAACATGCTTTTTAAATGTCACATGTGTTTGGTACCCATCCTCAGATTAGAAAACTTAAAAATTAAGTAAACATGCCTGAGTTTGACCACTACATGTACCAGTACTATAACTATCTACCTCAGTAACTGCTGTGATTATATATGTCCTATATGTTACAGTAAGTTACACATCTCTGCACCTTATCCTCACTAAACACTCTATTATAACGTATCGGTACTGCACTGTCCTGTCTTTAAATTGTCTCGTCTTTTGCATTTATTGTATTTATTGTTATTTAGTGTTATAATTTTCGTCACTCCTGCACTTTATGTTGTCTATTGCTTGTTGTGCTATGTTGCACCATGGTTCCGGAGGAACGAAATTTCATTACACTGTGTACTGTACTCTGCACTCAGATGTAATGACAATAAAAGCCTCTTGACTTGATTTGACTTGAATAGTTAAATATGTGTTATTAGATTGAAAGGTGAAAAATTATAAAAAAAAAGTTTCATTTGGAAGAGTTACAACAAGCAAATGGCACCCATTCAGTGGAATGGCCCTTATAAGGTTTATAGTATTGCTATTCGGTAAATTGTGCAAGTAACCCCAGAAACACACCTCTCAAGCTTTGATTGTTCAGTTAAACAAGCCCAATTAGCTGGGAAAACCGCAAACCTGGCAACTCTGGACATACCCATACCCACAATTGTTGTATATTAGACACACCACATAATATACTGTACACCTACATACTATACTAAGCATTGATTCAATATATGAAGATTCATAAAACTTCTCATTTTACTGTGGACCCTTTGGCTGCTGTGTATAGTGCTCTTGTCACTGATGATCCAATGCCTTCCGTGTCCACGTGTTACGGGTATTTCTGAGGTATATTTGAACAATGATCTCACTCTGGCTGCTTCAGTAGTGGCTCTTTGTTTGGATAAGGGACAGGATGACTCAGCCTCATTTTACAGGCTGTGTGAGAAGCATGCAGTTCCCTTTCAGTGTAGGTAGGGGGCGTGAGTGTGCCTTTCATCATCACCACTGCCTGCCCGGGTTTGCCCACTGCTGCCCACTGCAGTATACAATTAGCAAGTGCAGGTAGAAGAAGATAGATCTAATGGTAAGGAACTGAAATACTTTTATTTATTATTATGTCTGTGGCTGCACAAAATATCCAGGTTTTGTTCAGTAACGACATTATAGAAAAAAGTCATTTTATTGTTTCATAATATTAGAACATAAAGAAGGAAACAAATGAATGTAATCATAAAATAAGATCAAGGGTGAAGCTTATTCCAGAGTTGGTTTAATAGTGTAATACATCTGTAGTATAGTATAATACATAAATCATTTAGTTGAAATATTATATAAAAGGCTTATAATACAGTAGTTTAAAAATGGAATATGAAATAAGCTTGGTCCTGAAGGTTTCAAGTACACGTTGCCTGGTGTGACTTGGGACCAACTGTCCCCGATCCATCATTCTGCCCAATAAAAAAATGATGCTCCAAATGGCTGCTGCATCCATTTCTGCCTGAATAGTCCATTAGGAGAATGAGGAAGGAGAAAAAGCGTCTCCGTCTGTCTGCTGAACCTTAGTAGCACCCCAAGGGCGTCCTCTTCTCCCTCATACTAATTTATCACTGCAGTATGCTATTCCATCTATAAATATGCAAACTCATCTTTTTCTCCCAGAGGCAAAGTAAGGCTCGTCCACATATATGTTGATATAAAAATTTAGGTTTTTGTCTGCATTTTGCCTCCCGTCCACATGAAGGTGCATTAAAAAAACAGAGCTTTTCAAAAACTTCCAGAACAGAGCTTTATTTAAAAAATGCTGACGTCACAATTCATTCATGGTTTTAGCTAAATCTCAAAAACCTCTTAACTCCAGTACCAGTCAAAATTTTTTTACATAAATTCTCATCCAATTGTCAGGCTGCAGCATGAAGGAAGACATGGAGAGTGGATGTGCGAGTATTTATTGAAACTTGTATAATTAACTAACAACGAGACAAAAGAAAAACATAGAGAACATAAATAAGACGGGACCTGACTGACGGTAGGCTGTATTACCACGGACGAATTACACAGGAACAAGGAGGACTATTTATACACACAGAAAGGGACAGGAAACAGAGAACACCTGGGCCCGGGTAACAAAGGGGCGGAGCTACAAAAGAACAGATGAGTAACGGGGCGGAGACACAGGATAAACACAAGGCATGAGCAGAGGAGGGTAAATAAACACAAGGACAGACCAGAGAGACTCAAATGCACGACGAGAACGTGACACCAATGTTTTTCTTTTTTAATTTTTTTATTCAATTTTTACATTGTAGATTAATATTAAAGACATTAAATCCTTTACGGGACACATATGGAATTACGAAGTAGACTAAATAATTGTTTTTGTCCTCCAAAATACCCTCGTCTAAAGCCCTGAACTGAGATGTAGGTGATTTGGGTTCAGCACCTCCAGGAACTCCTTTAAACACTAATAAAGCTATTCCAGGTCCTCAAAGCTAAAGGTGGCTGCTTAGAAGAATCTAAAAGTATGAAACATATTCTGGTTTATTTTCACACTTTTTGCGTGTTTTTATCCTGTATAGCTTTAATACAGTCTTCAATATTACATTTACAATGGAAAAAAATCTAAAACGAAAGAAAACACATTGAATTAGAAGAAGTTTGTCCAAACTTTTGACTGGTACTGTACATGGCAAATTCAACACGAGTACATGTAAATATTCTATTACAAATACATAACGATCTGTTTAGATTTAGTATCTGTATTATTATGATTTGATACACTCCAAATGAATTAAAATGCATAATTTAAAATTTAACCTTCATGTTTTTTTCTTTTTGTAGTTTGTTGTAGTCTCCCTTTAAAAGATACTGGTACACAATATAGGCTTTTGTTTCTGTCTGGACTGTAACATTTTAAAAAATGGATTAGAGGGCGAGAGTATATCTTAAATATATATATATTGAAAATATATATTTTGAAATATATTTATATTTTTTGTATGCCAGTGTGCTTTACAAGCAAATCAAACCAATACACAAAAATCTTCTGTGTCAGTCTATAAGACAAATTAATCTGTTAAAAATGCTACTATATAAAACATGGCAGCCTTTAAAAAATGGCTTCCAATTGTCCTTTAAGTGATGCTATAGAACAATATTTCTTTTGTAAAGGAGCTGTGAATATGAAGAACCTTTAAAGTGGTAAAGTATCTTTACATATGCTTCTTAATGTTCTTCACACACAAATCACTTTTACACTTTTTTTCTGTGGCATTTCTCAAAGAGCCCTTTGTTGCTTCCTTATATTTTTGCCAATGTTTGCTTTGTGGAATATTCAGAAAGTCTGAAATAGATTCACAGTTTTGCACATAATGTGTTAAGCGGGTGCTTTATTACTGATACATCAAACTCCTTCTGGTTTTAATAAAAAACTGTAGCTGCAGTGTTGTGGATTACATCAGCTAATGGACCTAACCTTTTAAAGCATTTGGAAAAAGAAATTTGCCTCATATAAAACAACCATATTTCAGAAATATTGAGAGAGCATTGAAACCATATGTTGGCAGAGTGCTCCTTGATTCCTGCTGCACTTGTGCTGCAAACAAGAAGTGTTAAAATGTGATTTTTGCCAAATATGAGCATACATAACATTATCACATATTAACAGACAATATTTTACATTCAACAGAAATGTACCTGAAATACACTTCCTAAAATGTTTGGTATCATTTTAATTTTAGAGGGTTTATATCATAATTTGACATTACATATTCTGTAATAAAAAAAACATACAACTACATACAGCCCCTAGCCTGACCTAGATTCCATAAACCAAGGTTTATAAATCTTTCAGAAAACCTGCCGCTCATATCTTTCTTTGGCTGCATTGTTTGAAAATTTAATTGACCCATTTCCTGTCTGAAGTTAGGCTGCAGCTACAGCACACATTAAGACCCCCTGTTTCTCACTGCTTTGAGTTACTGTAAGCAGTTGCTATAGTAGATTATAGAATCAACATTGTTTGATTTCCAACGGCCTAATAGCTTTGTATAAGTGTTTTTCCAATTCTGCATTTATCACAATATCTTTACATAAGCATTTTCTAAGCTAATGGATACTGTTGATCATAAAATGAAGGAAACAGCACTTTACTGTTGTATATATTATACATCTATATGTATATTCCCATCATTGAGTAGATTAGCCTGTATCGCTCATGTTGGTTTGCTTGTTATTGGAAAAAAGTAGGTGAGACAGAAGGGGAAATCAGTGCCACGTCATCCTGCTTAGTTCATGCTGGCTCCCAGAGGAGATGCATCACCTACATACAGCTTTAAAGTGGCAGTTCTGTGAAATATCTCAGGCTGTTTTTCTCATCTTTCAGTGTTTTTTTTTATATATAAACAGAAGACATTTTCATGTTGCAGCCTCAGTTATGACTGCTTTTGTTTATTTTCATAGGTAACAATTTGCTATGGAGTGCAAGAAACCATATAAGACAATGAAGTGGTGTTCATTTCATTTACTTTTTCTGGTCTGTTTAACAAGCTTGGATCCACTCCAGTGATTACGCATGCAAATTAACATATTCCAGGAACATGGAATGGTTCATTTTATATTTAAAAGGAAAATTAAGATATCTTCTGTTCTATTGGTTTTCTTTTAGGTGCAGCAAACAGTAAGCTTTTTGTGTGCTCTCATAAGGTGGTGGGCTACTGCAACAATACGTGTAAAACATATATTGTATATTGTAGCTGTCCATTAAAAAAACTGCAACTTTACAGGCAAAAGATAAAAACCTTCCTTACTTTTAATAATAGTCAGTGTAAAAAGAGTTTATTTCAGATCATTTTGGAAAATTTCTATCTGTCTATTTTGCAAGATATCTTGACACAGTGTAAGAGACTTATGTAGTCAACTAAAAATAGACAAAAATGGAAAATGAAAGTTTTTCATTGGACAGTGACAATACGTCCCTGTACAACATCTATTGCAACATAGATGGCCAAAATAGAAGCTGCCTTCTTGTTTTCTCTTCCACAGTGGAGAAATATTGAAGCCAGAGCATTCGTAGTAGAGACGGGAGACAGAGCAGAATGATCAATCAAACCTGATCAATACTTTTAGGGAAAAGTCCTCCCCTTGTCTCTGTAATAGTGTAACGCATCAGAGGCAGGATGCAAATGCAAGACAGTCCTTTTATTTGTAGCCATTACAAGACAAAAACTAAGAACAAAAACAGAGACAAAGGAACAACACTGAGACTAAAAACAAAGACTAAAAAAACAAAACAAAGGACCAACAGGTCTATCAAACAAAGAAACAAACTAACTAAAGAAACCAAACCAGAAACTTACATAATAAAGCTGACAAAAACACATGGGGTAATTATACACCGGCACAGATAAGGGACACCTGTGGAAGTAACAAGGGGGTGGGGTTACAAATGAGAGAGGCGGGGGATAGGGAGGAGACAGAATAATAACAAAATAAAGCCATGTGCTTACAGAGCATATACACAATCTTACTGAACTTTACTTTCTTTAATTTACACTATATATTAAACTGTATGTAGACACTAAACAGCCCTTCTTATAAATACATTTAGCTACTTTATTTTGCACCCATTGCTAACACATAATGTGTGTGCCAATGCACATAAAAAGCTTGTCTTTTTACCTGAAGAGTAAAAAGTATAGCCAAAAGATTAGGACTTTCTCAAGCACATAAACATGACACTTTTGGCACCAAAAGTCTAATGCCTTATGTAGGCTAGTAGGGGTATAAATATAGAACTGTGTTTTCTGTGTTGATTGTGCTCCATAAAATATTGTGTACCACTTTAAAATAAGACTACCTTTATAAAGGGTTTATAAATGGTTTACAATTAGTTTATTAATGGTTACTAAGTTAGATTAGGTTTAAAATGCCTTAAAAATCATTAATAATCAGTTATAACACATACGTAGAAAGGGCAACAATATAGATGGCTGTGGGTTCACTATCTACGTATGTGTTATAACTGATTATTAATTTTTAAGGCATTTACAACCTAATTAATAAACTAATTCTAAACCATTTATAAAGGTAGTCTTATTTTAAAGTGGTACCCAATATAAGGTTGGTTTGGGTGTTGGGGTTGATGTGGGGTAGTGATTATCCAACATCCCAATCTTTTTAATGATCTTGTTTCTGAATGCAATCAAGTCTTCATAGCAATGCTTCAAAAATCTAATAAATTAGAATAGTATCCCTGGACACTAGTGACATTTACTCCAACAAAAACAGAATAAACTCTTTTTAATGGCCTTCAGAGGAAACAGTATATGAGCAGGTTTCCCAATGCTTCTCCATGTAGTGTTTTTGACAGAACTATTATATACCATGGATATATTGTTAAATAGAGTCTTTTGCACTATGTGATCTTCAGGCAACTCAAGCTTATCAATCAATTGCCTAAATTGATTACTGTTCTGTATTTGTGCAGATTTTAAATGGCTGATTAAACTTTCATGTGGGCCACGGAACATTATGTGCTGGGTTAAGTGAGCTGCATGTTGCAAAAGGTTAGGAACCCCTGCACCCTTCTTTCAGTTCAGGTTAAAATGAGAATGATTCTTTGAATTTAGGTTGATGACCTCATGCCTAAACACTTCTCACCAGAGCAAGTGAAGACTCTCCAGCCATGAAATGGAATAGGTAGAGCTGAGCTTGTGTGAAAATTCTTTGTCCTGTTTTTTTTTCAATGGAACAATAGATTTATAATCCTCATGTTTCAGACCCCCCCACGGTTGTCCCAGTTTCCCACAGCCACCTCTGCTTCACACTGTAAATCAATATGGATCGGACCTGTGAGAGCTGCTGCGTCTGCCCTGTAGGCTGATAGATATACAGTGTCCTTTCTTTACCATCTCATACTTTCCATTTACCTTCTTGCTTATAGTTCTCAGTTGGTGCTGGGTGATTGCTAGGGCCTCTGTTTGTAATGTCCGTTTGGTGTGAGTGCAAGTTAATCAAATCTGTGATGCAGCCTGTCTCCTCTGGTTCCTCTGGGACTGACAAAATTAATTTGGTGATGGCTGTTAGTTGATCAGTGTGCTAACTCCCTCTCTCTCTCTCATCTGATGCAGCAGGTTCGCCTTTCATGTGTTGTCCTGGACGAGGAGAAGAATTTCAAACCTTTGAAAGGGTAGAAAGGCAGTGCCTGTTCTGTGTATTGGTAATTCATTGTTGCGCTGCTGGAAATCCAGTCTGGAAGTGGCGCTGCCTTTAGGATTTATTGATTTTGGCATTAGTGTGTTGTTTATGTTGGCAGTTGATTAAGTTTTAGAATTAAAGCGACAGTCTGTAAGTTTTAGGGATTTAAAGATCTCTCTGGTGAGAATGTGTAGTTGCACCAAGCATGTGGTAAAGTACTTTTAAAATGTGCATTGTGGTGCTATCTCCTTGAGGGTGGATACATCTGTGCCGCTCTCTTTGAGCTTGCCAGCTTTCCTTTCTTCTAATTCTGTGTTTCTTTGGTTTAACGATGCGTGAGTTTGACATGGCCGCAGTAGCTCTTGTATGTGTCTGTGATTGCTCAGAAAACCAGGAAAAATTGCCATTACCTGGAAAAACCTTCAGGAAAACCTACCAGACTACTCTTTTTTTATATAGAATCAATATATTGGACATTGCTGGATGGTCATAACTGAAGACTGCTACCATTAATTTGAATATTTTTTGCTCCTCCCAAATTAGAAATCCTAACTTGGGACTGCTGCATTAAGTAAGGGGGTGTTAGTGTTTCAGTACTTTTGACTAAGAAACTGATAAGGCGAAAGGGTTAGATTTCATGAATAAACTAAAGCACACAAAAACACACCCACAAATACAGCTTTGGAAAAAAAATAATAGACCACTTCAGTCACAATCAATCACAACATTTCTCCCAAATTCCAAATAAAAATATTGTAATTTAGGGCATTTATTTGCAGAAAATGAGAAATGGCTGACATAACAAAAAGATGCAGAGCTTTCAGACCTCAAATAATGCTAATTTCAAATTCTTTTTTAAGTTTTAAGAGTTCAAAAATCAATATTTGGTGGAATGGCCCTGTTTTTTAATCACAGTTTTTATGCATCTTCTCTTTGCACAGCTTTTATGCATGTTCTCTTCCACCAGTCTTACACACTGCTTTTGGATAACTTTATTCCAATCCTGGTGCTTATTCAAGCAGTTTAGCTTGTTTTGATGGTTTGTGATCATTCATCTTCCTCTTGATTATATTCCAGAAGTTTTCAATTTGGTAAAATCAAAGAAACTCATCATTTTTAAGTGGTCTCTTATTTTTTTTGTCCAGAGCTGTATAAATAGAAAGAGGGATCTTTCTCAGGGTCTATTGTTAAGCTCCTTTTGGGCTTTGAGCTTTGGGCTGCCTGTGCATCCCGGTCTCTGCTGGACGTTTCCATTCTGTGAAAAACACCAGCATGGGCTCTGTGCAACTGGGACTAGAAAACCAGTGTGAAAACCAGAACGATGTGCTAAATGCTGGATATCAGGTGAGATTACATGGCTTGGTTGAAGCAAGTGAGGTAGAAAGAGTTGGAAGTAGATAGAGAGCAAGGTGGGGGGATGTGTCACAACTTAACAATGGGGGGGCTCTATTGTTGTCTTTTGTTGAGTTCTGCGAGCAGATAGGGTATCCAAGCTCAGGCGGACAGGGAAAAGCTGCTTCTGTGTTTATACACAACCAGTCCTGAAAGAGAGAGAGAGAGAGACGACCATAAGGGAGAGGGAGGGGGAGAGCGATAGAGAGAGAGCAAGGAAAATGAGATAACCAGCTTTTGCTTGGCTGAATGGCGTGGCTATTCAGAAGGAGGCGGTCCTAGCAGCAGCAGCATCATCATCATCAGCCTCTCTCCTTCTCCTCCTCTTCCTCTACCTCCTGCCTTTCTATCTCAGTATAGGTAGATTCTCTCTCTTTTGGTCTTCGTTTTAATGCCTCCGCTCACCGATGCACATCCTTTGAGGATCTTAAAGCTCTTAAAAGGAGACCCTCAGCCTGCTCCTTCTCCTCCTCCTGATCATGTACAGGGGAGTACGGGGTGTGTGATCGAGTGAGCGAGGCAAATAGAGAGAGAGAGATACAGACAGAGAGAGCGGGAGAGCAAGCGACAGACAGAAAAAGAGAGAGAGAGCCCTAAAGAGCGGAAGAGCATCACATTCATACAAGAAGAAGAGGAGAGGCAGATGCCGAGGAGTGAGCGAGGGGGACCTGGCAGCCCCTGATGCCATCCCTGCCTGCTTTGCTCCATACTAGTGCTGCCAGTCACGATCCCCAGCCTCAGCTCCACCTGCCCCGACAGCCGTCGTCTGGAGGAGAGGGGAGGTGGAGGAGCTGGAGGAGGGGGCGGCGGAGGGAGGAAGGGAGCAGGTGGAGGTAAATACGGCAGAGGATGGGCGCAGTGGAGTCGGCCGAGCAAGGACAGGTCCCCTGTCTGACTCAGGAGCGTCCCGAGAGCATGTGAGTGATTAGAGAAGGGGGAGGGTCTTGACGATGATCTCATTGTTTGTTGCCATTGTTACTGTTGCCGTTGGAATCCGTGCTGCTAACCTGTAACGTTTGTCACACACATGCTCACTTGTATGCATGTGCATGTAAGTATTCAACAAGCTGGGCTGGAACAAGCTAAATGGAGCGAGATATATATATATATATACGTACAATATGTGTGTTGTGTGTATTTTTTGTGTTTGTGATTTTGTGGTAGAAATGAATATAAAACATTTGAAGGATCTACAAATGTTATCGAGAAAAGAGAGAGAGAACAATATGATTTTTTTCATTGTAAATGTGTAAAAAAAAATAAGATTTTGGTTGGTACAGGTATTCTAGCAGCGTAGAGGGTGGTGCATTGTGGTTGTTTACCTTTTGTGATTCGATTGTGACCGAACTGACTGGCATGGCATTGTATTTGTGTAAATGCTAAATATGTCAGTGTTTATATGAGATACTGCTTTATATATATATATATATATATATATAGTGTCCATATAGCATAGACTGTATGTTGCTGTTGAATGAATCTTGAATGAGCCTTATTGTGGTGGTCTTATTCAGAAATCTGGATGGTGGCGGGCGGCATGCCTGTGTTAGAGAGAGAGAGAGAGAGAGAGAGAGAGAGAGAGAGAGGCAGACTTGAGTGTGTTGTTGTGGGGGATGGAGGGTAGTGCTGCAGCACTGGTAGAGAAAGAGAGAAAGAGAGAGAGAGGGAGAGTGGGGTAGAGAGCACTGCTAGAGCTGGTGACAGTGCTGAAATAGAACACTGAGGAGCAGGGGGAGGAAGAGGGGGATGGGGAAGAAGAGAGTGGTTATTTATGTCTCGCATAGGAAAGATGGAGAGACGTATTGAGAATTAGTGACAGAAAAGTCACAGTGTGTACGTGCATACACTTAAAAAATGCAAAATCTTCAAAAAGTAAGAGGCCACCTAAAAATGATGAATTTCTTTGATTTTACCAAATTAAAAACCTCTGGAATATAATCAAGAGGGAGATGGATGATCACAAGCCATTAAGCCAAGCTGAACTGCTTGAATTGTTTGCACCAGGAGTGGCATTAAGTTATCCAAAAGCAGTGTGTAAGAAAGATTCCAGAAAGATGCAAGAAAACGGATTAAAAAACAGGGTTATTCTACCAAATATTAATTTCTGAACTCTTAAAACTTTATGAATATAAACTTGTTTTCTTTGCATTATTTGAGGTGTATTAAATGTGTGAAAAGGTGCTGTGGGTGATAATAGCTTCTGTATTCAGCAAAACTTCAGAAATGAAATGTCCCATCCATCTGGCACTCGCTATCAGGCCTCTGACAAATGTTTAGCCTCTCTCACAAGATAACCTCTGATAATATATACAGGTGTGGGTGTTTGCAAGCTCTCTCTCCTGTGGTAGCACTTCATGATCTATATCTATCTATCTATCTATCTATCTATCTATCTATCTATCTATCTATCTATCTATCTATCTATCTATCTATCTATCTATCTATCTATCTATCTATCTATCTATCTATCTATCTATCTATCTATCTAGGTAAATTGGATACTCTAAATTGATTTGTAAAGGTATGTACACAGTCATATGAAAAAGTTTGGGCACCCCTATTAATCTTAATCATTTTGCAACTCGCAATTCGCCTCCTTAAATACCTTTTCTCATGATTGGATACACATGGCTGTGAAGTTCAAAGCTCAATGAGGTTACTAAACCAATTTTGTGCTTCAGTAAGTCAGTAAAAAGTAGTTAGGTGTATTCAGATCAATAAAATGATAAGGGCCATACTTTTGCCCATACTTTTGCACCGGTCAAATTTTGGTTTAATGCATATTGCACATTTTCTGTTAGTACAATAAACCTCATTTCAATTCTGAAATGTTACTGTGTCCATCAGTTATTAGATGGTTTTGTGCAAAATGTGTAAATTGTAAAGTGTTCTTGGGTTTCTAGAAAGGTGCTGTATTAGTATAACTTCATTCATTTATACATCCTGCTATGCTAATAAATAATTGATTACAACAAAAAGAAAGGAAAAGATTTCAAAAGTTTCCAAAAAACTGACCCGTGGTGTAAATGTTAATGAACACTAATGTAAAGTGTTCATTTAGCTAAATTTCTGTCAGTCAGTTCTTCAGTAAATTTTTCTGTTTTTTTTTTGTTTGTTTCATAGCATCATTGATTTATTACTGACAAATTAGTAATTAAAGTAAAGTTTTAGGTAGGATAGAATAGTATTGATAAAGTAATTTCCCTTTTTGTAGAGTTACTGTAACCATGCACTATACTTGCTAATCTGCCGGTTACATAAAAGAAATACATTAACATACTTTTTACATTGACTTCCATTCAAAGTTTAGAAGGTTTTCTCTCTCTCCTGTAAAGTTGCTGTTTTGGAGATACTTGGTTTTTTTTGTTTCATAGCATCATTGATTTATTACTGACAAATTAGTAATTAAAGTGAGGTTTTAGGTAG